>NC_056736.1:365827313-366174813 GCF_019279795.1 Protopterus annectens | reverse complement strand
AGATGACATGCCATGACATAAAAGCTGTGTGAGGTAGGACTTCCTAACTATAGCTGAGACATGATGGCCATGATACAGCTTACTGTGTATGTAAGTGGTCAGGTCTTTAAGAGGTTTCTTTGAGGGTGTCCTAGGAATATGATAAGAAGAAAAGGCAAGAGCTTTACCAAAGGCAACAATGCTGTACTTCTTAGGTTTTAAGGTGAACCCATGGCCCTGACCTGATCCAGGCCCTACTGGTGAATATGGATGTCAAGAGGAAATTGAAGGAAACTGACAAATGCACATAATTTGCAGTCATCTGCAAACTGTGTTAGACAGAGGCCTTGGATGTCCAGTTTCTCTTCTGAGTTGTAAATACCAAATATGAGGCTATCAAAGACTGAGTCCTGGAGAACATCAGCAGTGACACCTTTGCAGCTACAGGAGATAGGTATTCCTCACCATAACAAGACAAGTTCTGTCAGTAAGACAGTTTGCTACCCAGTGGGCAACATAAGGGCAACACTAAGACTAGAGATGAGACAGTGTCTGTGTTATCCATTTGTGGAATGTGATAGTGACAGTTGTTTCTGGATCAGAGTACGTGTAACCATACAACAGAAGCTTGTGCAGCACTGGGTGTTACTTCTGAGTTTTCTGATAAAGTTGGCTTTGTGATTGTCCTTTGAAGAGTTGTCAACTCCTTGTTCATAGCATGCTTTACACTTTCTAAATGTGTGATCGAGATCCTTACTGACAGTTTTATATTCCTTTTGTGATGGGAAGAAGGAAATTTATTATACAAAACAAGCATTTTCCCTGTTATTATATAATAGTTTGTTCATGTCAGAAGTCCATCATAAATGTTTATTTTTGAACGTGCTGCTATACTGTTACTAGTATTGGGTAGGGGCAGATATCTGAATACAGTGGTTTAGATGTGAGTAGAATTATTAGGTTTCATAGGTTCATTTTTAGGTATAGCTTTGGCTACATGCTGGTTGATGCTGTCAGCTCCTGGGAGGATTATTTTTAAAATGTTGGCTGTGGAATAGCCAGGGTTTGTAGGCATGGTTAGAATTAGTTCTATGGTAGATGATAACTGCCACTCAAGAAAATCTGACAAATGTTTTTTCAGGTGGTAAGTATGGCCTTCGACAATGTTTCGTACATATATTTATAAATGTTTTTATTAGATAACAAGATCAAATAAAATCCATTTAAATGTCTGACAGAGCATAATTAGCTTACATGTGTGATTGTGCTTTTCGTACAAAATCAGGCAGGAACAACTGTGGTAAGAGAGAAAAAGAATGCTTGAGCACCTGATCTTGCATTTTATATTTCCCCCTTTTTGCTTTAGGTACCATGTTATTCATATTTGCACAAATTTTATTAGAATTTTTCATGTAGATTGCTGAGATTGATTTTTCAACTGTTTGTGATAGTTTTACATCTTATCTTTTTATGTTTCCTTGTTAAGTCTTGCCTTCTTTTCCTGTTAAGATTTAGTACATACAGTTTTATTTTAGTTGACTGCTAGATGTCATTATTATAGTATGGGTAGTATTTAGGGACAGGCCTATGTTTATAAAATGCATCTAATATCTCTGCTGAACATTTTGTATAATGTTGAAAAATATCAACTTTCTGAATTAAGCCAAGCTCAGTATATAAAGTGTTAACAATTAAACTCACTTGAATATGTACATACATGTTCAGAGATTAATTCCCAATGTCAGTTAAGGGGCAGATTCACTTATCAATAAAATTCTTAACCTAACTTATGTTAATTTATTTATTTTATTTATTTATTTATCATTTGTTGACCGGGAAAGTCCGACTAGGTTCCACAGAGCCTGTTTTCAGCGGAGGCCCGGGGAGAAATGCTCCAGATGCATGTCTTTGGAAATTGATTAGCAATGAATGTGACATCATGAACTTCTGACTGACTATACAGTAAGCATCATTAACAGTCAATTATTGTGCTAGCAAGGATAAGCAGTAACTGTCATAACACTGTATGAGCCAAATGGGAATAGTCAGCTCATGCCAATATTCGTAAGAATTCCCTGTACAGCCGCACTGGGCATGCACAGGTAGGTAAGGCAGTGAAACACAGTTTGATAGGATTAATTATGGATGTAGCAGTAAGGTGGCATGGACCTCCAAACAACCTTCTGTGCTAACCTGTGATGTACCGAGCAGTGCCAGCATTACATTATCCAGTAAGATGCAAATGCCTCACATTACTCAGTAAAGCACAGCAATCCATACTCCTTCAGATGTATGTTAGTGTGCTTGTTAACACACTTTGCAGCAGGAAGCTATATATTAGCAGGTCTGACAGTGGTCATTTAGGTGGTTCATTTAGACAATATTCTTCAGCTGTAAAAAGGCAGCACAGGATGGTAAGAGGGGGGATTAAACAGTGGGTATAATGATGAGGAAGCATTAAGTTGAAGGAAAAGAAACACATAACTGTTTAAGCAAAATCCTTTTTGACATCAGAATTATTTACGTACACACTGCACTCAATGTCAAAATTGCAGTTTGCCTCTCAAATATTTGTTGTCCTGCTGGAAAGCGTATAGATGCAGATCACCCTCCTTGCATAGTTTTCAATCCTGCCAAACAGTTTCATTATTTTGATTTAATTTCCAGTGCAACATTTAACCTCATGCTGTTTCTAAGAGGAAGGATACTGTTTTATGTGAGTAACCTATAGAGTAGAATAAGATTGCTATAACTGAAATGTGTATTTGCCAGCATTTGTTTTTGTGATATTCTAGACCACATTTTTTGCATTACTGATTGCTTTCTGTTTGTCTGAATTAGATGATAAGATGCTTGAATTTCTGGGCAAGACTTTATATAAAAGATTTGAGAGGCAACTGAAGCATTCTGAAAGCTTGTCGCATATAAGGGTCCTGCTTCCCCAGCTGCTTCAAGCAGGATGTTTAGGATTTCATCGTGCCTTCTACCTTGTCTCTGTCCTCTACCAAACTGGCCTAGGAGCTTTGATGAAGCCAGAAAAGGTAATTTAGAAAACATGCCTTTTATTACGCTATTCTGATATAAGAAAGCCTGTCAGCTGACCCTCGTAACCTGAAAAAAAAATCACAAAAATATGAGAAACTTGTAAGAAACAAATACCAACAGTCTCTCATGACCATATGTTTTTGAGTGTCCAAAATTTGTCACTTCACTCCACATGCTTTGGAGTGTGCATGATATTATGCCGGTGTTTAGAATTCTTTACTGCAAGTAGTCTTCGTGTAGTAGTTTTTTTTAATAATTTGTAGTTATTTTTCTGATTGCAAACTTCGCATAAATAATACTACAATATTTCCTTTATCACCCATGGCTGGTACATCTACAGGTAGCCAGGATCAAATTCCCAGAGCATCAAGGGCTCAGGTCAAAAGTCTCAGAGGAACAAAACATCAGTCTGTGTTTCTTATAGGAGATCATTGGTGGTCCAACTTGTAAATGTGCACTAGCAGTGATTCCTTTGCTTTGGGAAATTTCTCCCTTCTTCATGTTTGTGCAACTTGGTACATATAAGTTTAGAGATGTGTGGAGTGGGCTTGCCCCTGATATGGGGAGTGCAAGTGTTTTGCCTTCCCCTGCAAAAATGATTACTGTTGGAGATTTCATACTTTTGGTGTTTTGGACATTTGAGTTTTGTATTTTGGTTCTTCAGTGTTTTGTATGTTCAGGTTTCATAGGGGAACCCGTATGGCTGCCTTGGCTTACATGAGTAAATGGGACATGACGTTAGACCCAATGGACATAAAATGTTTTGGAATATAGTATAGCTATGACTCAGATGTTTTATTGAGTTAAAATTTAAATAAAATCATGCAAAAAGACAGACTGAATACACAACTTCTGCATTCTGTTTGACAAGTTTGTTGGAATAGCAGTTAGTACAAAAGAGTTAGGCTAGTTGTTGTTAACACTGTAGTCCAGGGTTTGATTTCTTAATTCCACATCTGCCTACTGTGTGACTGAGAAAGTCACTTACCCTGATATTCCTCCCAGGCCATCCTTGAAAAAGGACACTTCTGTCTAGTGGACTTAACCTGGTTAATAAATAAATAAAAACCATTTTGGATAGGTGTTTCAGTATTAAAATAAGCACAGTCCCAAATATATATATATATATATATATATATATATCTCATTGCAACTATTTCTGATTCAGAAACACCTACCACAGTGCTATACCACAAAGTGATGCAGCACCATGGTGGACTGTGTCTGCAGCTGACCACAAATGCTAGTGAGACATTCCTGTGTAGCAGCCTATGTTAAGTAGTTTTACAACAGAAACTTTAATTATTTGATTTTTATTGATATGCAAGCAAGGCTGGTTATTCATTTATGAGTAGCAACACTATAAGAAATCCTGTATTGTTTTATAACTGACCTCAAAAACTGTGATATCAAGAATCCTTTTAGACTTGACCCCCAACACTGCTCTGGTAAATTTCTTTGAAAGGGTTATGAAGGCTAAAGATGGTGACCATGCAGTGCATGCACCAGATCTTGACTTGTCTAAAGCCTGTGACAGCATTCTTTATGCTGGCATCATACAAAAGCTAAATGCTTTAGAAATCAATCCATATGTGGTAATCTGGATATCAAACTGGCTGAAAGACAGAACCCCCACAATATGAGTTGCAGGAGCCTTATCAGAAAGTATGAAAATGACCCTCAGATGTGGGGGCTGGGACCTCTACTTTTTGCTATTAACTTTTCAGAACGCCAAGCAGAAAGCCAAGACCTCTGGCTAACAAAGGTTGCAGATGATTGTAAACTGGTAGTTGCTGTGAAGTCACTCTCTGACACCTAAACCTTCCAGAATGACCTCCCCCTAGTAAACTCTTGGTGTACTAATAATGGGTTCAAACTAAGTGCTAAAAACTTTTGATATGCAGCCTCTCCTCTTATCACACTGTCTAGACAACATACCTCTACAAAATGAAAATGTATTTATAGCCCTGGGTACCTGGGTTGATAGCTCCCTCTCTTTTGACAATGATGGTCGATTATCAGGAAATCTTTTTCTTAAGCCAAACTAATTGCCTTAGAAATATAAAAAAGTCTAAAGAGCTAATCATTCCCTTATAGTCAGCATTGATCAGGCCAGTTGTTGAGTAGAATGCCCCCTTTGGGATGTATCTCACTAAACATATCACACATTTAAAAAATTCACAAAGGTTCCTAACCAAAAAGATCACTGACCTAAAGTCCATGAGCTACTAAGAGAGGTTGGAAGCTCTATCCCTTTATTCAGTGTCTTATAGACTTTGGAGATGAGATCTCTGTCTTGCTTACTATACCATTAGAAACTCTATTGTCCTGCACTTCCTTTTTGCCAACAATTCCAGTATTTTTACCAATACTAAAACCAGCAGCTACAACATGATGAAGGGACAGGTTAATAACCAGCACTTCACAAACATTTGGAATGAGCTTCTCCTGTGTATTAATTAGTGTGAATTACTATCATCCTTTTCATGTAAACTAGATGACTGGATGGCTATCCACAAACTGACTGCAGGATTGAACAGCAAAGTCCTTTTGGAGAAAGACAGTGCTGCCTGAAGGAGGGTACTGCTAAGATGCAAATGGTCATCAGATTCAGTGGCTTTGGTAAATCTGTGAATCTATGAATTCACACAGTGTGTTTTCCTGTGTCAGTTGTTATGCATTTGTAGTAAGCAATGTGTTTCACTATTTGAATTGTTATGATGAGGATGTGTGCCTGTGTTGTCTGTATTTGTGCTGGTGATAGTTGTCCCTAATAGTGACTAAGCATTGTTATTTGTTGTACTTATTTTGATATTTCCTCCTTTCAGCAGAGTAGAATAGGCATTTTATCTGTTATGCCTCAAGTCCAAAGTGGATTTTCTTTTAAGTAGACTTGCTCTTGATGTTGTGTGACAATCACTAATGCTGCATTGATTGAATGAAGGTGTTGCTTAGAGTTTTAGTGAGTGCATTTAATCAAACGTTTTACTGCTATTTTGAACTCTGGTATGGCACACAGCCTGAGTTCACTACTATGTTATCTTACTTGTATTATTGTTACTTCTAGAACCCTCATTTGGCCTAGCTTGATCTGTGAACTGTGTGGGAAGGATGGACATGATCAGACATTGCTGGTACACCATTGTGTGTGTGTGTGTGTGTGTGTGTGTGTGTGTGTGTGTGTGTGTGTGTGTGTGTGTGTGTGTGTGTGTGTGTGTGTGTGTGTGAAGGGGAGGGACTCTGGCTCATCAGATGTGTGATACGTAGAGGGAGCACCAGATGCTGCACCCAAGGAGAATGGTCTGACAATGGTTCTGCTGAATACATGCAGCCAGAGGTACACAGAACACTATGCCAGGAAAGACATACATGTGGAGCTTGCATACCTCCCATGGTTGGTAGGAGATAGTGGAGCTCAAGGGAGTTGATATGGAGGTTAGGAATGCCAGGGTGAGGGGAGCATACTGGCTGTTGCAGACCAGCATGCTCCCTATAGCCAGAATCTCACCTTTCCATGGCTTGAATAAGATGATTTGCTGTATCCAAGACTGTTTATAAGCTTCTGAGCCCCAAGCCTCTCTGTGTCGGACGGAAGCCTTCTAGCTTGTCAATGGGAGTGATAGCACTAGGTAGCCTATCTACCACAAAAGAAGTGGTTTCTGGCCCAGAAATTGTAGTTTATTGGTCGTTTAGGCAGTTTTTTCCATCTCCTTCAACTTTCTGGTCTAAAAGCCCACGTTTGTGTGCTTCCTGCCTTTCCTGTAACTAGTCTAGTCCAGATACAGATTTGCTGTATCCAGGACTATATGTAAGCTTCTGAGCCCCTCAAGCCTTTCTGTGTTGAGGGAAGCCTTCTAGCTTATCAGTGGGAGTAGTAAGCACTAGGTAGCCTATCTACCACAAGAGGAGAGGTTTCTGGCCCAGAAATTGTAATTTATTAACAATTTGAGCATTTTTTACATCTCCTTCAAGTTTCTGGTTTAAAAGCCCACATTTGCGCTAGTTTCCCACCTTTCCTATAACTAATCTAGTCCAGATACAGATTTACTGTATTCAAGACTGTTTGTAAACTTCTGAGCCCCCCAAGCCGCTCTGTGTCAGAGGGAAGCCTTCTAGCTTGTCAGTGGGAGTGGTAAGCACTAGGTAGCCTCTCTACCACAATAGGAGTGGTTTCTGGCCCAGAAATTGTAGTTTATTGGCCGTTTGGGCAGTTTTTTCCATCTCCTTCAACTTTCTGGTCTAAAAGCCCACGTTTGCACTATTCCCGCCTTTCCTGTAACTAGTCTAGTCCAGATACAGATTTGCTGTATCCAGGACTGTATGTAAGCTTCTGAGCCCCCCAAGCCTTTATGTGTTGGAGGGAAGCCTTCTAGCTTATCAGTGGGAGTGGTAAGCACTAGATAGCCTATCTACCACAAGAGGAGTGGTTTCTGGCCCATAATTTGTAGTTTATTGGCAGATTGGGTAGTTTTTCCATCTCTTTCAACTTTCTGGTTTAAAAGCCCATGTTGCACTTGTTTTCTGCCTTTCCTGTAAATAGTCTTGTCCAGATACAGATTTGCTGCATCCTGGACTGTTTGTAAGCTTCTGAGAGGTGCCAAAGTCTGCTCTTCAAATTTTCCCTTAGATCTGCTAGTTCTCTCCTCTCCTGCACTTTTACTAGCTTATTACCATACCAGACTTCTTGTAGCAATTATTGTAGCACAGAAAAGTGCTACCAGCACTAAACATTCTACAAGGAAACAGCTCCAGTACTTATTATTAATGCCCACCTCTCCAGGCATGTCTAAAGGTCAGTTCCCTGTGCTTTCTCCTATTAACCTGGAGAACTTGGGAGTCCTGAGGCAATGTAGCAACTGCCTCATGTACACCGCCAACCTTCTCCTCTTACCTCCCAACACTCAGACTTGTGAGAGATGCACTTATATATCCAAATTGGAAGCCACGCACACTCCAGCAAAGATTGGAAAAGCTGGTCAAGAGGAGAAGGTCAACATATGCACCACACCATATGGAACACATAGCCCTCCAGAACACACACCAGCACTGCCTTTACATAAAAACACAAATCACACACCCACCTTCACGGAGGCTCTCAGTAAAAATCTACTCAAACAGCAGAGACCTCCAAGGCAGAAGCGCACTCGACCACCACAACACAACACTAATCACGAGACATATAACTCTCCTAAACAGTGTGCCACTCAACCAAAGCCCCTAAGGCAAAACAGCATGCCCAGCACACTAGTCATAGGTGACTCAATAGTGAGGCACACTGATGTCCCACTCACTAGGTTGAATAAGGAGAAAGTAACAGTCAGCTGCCTGTCAGGTGCCAGGATCCACCATATAACGCATGCACTCAGGTCTCTCAACAACAGGTACAAATATGACTCTGTCATTGTACATGCGGGTGTGAATGACTTGAGATGTACCTCCCTGGACAAATGAAAAGAGGCATGGAGGAGCTCTCGGATTATGTAGCCCAGGTAGGTATGGCCCTAGCCCTGAGAAGCATCCTACCATCACCCAGAATGATACCACAGTACAAGCAGAAAATGATTGATTTCAACAACTGGCTAAGTTTCTGGTGTCATTCTAAGTGGATCCAATATCTGTCTGTGTGGAATGACATGATTGACAGACCTCAATGCTTTGCCAGAGATGGCCAGCATCTGTCACCCCTGGACATCCAGATACTGGCCAAGGCTTTTGCCACCCCTATAGTGCCCTTTTTAGGCTGTGTTCCAAAGACCAAATTACCACTGTAACAGCTACAAACAAATGCAATCTGTGGGTCATGCTGCTTAATGCTAGAAGTCTAAATCTCAAAATGCACTAACTCAAAACACTCCTTAAAATGGAGAACATCAACATTTGTACTGTACCAGAGACCTGGTTCAAGGCAGCAGAAAGCACCCCTGCACTAGCAGGCTATAACTCATTCCACACCTTTCAGCCCCAGAACTTGGACTGAAGCTCCAAAGGTGGTGTTGTTTCCATATTCATAAAGGATGTGCACACCTCCAGACTGGTAACCCAACATAACAGATCAGAGATACTTCAGGTGCAGCTAACATTGGGTAAGACAGCAATTCAGGTCATAGCCTGTTATAGGTCCCCAACCATGTCCCTAGACACTCACTCCACGTTCCTAAGCACCCTGGAGAATATTAGGGTCCAACCTAACACACTCATACTGGGCAACTTCAACTACCCCTCCATTAACTGGGAAAACTACTCATGCACCAATACACTTGACCAACATTTCCTGGAATTCATTAATTCCAATGTCCTGGACCAGCTCATTCTTACCCCACTAGAGGTAGCAACATCCTTGACTTGGTCATTACTAACTTGGGCGACCTTTGCTCTATACCAGTAGTCAACTCCTCCCTGGTTAGAACTGACCACAAACTAATCACCTTGGAAATCCACATCCCTCCCACCCCCTGCAAAGGTAACCACCATGAAAAACTTCTCCAAAGCTAACTTTTGGATCCTAAGAACAGAGGTGGCTAACTTCATGGCACCCATGCAAATGGAGAATAGTTGCATGACTTACAAATAATACACCAATGCACTGTACAAACACGTACACAAATGCATGGATCTCTCCATACCCAATAGAACCAAGACACTCTCCTCCAAAAAAAGGAAGCCAATCTGGTGGTCACCTGCCATAAACAAACTCTACAACAGAAGGAGGAAACTGATGCAGAATAAGGTGAAGTCCCAAGACTGGAAAAACTCCCTTATCAGCCTCAACAAAAAGTTGAGATCCCTCATCAAATCCTCTAAAGCTAGCTATGAAAATGGAATTGCAGCAGATAGTAAAGACAACCACAAAGCCTTCTATAGTTATGTAAAGAACTTCCACAGCAATACCCAGGTTTACTCTGAGCTACTGCACAATGGTATCTCCTATACCGAGCCAACAGATATTGCCAATATACTGGCCAACAGATTCAGTGCCATCTTTACCCCTCTCCCCCTCAAGGACCAATCACAATACCAGTAGATTGCCAGACACCCAGTATTACTGCTGCACAGGTTAAAACAGCACTATCCAAGACCAACAATACAGCTCCTGTTGGACCTGATAATATCCCTGGCTGTATTCTACATGAACTACAGAGTGAACTGGCACCTCACCTATGCATCCAGTTCAATCACAGCCTCATCTCAGACTTTGTCCCTACTGAATGGTGCACTGCTATAGTCATCCCTCTCCACAAAGATGGAGTGGCTACAGACCCTGAGAGCTATCACCCCATTAGCCTGATAAGTCTGATTTGCAAAGCTATGGAACTCATCATCGTGGACCTAATAAACAAGGATAGAGGGAATATCCAAACTCTGGATCTCACATAGTTTGGTTTTGTGAAGGGTAGATCATGCTTATGCTTGCTCAACATAGTCGACTTCTTTGAGTCAGTCACCAGAGCTGTGGATGAAGGCAATGTGGTTCATACAGCCTACCTTGATTTGGCCAAGGCCTTTGATACCACTCCCCAATCAAGAATCATAGAAAAACTCACTAAGCTAGGCATCAACCCATATATCACTAGGTGGGTTGCAAACTGGCTCACAGATAGAACACACAGTGTGAAAGTAGCTGACTCCAAGTCAGACTGCCAACCAGTCATGAGTGGAGTCCCACAGTGATCGGTCCTGGCTCCACTCCTGTTTGGTATCTACTTCTCAGAAGTCCAGTCCAACATGAAGGGACTTTGGCTGACAAAGTTCGCAGACGATTGCAAGTTGGGAGCCATTATTAACTCCCCAAGTGATGTTGACATCCTACAGAAAGGCCTTACTGAGACCAGCGACTGGTGTCAGAACCATGGCCTTAAGCTCAATGCCAAAAAATGTGTCATCATCCCCTTTGGGAATACCCCAGTTACCATGAGCTACCACATCGATGGTAGTCCACTGAACTCAGAAGGCGCTATATGAGATCTGGGAACACAGGTTGACAGCAACCTGTCTTTTGACCACAACACAGCCACTGTGGTTAGAAAGTCCTTCTATGTGGCACATCTCATTACTAAGGGTTTTGCATCCAGGAAGAAAGAGGTCAATGTCTCCCTCTACTCTTCCCTCATTAGGCCAGTCATCGAGTACAATGCCCCATTTGGCATGCACATCACTAGACACCTGCAACACCTGGAGAGGCCGCAAAAGTAGCTCACAAAGAGGATTCTGGGCCTTAAACACTTCTCCTGTATGGGCAGACTCAAAAAAACTCCAGATATTCTCTGTCTCATATCGCCTACTTAGAGGCGATCTCTGCTTGACTTACAAAGCCATGCCTGACCCAGCTTTGTTAGAAATGCTACATCTAAAGAAATTCCAATCCCTCCGCACCACACGCCCCAGAGACCTCAACCTCATTACCACAATCAACAGAACGTGCTGGAGGGACAGGTTCATAACCCAGAGACTGTCAGCGCTATGGAATAGACTTCCCATACATGTCAAATAGAGCACCTCACTGGCCCTCTTCAAGAGAAATCTTGATGAGTGGATGGGAAATAAAAAATTCATCCCGGGGATCACTCCAGTGGCTCTACTTGACAGAGGCACTGGAAACTAAGGTTGGGTGGCTTGTAAAGGCTCCAGGGCCATTAGCCTAGTACACACCTATGAACCTATGATTAGGGTCTCCGGCCAGGGAACAAATGGGCTGCCGTTATCCCATCTACCTTGAAGGTGAACGGCTCTTGCTCTGAGAGTGGAATGAATAGGTTCATATGTGGAGGAAGGGGAGCAACTGTGAAAGGCCCAGGGAAAAGGGGAAAAAAAACCCAACAGATTACTGTGTACATAGCAAAAATGTTCATAAAATTAGCTACAGAAAACAGTTGAGATAAAAACCCAGAGCAATACAAATTCACTAAAAACTTAGATGGTCCTAAGTGAAAAAAATATATAATATTTAAGGAAAAACTGGTTGTAAAAAATTGTGAGCCTTATACAACTATGTTTTTTACATGATGATAAGTACATTGTGCATGTTACATAATTGACAGGTGCCCACTTATAACATCATGCAGAAATTTTCTTTTCAGAATTCTGATATTATTACTTAGTAGCAAGTCGAGCATAACACTTATTAAAGGGTAGGTTGAGCTGTGTAACGTCATCACCCTTGCTTGACAGTCACAGCTGTGTTGGGCGACCTATAATGGCTGAAGAAACATAGTTATATCATTATGCCATTTAATATACAGCAGAGCAGTGTAAGCGCTGTGCTGCACTCCTGAGTGTGTCATTCTCTGGATTAGACATTAAACAGAGGCCCCATCTGTCTGAGTTAGAGGTATATCATGTGGATGTAAAAGATTCCACGGCAGCTGTTGAAAAGAGTAGGGGGGGGGTTCCCTGATGCCTTGGCCAAATTTCCCCTAGTAGTATAAATACTACCTTGGGTCTCCCCTAAAAAGTAGGCTACTAAACTAGATGGACTAACCTGGTCAAAAAAGGATAAATAAATAAAATATAATTTTTGATAATTTTGTTCTCATGATCCTTGTGTTAATATACTGTTCTGAGCTGACTGTGGTGGCCACCATTGATTTCAGGGTTTTAAGCTACCACTGTTTGGGCACAACCTGGCATAACTCATTGTCTTATGGGTCACATTCCTATAGACTGAATGTGCCTTGCAATTGCACTGTCATTGGTTCTCTGTATCTAGAGTGAGTGGAGGAGACAAGAAGCTGGTCATCATATTGTAGCTGACCACTTAAAGAGCGATGTGATGAAAGTCATTCACCTCTGGACATTCTGCTAATGCACACTTAAGTTTGTGTAAGCAGTAGCATTTTGTAATGAGAATTCTTTGCCTCCACATTGACATGCACCACAAATAATTCTCACCCACATTACTGTCTGTTGATACCAATCTCCTTAACTACCTGTCTCACTGAGAGCAGCAGTGGTGGCTCTCCTTCTCCCCTGATCAAAGTTAACATGTTTAATGCATCATTGTTCTTCTCTCATTGCATCATTTCCTCCACCGCTTGAGGTGTGAATCGAACCCGGGTCCTAGGACTGTGTCAGGACTTCATTCTTGTATTTAGTATTGGAGCTACCCATGATAACTCATTTGATGTACTTTTAGTAACCCTTCTAATTTCTTTAAGTAAAAATAAATGATATTAAAAAAAGAAAAGAAACACTAGAAGGAATCATTTTACTTTAGGAGGATTATGAAAAATAAAAAGTATTAACTTTAAAATGTACAAATAAATGCTGAACGGGACTAAACCTAAGTAATCACAAATTAGTGTTCTACTGCTTAAGTAGTATAATCTATTATTTCTATTAAAAATAATAACCATTTGTAGAATATATAAGGTCAAGTATGAGGATACAAAATGCAGTGTGGGAATAAAAAATAAAATCACATCACACTTGTCCCCCCAGCAATGCCATTTGAAAACTCTACATTAATTCTGAACATTTAGAGTCATGGACATAAGAACTGCAAAGATCAATGTTTAGTCAAAAGCCTTTTTTCAGCTTCTCACTATATTTCCTCATTGGAGTAAAACAGTTTGTCTTCTTGGGTTTTAGGAGAGTGTTGCTATCAACTTCGTCCGTGTTATTTTGAGTTGACACACTATTTGCAAAGAAGCAGGAAGTAAAGAGTCAAAGTAAGGCCATGAAATGAGGAATTCAGCAAATGGGCACATTGCAGCTAAACACACTTGTAACAATAAAAAGTATTAATATGTATAATATGACCCTTAACCCCTAGATGTCAACCATAGGAAAGACATATTTGCCTTTCTATTTATTCCATTTATCTACCATTTGTTTTCCAGGTAGGCAGGCAGGTCTTATTTCTTTTTTAGCCATGACCCTGTGCTTTAAGAACAAGTGAAATATCAATACATATGGGCAACGTGGTGCACCAAACATTTTTTTTGAGATTGGAGGAAGCATGAGTACCCAGAGAGGCCCACAAAGACACAGGGAAAACATGCAGACACAGATAATGATTAGAACGCAGAGCTGAAGTCCTAGCCCCAAGAGGCAAAGGTATTAGCAGTTGGCTTCCTTGTTGATGGCAAATAAATAATAAGAAAACTTATTTACTAATGATGTCTGGGCTGATTGGCCATCTGGGCTGGACAACTATACTAAGTGTCCTTAGTATGCAGACAGCTTAGAGGATTAAAGCTATGAGCTGTTAGCCTGTAGTCCAGTGTTTGATTGCCTCAGCCTACATTTGACTACTGTGTGACTCTAAGCAAGTCATTTAAAGTGTATAGTCACAATAAATTAACTTACCTTTTGTACCACAGGGTGTGGTGCATCCAGGACAGTGAAGCATTTCTATTTGCATCTGGATAAGTAAAATCAGTGAATATTTGAAATAAATCCATTTTAAAATTCAATTTTACCACTGTAAGGTCCTGGAAGTTTAAATTCTACTTTAGCTTTTGGTGATCTTACTGGACGGCTAGCATGTGAGTGCATCCACAGACTTTAATGGAAAGATTTCTGGGCATGTTCAGGGGAATATCCATTTATATCTATGTATGGATGTATTTACAGGCTGCCCTACCTTTGATGCTACTGGAGGAGAAGGAAAATTATTTGGGAGTGTTTTAATAAAAAAATTTACAAAACTTTTTATTAAAATACACCCCGCATTAAAAAAATTGCATAGGTACAGAAATGTATTGTGACACTTAAGCTATCAAGTGCTGTGATACACCACCTATTAGCTGTGACTGTACACTTTAACCAGACAGTGCCCATGGCCAGCTAGCCTTCCTGGTTAACAAACAAAAAAAAAATGATAAGCTTAATATTCTTCAAATGACTCAACACATACAAGGCTATTGAAGTCTGATGTTGTCTGTAGATCTATATGTATGTTAGATAGGTTTACTATCATTTTACTGAATAACAGAACAAGTTTTAATCAGTAAATTGAATGTCTTTGCTGAATTTGGTAATAACAATAATACAAAATGTTGAAAGCAGAAACCACAACGGCTGACATTCACAATGATTCAGAATTTCCATAAAGCAGTGAAAGTGTAACCAAAGACTTGCTGAATTATTGCAGTGATATCTTCCTTTTCACATTCGATTTACATGTTTTTATGTTTTTGCAGGGGGCAAGCCCCCCTGCATCTCCCACATCTCCTGCAAATTATGCATACCAACTCCGAGATCGCATTACAGTGAGGAAAAGGGTAAATTTCCCTCTCCTCACTGTACCACGATCTCCATTCATAATGTCAGTGTCTCATTTCTGAATGGGTACTCTCCTTCATTCAAGTGAATTCAAAGTAATACGCTGTAGTATTCGGGCTGGTAATGTTGTTATTGTACTGTAGGGGCACTGTGGGGGATTCAACATGTAATGTTGGTTCTGTATTCTCTGGTAACTTGTTGTTTCCGGTGTATGTATGACTTGCAGAAGTTGTGAACATGTAGCATGGGTGCGCACCTGAAGGCTCTGAATAAAGAAAGGCCTTACAACTCCAGAACCGTGTGGTCTCCCTTATTTACCAGGATATCACATATTGGCGACGAGGATGGGATGCCTCCGAGTCCGCTGCGAGTGAAACCGGTGGGGTGCAGTTAATGTCGGACAACGAAGAGACGGGGCCTGCCGGAGTTATGTCTGGTTCCATGTTGGGGTCGTTGGTGGCATACGACTGTCAGACACAGACCTGGGAGGAGTATTGTGAAGTGTTGGAACATTTTTTTGAAGCAAACCAGATAATGGATGCGGGCCGGAAGCGAGCCATACTGCTGAGCTCGGTGGGCAGCAAGACGTACAGTCTGATGAGGAACTTATTGAGTCCTGATAAACCGGGGGATAAGTCGTTCACGGAGTTGACGAGCTTACTTCAGTCCCATTATAACCCGAAGCCGAGTGCAATAGTCCAAAGGTTCAAGTTAAATTCAAGGACTAGAATGGCCAATGAAACGGTAACGGAGTATGTTGCAGTGCTTAGGGAACTGGCGCAACACTGTGATTATGGGGACAGACTGACAGAAATGCTACGAGATAGACTTGTATGTGGCATTGCAGATGACCACATTCAACGCAGATTGTTAGCGGAGCCTGAGTTGTCGTTTGCAAAGGCCTTGAAGTTGGCACAGGCCATTGAGACAGCGAATAAAGACATTCGTGATTTACAACCGAGGAGCATTGAAGGGGTGGGGAGCAGGAGTGCTAACCCACTGCCAGTGCATAAAGTGGCCATGGAGCATAAATCACAAGGGAAGTCTGGTCAGTATGCTTGTTACAGGTGTGGCGGTGAACATCTGTCACGGAACTGTCGTTTCTTAAATGAAAAATGCCATGCTTGCGGAAAAAAGGGCCATGTGAAGAAGATGTGCCGGTCCATACCCTCTAGGGACCAACCGAGAAAGGGGGAGGACAAGAGCAGTATAATGGACAGAAAGGGAAACCGAAAAATAAATCGGCAGTATGCACACCACATGCGTGAAGGTACAGATAAACCAACTAGGGAAGCAGAGGAAGTGTTTACTATGTTTAACCTGAAAGAGGTAAGGTTGGGAAGAGTTGATCCCATTATAACCCAGTTGGACTTAAATGGTAAAATGGTGCAGTTTGAAGTGGATACGGGGTGTAGTGTGACAGTTTTGTCAAAGGCTGAGTACGGGAAGTTATGGCCAAGAAAAGCTCAGGAGCTGCAGGACTGTTCAGTGACTTTGAGAACATATACAGGTGAAACCGTTCCCAAATTAGGGATGGCAAACGTAACTGTTAAACATAAAGACAAAGTCAAACAGTTGCCAGTCATGGTGGTAGCAGGTAGCGGGCCAAACCTGTTAGGCCGGGCGTGGCTCAAGGAGCTGGAAATGGGCTGTCTACAGCTCCATAAAGTAGAACAGCATGGGCTGACCTTGCAAGATGTGCTGGGGAACAACGAAGAAGTGTTCAAAGAGGAACTGGGTACCTGGAGGGGCCCACCAGCAAAGATACATGTTAAAGAAACCGCAACGCCAAGATTTTACAAACCCCGACCCGTACCATACGCAATGAAGAAGAAAGTTGAGCTTGAGTTGGAGCGACTCACTAAGCAAGGTATAATTGAACCAGTAAAGTTTTCGGAATGGGCGGCACCCATTGTTCCAGTATTAAAGCCAGATGGTACTGTACGTATATGTGGTGACTACAAGTTAACAGTGAACCAAGTTTCGAAGCTGGAGCAGTATCCATTACCAAAGGTGGAGGATGTATTTGAAAAGCTGACGGGAGGTGAAAGGTTTAGTAAACTGGACCTCAGTCAGGCATATCAACAAGTAGTGCTGGAAGAAGGGTCAAAGTCATATGTTACCCTTAACACCCACAAAGGTTTGTTCCAAGTCAATCATTTACCCTTTGGGGTTTCCTCTAGTCCCGCGATTTTCCAGAGAATAATGGAGGGACTGGTGGCAGGAATTCCGAAGGTGGCTGTGTATTTAGACGACATCCTGCTGACGGGTAGGAACAATCGAGAGCATTTAGAGATGCTGAACGAGGTGCTGAGATGACTGCGAGAGGCAGGTCTGAGGGTGAAGCGGAGTAAATGTGCTTTCATGGAAAAGGAAGCAGAGTTCCTGGGTTACAAGGTGGATGCATCGGGCCTACACCCCCTGCCAAACAAGGTAAAAGCTATCCAAGAGGCACCTGCACCCACAAATGTTACAGAGCTGAAAGCCTACTTAGGCTTACTCAACTACTATAACAGGTTCCTGCCAAATCTGTCAACGCTGTTAGCTCCTTTACATAAGCTCTTAAGGAAGGAGACCTTGTGGTCGTGGCAAGAGGAACAGGCCAGAGCGTTTGAGCAGTCAAAGGAACTAATGCAGTCTTCAGAGGTTTTGGTGCATTACGATAGTCACAAGGACTTAATTTTGTCATGTGATGCCTCACCTTATGGGTTAGGGGCCGTGTTGGCACACCGGATGCCAGATGGACAAGAGAGACCCATTGGGTTCATGTCACGAACTTTAACACCAGTGGAGTCAAACTATTCCCAGCTAGACAAAGAGGGTTTGGCTGTAATTTTTGGAATTAAGCGGTTCCACAAATACCTCTATGGCAGGAAGTTTACTATTTGCACCGATCATAAGCCTTTGTTGTCACTGTTCAACGAGATGAAAGCAGTGCCGCAGATGGTGTCTCCCCGCATTCAGAGATGGGCTGTAACTTTGAGAGCTTATGAATATGAGATTGTTTATAAGCCCGGGACACACCATAGCAATGCGGACGCGCTGAGCCGTCTGCCACTACCGGGGCATCTCAAGGAAGAGGAAACGGAGGATCGAGTTTTGATGATGGAGGACATCACGTTGGTGTCCGCAAAGGAACTGAGTGTCTGGACACGAAAAGATCCGGTGCTAGCTAGAGTGTTTCAGTGGGTCCAGCAAGGCTGGCCAATCCAGCAAACTGATCCAGGGTTTCGGTCTTATGAGGTGCGAAAAACCGAGCTGAGTGTACAAGCTGGATGTGTGTTGTGGGGGGCACGAGTGATAACTCCGCCCCCAGGAAGACGTGCACTTTTACAGCAGTTGCATCAAGGTCATGTGGGCATCACCCGAATGAAGGCCTTAGCACAAAGTTATTTTTGGTGGCCCAAGTTGGACCATGACATTGAAGTCGCTGTGAAAGAGTGTAACACCTGTCAAGAACATCGTAACTTACCTATGGGGGCACCACTACACCCATGGGAGTGGCCGAGTAGACCTTGGCAGAGACTTCACATAGATTATGCCGGACCTTTTATGGGGGCAATGTTTTTGATAATCATGGACGCCCACTCTAAATGGATGGATGCCTATCCAGTCAAAACACCCACTTCTCTCACTACCATTGAATGCCTAAGAAAGAGTTTCAGTAACCACGGACTACCGGAGACTATTGTATCAGATAATGCTTCATGTTTCACGAGTGAAGAGTTCAAGGGGTTTTTGGAAAAGAATGGCATCGTACAGGTCACATCAGCACCATACCATGCAGCTTCAAATGGTTGTGCTGAAAGGGCTGCCCAGACCTTTAAAGCAATGATGAAAAAGGCCGGAGAAGGAAGTATGGCAGCAAAAGTGTCAAGGGTGTTATTCAACTACCGTATTACACCCCAGTCTACCACGGGTTTGTCACCTGCCGAGATGTTGCAAGGACGGAGATTAAGATCCACATTGGATCTGGTGCATCCAAACATCCGAGCTAAGGTCGAGAGGACCCAGTGGAGGCAAAAAGAACATCATGATCGACGACGGAGAGAGAGAAGTTTTCTGGAGGGAGATGCAGTGATGACGCGAAATTTCAGTTATGGACCTAAATGGATTCCAGGGTTCATTGTCAAGAACACAGGTCCATTGTCGTACCAGGTGAGGTTGAATGGAGATTTCGTGGTGAGGAGACATGTGGACCAGATTCTGCGGAGCGACCCGAAGAAGGAATTCATGGAAGTGCAAACCCCAGAAATACCGTTAATTTCGGACAAAGGGCTCGTAGGGGCAGGAGGATCGCCAATCGTGGGGCCTGAGGGAGACCGCCGGAACTCGGAAGGAGAGGTTCCCGAGGATCCAACTGTTCCAGGAATGGACACACCGGTACCAGAGGTGGTAACTGTGACACCCGAGTCACCTAGGGTGGTACCACTGCGCCGTTCTAAGCGTGTGCTGGTTAAACCTAGTTACTTGAAGGACTATCAGTGTTAAAAAAAGTGCATGTATAGATTAACAGTATAATAAAGCTCGATTGTATGGTAACCATTTAATAACTAGTCAGTTGTTTAGAAATTAAGTGACTAAATGGATTGCTATGGACTTGCTCCTTTGTTTTTTGTTCTTCGTATGTAAGATGACGTATGTCATAGCTTAAAAGGGGAGGAATGTAGTATTCGGGCTGGTAATGTTGTTATTGTACTGTAGGGGCGCTGTGGGGGATTCAACATGTAATGTTGGTTCTGTATTCTCTGGTAACTTGTTGTTTCCGGTGTATGTATGACTTGCAGAAGTTGTGAACATGTAGCATGGGTGTGCACCTGAAGGCTCTGAATAAAGAAAGGCCTTACAACTCCAGAACCGTGTGGTCTCCCTTATTTACCAGGATATCACATACGCTTTGGCAAATTCAGTTTTGCAGACAATGCATTCAACAGATCCTAGTTCGGTAATGTGCACTTCAGTTATATGTACCAAACAAACCAACAAAGTCATCCAAATGCATGCTGTACCAAACAAACAAACAAACTAATCCAAACTCCATGCTGTACCAAACAAACCAACATTACACTGTACCAAACTTTGGATTACGTTATTGGTTTGTTTGGTACAGCATGGCCATTGGATCACTTCAATTATATAATAGTAAACTATATATATATATATATATATATATATATACTTATTGTAATGCTGGTATTTGTGCGGTATTGTGCATGGCCTATTTCTTCCTTTGTAGTTCATGTTACAGTAGGAGAAAGAAGAGGATTCAGAAAAGGATTGGTTAGCAAAGAACCTTGCTAATTAATTAAGATAGATAAAGTGCAGGTTGAGTTGGTCAAACATTGTTTTTGTTTTGCATGTCTTTGTTTTTTGTTACTAGATAAGTATTTTGTCATTAGGAAATCAGGCTTGCACATATTTTGGGAAAATTGGGACACAAGTGTCTTTTCTGTATCTCTGTGCATTCATAGAGTGAAACTGACCATGCCCTTGTCTTGCAATTTTGAATGAAGTAGGTACAGAATGATGAGTTTGATGGCTGGGACCAGAAATTTTTGAATGTTTTGTAGAGGTTTGTGGCATTTCAGATGAAAAACAGAACTGCAAATTTGAAAGGAACAGAGAAGTAGCTGGAGTTTCACAAAAGAGCAAGTAAACCTGTTCACCCTTAAAAATAAAAAAACAAACAAAAAAAAAACACTCAGCTGCTCATGACATCCCTTATCCTTCCACTGAATCATCTTCGCTAACTTTAACTTGCCTATTAAACTGTTTGGTAAATTTTACTAGAAAAGCAGATCTACAGCAACTGATACCACTGCAAGATAATTCTGCCATGCTTGAAATGCAATCTGATTTTGTTTGGTCTTGGAGGCACAAAGAATGCTAAGAAGTGCTCCCAAGTAACAGTTTATTGTGTTTTATATATTACACATTGCAAAGTACATCAATTGTTTTACATTTCTGAAGGAATGAAACCCTCTGCTGTACCACTTGGAGAAGGCAATATTTTGTAGTGCAGAGGGCAATATTTCTTACTGATCCCATAAAAATAATTACTGATGACAGTTTATGATGCCTAGTAATAAGCAAGTAGTAATCCTTTTTGTACTTATTCATGATGTCTTTTCAGTTTCTGTGTTTATATCAAACTCCACATTACATATGCTGCACAATTTTCATACCTTATGACCTTTTAAATGGAACATTACTTTTTGCAAAAAAGTGTGGATTTCCCATTATATAACAATCATACATATAAACATTGTTAAAATATACATTTTACAATACTGAATATTCCTGTGATACAAGATCTTGGTATTCGTTGCTCATTGTTATTTGTCTCCCCATGATGGTCATCTTGTAAAGTAAAGGTTCTGGTTGTTACTGCCGCCTAACCATTTGTATTAATTTTTGTAGGCTCTGCACTTTGGTCTCTTGGCTGCACAGAAGGATGACCACCTTGCATTGATGCGACTGGGTCATAAGCACTACCTTGGAGTTGATGAGTTCCCTACTGATTATGATGTAGCATATGCTTATTATGCAAATATTGCTGAGCAGACCACTGTGGACAGACAAGATCCCAGTCCAGAACAGGTATATCAAGAAAGAGTCATCAACATTTATCAAACATGAGTCATCAAATTACACAGAAGGGTAATTACAGAAATTAATGTAACAAAGTCTTCCTTTATTCAATGCTCTGGTGAATCGTGATTCTTTTCAAGTATGTAAGTCTACTTATTGTCCTTCGCTGAAACAGAGAAAGTGGTGAGCCTGTTTATTACCCACAATCCTGCAGTGATATCACTGAAATGTTTATTTTGCAGTGGCATGGTATCCAGTTCCCACAGAAGATTAACTGTGGCTGCTTAGTGTTTAAATGCCATCCGGTCTGAATTTCAGTAGCATTGACTGTGACTGAAGTAACAATGGTAATGTCAGGATGTGGTTCCAGATATAACAACTCCAGCATTAACAGTGGAAATAGCAGGCTGTGGTTCTAATTATAACAACCCCAGTGATAATAGTGGACATGACAGGCTTTGGTTCTAGCTGTAACAACCCCAGTTCTAATAGTGGAAGACACAGGCTTTGGTTCTAGCTGTAACAACCCCAGTGATAATAGTAGAAGACGCAGGCTTTGGTTCTGGCTGTAACAACAACAGTGCTAACACTGGAAAAGACAGGCTTTGGTTCTAGCTGTAACAACTCCACTGCTAACAATGGAAATTTCAGGGTTCTAGCTGTAACAACTCCAGTGCTAACAGTGGAAATGACAGGGTTTGGTTGTAGGTATAACAACCTCAGTGCAAATAGTGGAAGACATGGGCTTTGGTTCTAGCTGTAACAACCCCAGTGCTAACACTGGAAAAGACAGGCTTTGGTTTTAGCTGTAACAACTCCACTGCTAACAATGGAAATTTCAGGGTTCTAGCTGTAACAACTCCAGTGCTAACAGTGGAAATGACAGGGTTTGGTTGTAGGTATAACAACCTCAGTGCAAATAGTGGAAGACATGGGCTTTGGTTCTAGCTGTAACAACCCCAGTGCTAACATTGGAAAAGACAGGCTTTGGTTCTAGCTATAACAACCCCAGTGCTAACACTGGAAAAGACAGGCTTTGGTTCTAGCTGTAACAACCCCAGTGCTAACAGTGGAAATGACAGGTTTTGGATGTAGCTGTAACAACCCCAGTGCTATCAGGGGAAATGACAGGGTTCTAGCAATAACAACCCCAGTGCTAACAGTGGAAATGACATGCTTTGGTTGTAACTGTAACAACCCCAGTGCTAACAGTGGAAGTAACAGGCATTGGTTCTAGCTGTAACAACCCCAGTGCTAATAGTGGAAATGACAGGCTTTGGTTCTAACTGTAACAACCCCGGTGCTAACAGTGGAAATGACAGGCTTTGGTTCTGACTGTAACAACCCCCAGTGCTAACAGTGGAAATGACAGGCTTTGGTTCTGGCTGTAACAACCCCAGTGCTAACAGTGAAAATGACAGGCTTTGGTTCTAGCTGTAATAACCCTAGTGCTAACAGCTGAAAAGGCAGGCTTTGGTTCTAGCTGTAACAACCCCAGTGCTAACAGTGAAAATT
Organism: Protopterus annectens; assembly: GCF_019279795.1. Lineage (NCBI taxonomy): Eukaryota > Metazoa > Chordata > Ceratodontiformes > Protopteridae > Protopterus > Protopterus annectens. The sequence goes on along the minus strand of NC_056736.1, from coordinate 366,151,461 downwards.
ACAAGTTTTGGTTCTAGCTAACAACTGCAGTGCTAACAATGGAAATGGCATGCTATGGTTCTAACTGAAAAAACCCCAGTGCTAAAAGAGGACATGGCAGACCGTGGTTTTGTCTGTAACAACGCCAGTGCTAAAAGTGGAATAGCAGGCTTTTGTTCCAGTTGTATCAACATCAAGCCCTCACAGCGGAAATGGCAGGGTGTGGCCCTAGCTGTAACAATCGAAGCACTAACAGGTGAAATGGCAGGATATGGTTCTAACTGCAACAACCCTAGCACTAAGGGGACGTGGCAGGATGTGGTTCTAACTGTAGCAACCCTAGGACTAAGTGGACATGGCAGGATGTGGTTCTAGCTGTAACATCCCTAACACTAATAGTGGAAATGGCAGGATGTGTTTTTTGCTGTATAAACCACAGGGTTAACCATGGGCTTTGGCAGGATGTGGTTCTAGCTGTAATAACCCTAGCACTAACAATAGAAATGGCAGGATGGAGTTCAGGGTACAATAGTCTCAGTACTGACAGTGGTCATGTGAAGATGTGTTTCCAAATCTAAGAACACCATCACTGATTGTAGTAAGTTCAGGATGTATTTCTAGATGAAACAGTCCAAGCACTGAGGGAGTGATGTGGTAAACAAGATAATTAAACTATGATACACCCATTTCAGGGTAGAAAATATGGCAGGATGCAGTCTGAAGCAAGTTTTTAATTTGCAGTTTCAAAAGTGTAATTCTGAATTTTAGTGCCACCACCCACATAACGCAGAAGAATGGAGTCATAACTACAACCCAGACATCCTGTGTTCAGTTGGCTGCAAGACTGCAGATGGAGATGGGGGAGGCTGGGTGAGAGTATCAGTCCATTTTGGCAGAGGTGCCAGAAGCTGTTGAAGACTGGGGGGGGGGGCAGAGGATGAGAGGGGCATTTAGTGATCTAAAAAGGGCAATTTTTTAAAACTATTTACTACCACAACATAGGTTCACTTGGAGGACATTTTAAGCTTAGCCAATTTCCCTTTTGGTGCTTGAATTAACATTACCTGATTGGTCTTACCTATCCTGTGGCTGTTAATTGTATATTAGCCCTAGTGAGAATAAATGTGATCATGCTATAGATAATTTGAGGGGACCAATGTAAGGGATGCAGCATTTATGAACTGGCTCTATCCATTAGTGGCATGAGGGGCAATCCTGGAGTACATTTGTTATTACCCATCCTTAGATCCAAGTTGCATTTGAATATGGACAGGGATGAGCTTTGTTTTACTTGAATGGATAGTCTGTTCTGGAGCAGTGGTAGCCTCTGTGATATACATCCATCTCTCCACAACATTCAGTTTAGATACCTGGACTGAGTATTTCTGATGCCATTTGACTTGCTGATGTTCAGTAGGCCCATCTGTATTAGGTCGAAGGATGCCTTGTATGCCAGACATGTCACCTCTAAGCACTCTGTAGGATACTGAGTATAGTGACAAATCTTTGAGGTGGTCCATGCAAGACCTATTGTTTAGGACTTGCATCTTCTTAGTAGGGTATCTCTGTGGGTATTCCAATTGTTGCATGGGTCTGGACAGATACATGACAAAGTGGGCATTATACAGAATGATTGACCTAATGAGGGCTTTGTAAAGGGAAACAGTAACGTATCTAGATCTAGTCACAATCTGTTTATAAGCTGTGTAATATAGAAAGACTTTCTTATGACTCTGGGCACATATTGGTCAAAAGTTAGGTCACTGTACACACAAGTTCCCAAATGCCAAACTGGGTCATTTCTCAGGGGGCATTGCCAATTTGGCAGTTCCCTGGAGAAGATGACTTCCCAAAGGATATGATAATGTATTTCTTGGAGTTTAGTTTCAATTCATGATTCTGGCACCAGTTATTATTTGGGACAAACCTTCCTGCATGATGGTTAAGTCATTTGGAGATTAAATAACTGCTCGTAGCTTGCAGTCATCTTAAACTTAGCCAAAGTCCTTTGGTATTTCCTTTTACTTTTGAGATGTATATGCTAAACAGAAAAAGTCTCAGCACCGAACCCTGGAGGACTCCATTGGTGACTGGTCTCTTCCCCTATTTTGATCTCCTGCATCCTGTGAGCAAGCATACATGTATGCATTCTTTGATTCACCTTCCTGATTGTATTAAATTATATTCCTTGTATAATACAGCACCACTTGTTAGAATGAGTTTTAAATTTGTAATATGGAACAGTCTTCTAGTAAGCAATGAAACAAAATGTATGAACCAATAATGACAGAACTACCCATTTCAGAAAATTTCAACCATAAAAGGCCACTCAAACTTCTGTCATTACAATCCACCAATATCAGTAAATATGGAAAATCTCTGCAGAAATAAGTCATCTAAATAATTCCACTTTAAAGGGATCTGTAACTAATGAAGAGCTTGCTGCCAGCAAACAATTTTGTATTTCATTGTTTCACCTACAAACAAAGTGCCTGTTCCCTTGAAGAATAAATTGCCTATGCTACAAAAAAAATGATAAGCTAGTAATTTTGCAATGGGGAATGAATGGCAAACTGATAACAGGTACATAGTTACTAGGTAACTCCTCCAAAGGAGGACAGTCAAAGGACTGCAGCATCCAATCCCTTTAAAGTACAACACAGTATAGTATCAATGATCCATCTGCATACTGTGGGAGTAGAACCCACAAACTTCTGCATCAAAAGCAAGTATATTACCCGTTGTGCTACTAACAATGCCAATGACTTAGTATAAGTAGCACTACACTTCTCTTTCCCCTGAAGCTCTCAGCTCCTTGTAAAATCCACTTGACACTCAACTAAATCTCTCAACTTCGCAGCACAAAAAAATCTGGAAAAAGCCAATATTTATTTATTTTTTTTTGGGGGGGGGGGGGCAAATGCCCCAAACCAGGGACATATTTTAAATATTGCTTGTATAATCTTAGTAAGTTGCTAAAATAAAGTGTTATGTGTTACCGTGTGTTTTCTGAAAGATAGGAAGACTGAAACTTAAAGGGCTATCATTCTTTAGTGAATTCAGTTCTCACTGATTTGCCAGGAAACCACAAATTTTAAAATGAACAGACCAAAATTATGAGCCAAATATTCTATGAAAATCTGGACAGTTGAGAGCTGTGGACTCAACTCTCTGAATCACAAGTGGTGGTATGGGTGGAGAATTCAGGCTCTTGTTTGAGCCTGAGTAACACTACCCACCAGGTATACCTAACTGCGGCATTTTACACACACACACACACACACACACACACACACACACACACACACACGAGCAGCATAACTCCTGCAAATAAAAGAACAAAACTCTCCTTACTGGCACGATTCTGGCTCTGGCAGCACCAGCAGAACAGTGGCAGCATAATTCCTGTAACACAGAGCCGTACGAGAACAAGAACAGCTAGTTTAGATAGTTTAACTTCTGTGTGTGGAGAAAAAGTGTTTTGGTACTGATTTTTAAGAATAAGGGTGATGTGCAGAGCTGTAGTAACTACAGAGGGATTAAATTGATCAGTCACAGCATGTAGTTGTGGGAAAGAGTAGTGGAAGCAAGGTTAAGTAGGGACGTGATGATTAGTGATCAGCAGTATGGTTTCATGCCGGGAGAGAGCACTACAGATGCGATGTTTGCTCTGAGAGTGTTGATGGAAAAGTACAGAGAATGTCAGAAGGAGTTGCATTGTGTTTTTGTAGACTTAGAGAAAGCATATGACAGGGTGCCTAGAGAGGAGTTGTGGTATTGTATGAGGAAGTCAGGAGTGTCAGAGAAGTATGTAAGAGTGGTGCAGGATATGTACGAGGGTAGTGTGATAGCGGTGAGGTCTGCAGTGGGAGTGACGGATGCATTTAAGGTGGAGGTGGGGTTACATCAAGGATCAGCTCTGAGCCCTTTCTTATTTGCAATGGTGATGGACAGGTTGACAGGCGAGATCAGACAGGAGTCCCCGTGGACTATGATGCTTGCAGATGACATTGTGATCTGTAGTGAGAGTAGGGAACAGGTGGAGGAGACCCTGGAGAGATGGAGATATGCTCTAGAGAGAAGAGGAATGAAGGTCAGCAGGAATAAGACAGAATATATGTGTGTGAATGAGGGGGAGGATAGAGGAATGGTGAGGATGCAAGGAGTAGAGGTGGCGAAGGTGGATTAGTTTAAATACTTGGGGTCAATAGTTCAGAGTAACTGTCAGCTTGGAAGAGAGGTGAAGAGAGTACAGGCAGGATGGAGTGGGTGGATAAGAGTGTCAGGAGTGATTTGTGACAGACTAGTACCTGTAAGAGTGAAAGGGAAGGTCTATAAGAGGGTAGTGAGACCAGCTATGTTATATGGGTTGGAGACAGTGGCATTGACAAAAAGGCAGGAGTTTGAGCTGGATGTGGCAGAATTAAAGATGTTAAGATTTGCACTGGGTGTGACGAGGGTGGACAGGATTAGGAATAAGTATATTAGAGGGTCAGCCCAGGTTGGAAGGTTTGGAGACAAAGCCAGAGAGGCACGAGTACGTTGGTTTGGACATGTGCTGAGGGGGGATGCTGAGTATATTGGGAAAAAGATGCTAAGGATGAAGCTACCAGGTAACAGGAAAAGAGGAAGGCCTAAGATGAGGTTTATGGATGTGGTGAGAGAGGACATGCTGGTGGTTGGTGTGACAGAGCAAGATACAGAGGACAGGAAGAAATGGAAACAGGTGATCAGCTGTGGCGACCACTAACGGGAACAGCCGAAAGAAGATGATGAACTTCTGCGTGTGGATCCATGTTAGTGTGAAAACTCCACTTCATTAATTTATTTCTGACAGGTCTTGCAGCTGTAAAAGTGGGGCAGGGGGCTCCCCCTCCCCCTGGATCTATGGTTCCGGCACCCATGCATTTTGCTGAATTCATCTGGGGAGGTATATGGTTCTGGCTTATCACTTGGATGACACCTAGAGGGAGCAGTAGGTATTGCATCTGCAGAGAATGAGCCTGCTGAACACATGCTACCCAGTGGTGCACTGCAGTAGCTGGGGATAACATAGGGTGTTGGCATGCATGCATCCTTCAGGAGGCAACAGTCATGGAGCGCAGTAGAGCTACCATGGAGATTAAAAGCTCTGGGGTATCTCTACCACCCAACTCTCACCTCTCCAGGAAATAAATGGGTTAATTAGGCCCTTCAGCATGGGTATAAATAGGCCATAGGGCATTTGCTTAGGCTTGATGTTGCCTCTCACCGTCAAGATAGGAATAAATCGGTAAATGAAGAAAAGGAAGGGAAGCTATTGGACCAGACACTGTGGATAGAGGATAAAAAATGTAATTCTCAATTGTAAGGATAAAGCATGTTGTACATAAAAATAAATACATACATAGAAAATGCCCCAAATACCCCTATTTATGAAGGTCTTTTCACTTCAGAAGGGATTTAATTTAACTGAGATACTTTTAAATTTATAAATAGAATAATCAGAACTATTCAGTTATGATAATTTTGTTGACAAAGCACTCACAAACACATGAAAAAGAAATTATACATGAGACTGAAAAACCCTAGGGAGGGAAAAAACAACAGATACTAAACACGTTTTCCCACTGAAAAATAATGTTTTGCGAGTGTTTATGAGTGTTGCAAATTTGGTTAGTGGTTAATCTGGAGAACTATTTGGAGGGGACACTTTCCTAAAACTTTACTTAAGATGTAAAGGTATTACTGCGCAATGCCAGGAGCCTAAACAAAAAACACCACTCCCTGGAAGCTCTCTTTATCCTACAGAATGCTAATGTCTGTGCGGTCTCAGAGACATGGTTTAAAGCCGCGGACAACACACCAACAGTGCAGGGTTATAATGCCTTCTGCACATTTAGACCAGCTACTTCACAGGCAGGAACTAAAGGTAGAGGTGTCTCTATTTTCATCAAAAATAAATATACTTCAAGGCTGGTCAAAAAGGACAATGCACTTGAGCTGCTCTATGTTGAAATCACCATAGGTAAAATCCAATACCACTTCCTTGCAAGCTATAGGTCCCTCTCTATGACCCAGGAAACCCATACCATGTATTTAAACTTATTAGAAACACTAACCATCCAACCCAATACTATATTTACGGGTGACTTTAATTACCCCACTATTAACTGGGAATCCTATACAACATCAAATGTACATGCACAGAGATTCCTGGATTTTGTAAACGCAAACTCCCTGGACCAGATAGTACACCAACTAGGGGTGCAATCATACTGGATCTGGCCCTCACTAATATGGGAGAGTGCTGTACACCCCCTACTGTAATTCCTTCCCTGATAAGGTCAGACCACAAAATGGTCTCCTTTGAAGTAAAAATAAAACCTGGACCCCCAGCTAAACCGGGAATATTCAGGAACTATTCTAGAACTATTCTAAGGCTAACCTCCTGCTATTAAGTGAGAACCTGGCAAAATTTCAAGCCCCTATAAACCCTGAGAACACTTCTGCCTATGCAGAACTGTTCACAGAAGCCCTGTACAAGCATGTTAATAGCTGTATAGAGGCAGTGTACCCACCAGGAAGAAGTACAGAACTAACTCAAAAAACAAGCCACCCTGGTGGTATCACAAAACCAGTCAGATGAGTAACAGGAGAAAGGAAATCATGGCAAAAATTAGGAGGTGCAGCACCCAGCAGGATAAAAGCACTCTCATTAAACTAAACAAACAACTGTCTGCCAAAGCCAAATTTGAGGTAAGTTTGGCCTCCCAGGCCAAGGACAACCACAAAGCATTATTTAGTTATGTCCACAACCTCAAAGGCAATACACAATTGTGTACAGAACTCATTGTAAATAGAGCCACCTATACTGAGACAGAAGATATAGCAAACCTCCTGGCTGATAAATTAATCTCTAGCTTTACTCCTCTCTCTCCCTCAACCTTCCCTCAGGAAATATCATCAAATATAACTCCCCCTACTATTACTAGGCAACAGGTCCTTAATGCGCTCTCTAAGACCAAGAACACTGCATCAGTGGGCCCAGACAGTATCCCAGGATGCCTGCTAAACAGCATGAAACATGACCTATCAGGGCCTGTAGAATTAATATTTAACTATAAAGAAACAAAAAAATGACTCAAAGTAACGCTGGTGCAGATAATATTTAACTGTAGCCTCCAAACAGGCTTCGTGCCTCATGAATGGAGAAAGGCAACAGTCATATCTCTGCACAAAGGTGGGCCATCTGCAGACCCTGGAATCTACAAACCCATAAGTCTCACTAGTCTTATATGTAAAGCCATGGAAAGAATTATCATGGAGATGATCAGCAGACGTACAGTAAACCTCCAGACACTGGACCCAACCCAGTTTGGTTTCGTAAAGGGAAGATCATGCCTACTCAGCCTGGTGGACTTCTTTGAGAAGGTCACCAAAGCAATGGATGAGGGCAAAATTGTTCACACTGCCCACCTTGACCTGGCCAAGACATTTGACACAATACCCCATTCGGGCATTGTTGACAAACTCAAGAGGTTAGGTACAAACTTGTATATGTCACCCAGTGGATAGCCAACTGGCTCACAGACAGGACCCAGGAAGTTAGAATTGGAGAGTCCACCTCTACAAAAAGGCCAGTCACAAGTGGTGTCCCTCAGGGATCAGTCCTCGGACCGCTCTTTTTTGGCATTTACTTCTCAGAAGTAAAGGCCAATGTCAGTGGTCTCTGGCTGACTAAATTTGCAGATGATTGCAAATTAGGAGCCGTCATTGAATCTCACACTGACAGAAATATTCTCCAGGAGGGGCTGACACAGACTAAAACTAAATGCCAAGAAATGCATAATAGTATCATTAGGGAAGTCATCCATACCTGGTAACTATCATATTTATCATATCATCATATTTATCATACATTGACAACACACCCCTTAGAGTTGACCCAGTAGTCAGTGAATTAAGGACACACATAGATAATAATGTAGCCTTTGATCAGTGATGAGGAAGTCATTCTATGTTGCACAACTTATAAACAATGGTATGGCATCTAAGTCCAAGGAAGTCATTATTCCACTGTATTTGACATTCATCAGACCTATCATTGAGTACAATGCCCCCTTTGTTATGTGCCTAACCAGGCATATCCAACAACGGGAACATCCACAGAGGTTCCTCACTAACAGAATACAGGGCATAAGTAATATGTCCTATGCAGACTGTCTCAAGGCCCTATCCCTGTATTCTGTCTCCTACAGGCTTTTGAGGGGAGATCTATGCCTGGTATACAGGGCATTGTCAGACCGCATTCTGATGGACCTCCTGCATATCCACAAAACAAACAGTACCAGAATTACCTGTTCTAAAGACTTAAACCTTGCCTGTGATATAAATAAGACCTCCTGGAGAGATAGGTGTGTATCACAGAGACTACCCCTTCTAAGGAACAGGCTCCCCATCCATGTGAAGCAGAGTTCCTCCTTAATCCTTGGGAAACTTAGGCAATTGGATGGAAAACCATAAATTCATCCCTGGTTTGGCACCTATGTTCATAGGTTCATAGGTGTGTACTAGGCCAATGGCCCTGGAGCCTTTACAAGCCTAGCCTCTGATCCAAACAGGTAACCTGCAAATGGTTCATCTCCCAGGCCCATGCTTACACTTATCAAGGGTATCAGAACTCGTCAGAGATTTGGGATGCATGGCTAGGCTTAAAAAGGCCCTTGTGGTCATTAGCCTAGTAAACACCTATGAACCTATGAAAGGTTAACTGGTTTCACAGCTACTGTTTTCATGGTATTTGAGAACCACCTGATGATGCTGGGAAGAACCTCCGGTGATCTTTTTAGTTTCATAGATGCTCTGCAGTGTTTTTTCTGGACTGATCTGCCTCAGTCATTGTCAGAATTTGACAAAGAAGCTTATAGCTTAAATGTGAGAAATGGTTTATTGCATATTGCTTTGCGCTAATACCACTGATAGATAACATTTAGTAACCAAACAACGCAGAAGTGAAAATAAAAATAAAAACACACCAAACAGCCAGTAAGTAGCAGCAATTCCTTATATTTCCAAGACCTGGTACCTCGGCATCTCGCCTTCAATGGGTCACAATACATTACAAAAATAACAGTCTTTATATACAAATCAATTATAGCAATTATTCAATTAATTAAACAATTAACCTCAAAAATGGAGGGAAAAAGCTTTTAAATCATTATTTTAAATGACTCATATATTTTCTTATCATACATACCCAATATATTAATTTAATTCCCAAAATTACTAAAAACTTTAGTATTAAATATTATATATCTCTCATAATATAATATAATTTCTTATAATGTGAATTATGAATTGCAAAATACAATGAAATATTAACATGCAAATTGAACATTATTGCATTTTACCAATTTGAACAATAAATTAATTCTTCAAATACCCAATTCTAAATTCAAGCCAAAAGGCCTTAATGTCTTAAACTTCAGAATCATCCTAGTTTCAAGTTCTAGTTTGTAATGTATTGTGACCCATTGAAGGCGAGATGCCGAGGTACCAGGTCTTGGAAATATAAGGAATTGCTGCTACTTACTGGCTGTTTGGTGTGTTTTTATTGATAGATAACATTTCCCTGATTTACCAGAGATACCATGCTATCAAAAGTTTATGCAGGAAAGTATCAGGAGTTTTAAAAGATCTGTTTTTCTTTCCTAGACAGTCTAAGTGCCTTGATTTGTGATACTCATTTGGATTAACCTGTTATTTCATTGTTATGCAGAATCTGTCCAAAACTCACTGAAAGAATTAGTGAAATCCTGCAGTCTTATGCTGTCCTGTCCCATGTAAAAATATGGTTCTTGGTTTGTGGGTTCAGTTAGCAAAGTGCAGGAACTGTAGATTTCTGTTATTTTTATTTATTAACCAAGAAAGTGAAACATTCTTTTTAGACTGTTAGCCATGACCCAGGATACAAGCACAAGAATAAATAATATAAATATATTTAGAGTAGCCAGTCAACCAGCATGTTTTTGGAAGATGTGGGGAAACCAGAATGTGCAGAGGAAACTGATATAAATACAAGGGAGAAGATACAAAACTACACATGGGAGCTGTAATGTTGATTGTATTCTGTTGTCAGATGTTGAAATATAATTTATGTAAAAATGCATTTAGATGTTGTCAACATCTTAGTACAGTGGATCTTACCTTGTCACAGGTGGCAGGTGATGTGTTTTGCTTTGAGGCTGCAGGACTTGGAAAAGAGGGAAAGGTGAATTTCACGTGTTTACAAAATTTTCTTCTTGTCATAGACCATGTGACCTTGGAGGTATTATATACAGAAATTGGGATGAGGGAGCAGAGGTCCACACTGAGGTTTTTTTTTTTTTTTGGGGTGGGGGGGTCCTTCTGCTAAAATTAGTGTTTTTAATGTTAAAGACTATGCTATATATTTGTATAACAGTGTGTTAATCTGACTGTTTTTTAGATGTAGGTAGTGATCTTTTGCATTTCAACTGGGGGAGATATGATGCTTTGTTGTAAACCCCTCAACACAGACAATGATAAGAGGTTAGGACTGAGCTGCTTTAAAGCAAATATCTTTACCAGTGAGGCACTGTTCTGGCCTAGTTTTATTGTATTCTCCTGCTGTAATGCTGCAGTCTGATTGTTAACTAGGTGGATGCTAAACATACTGGACCAGTTATGACTACTTTGATATGAACTGTTTTGAAAAATTAAAAAATATGTACATGTGATATTAAGGACCATACTGACAGGTCCTTGTTTGTGTATTTTTTCTCCACTGATCAGAATGTAGTACATTTTTCTGTAAGGAGGTCTCATTTGAGCACACTTGTGCACTTGTACAGATGCACATTATAATATAAACACACCAGATACATAAGACACATGTCCCCATTGCCCAACAGTTCTCTTTTGTCATGCCCATAGTTTAGCTATCAGTCCTTGCTGTCATCACTATAGTCCTGCTTTTGCTTGCTTAAACTTCATAGTAAGTGTTATTGTGGCCATGAAATTTCCAGCTCAAACCTGCATGGGCATCGCCTGTATGCTTTTAGAGAAGACTGCTGAAATGTCAGAGAGTCAAGCCACCTGCTCAATATTCAACAAAGGAGAGATTGTTTACCCACTTTGTAGAAGTGGTGGCATTTTAGAGCTCTTTGCATTGATATCAGCATGGGAGTCTTCCTCATAGTCCGATATGTAAAATTGCCACAGAGACAGATACTCAGAATTTAGGTCTAAATCTGAAATTCCTTGAGTTAAGTCCAGCCTCTCAGACTCTGCAGCTTGTGAGCTTACTCTAGGCTAGTAAAGGTTTGAACCTTGACCAGTCTTTCTTATGATGTCCTGTTCTTGGATGTTCAGCTGAAGCCAGCGGGTGACAATTCTGATTCTGGAGACTGGTCTTTAGAATCATCAGGACACAGGTTGGTGGTTCTTTAGATTGGGAACTCTTGTTCTGGAGCTGGCTTCCAGACCTACAGAGGCAAGGAGACTAGAATTTAGTAAGGTCTACCTGGTTGTTACATGCCAAGGCCTCATCTTAATCTTTGATGCCTGGTGGAACATGAGTCATGGATATAGGCGTACACCATTAGGGAGTTTTGTTGGTGCAGCCATCTCTCTGTTCTGCACTGCCTTTGGCAAGCACACAATTCCTCACCTTTTCTTCATCTATTAAAGCCCAGTGCCATTGTATCATACACTTAACCATGCCTACGCTTGCACCTATAGGTAGCAGCGATTATGTTATTCTCTTGGTCTCTAGATCCCATGAGGACTTTGAAGATCTTCCGGCTACTGTCCTGCTTCCATTCACATTCTCCTGAATGACATTTTCTTTGGAGATACCTTCAAACTTACAAGAAACACCACAGACACCACAGACTGACTCCTTAACACTCTGGCTGCATTTTCCACTGTGGCATACCATATATCTTGCTTTGATTTTGTCTGGGCTGATATTTTGCCTAGGGCTTGAGGCTCAAGTTTGTGAATATGCAGGTGGCATTGCTGAGGTTGTCCTCTCTAAAAGAGGACCTCAGGACCATCAGCTTATAATTTTGAATGAGGCCAAGAGACCTAACATAAGAATGTCATATATTCAAAAGTTGAAAAGATTTGTGATCTGCCATCATCATAGGGAGTGGACAGTGTTAACTGTTCAGTTCCAAGGCTGTTATTTTATTTAAGTCATATCTTTGAAAGCAATCTGTCATACTTCTCAAACCAAAGTACACATTCCTGCAATTTCAGCATTTGTCCCTATACTAATATATCTATCAGCAAATCCTTCATTTAAATATTCCTTCAAATGAGTTCTGCACTTCTGGCCTCCAGTAAGATAGATTTCACCATCATGGGACTTAAACCGTATGCTGGAAAAAAAATACTTTGCTCCCTTTGAACTAGAGGATTCTGTGCAAATAAAAACATCTTTCATGAAAATTCCCTTTATTAGAAGGAGTTACTTGAAGAATCTCTGTCAGATACAAACTTTAATGTGTAAACTACCTTTCAAGGCCTTTCACAGTGAAGATATCACTAACCTTTCTTTACACTAAAATGTTTTTTTTACTGCTGTGTTTAAATAAGTAAATTCAACTGCAGGTTTTTCCATGCTTAATATCAGCATGCTATGTATCATACCTTTGATAGCATGAGCCAGCTAAGATACTATTCCAGAAGGACACATTATTTCAGTAAAACTGAATAGCTTTGTTTCCTCCTTCAAGAAGCAAAAAGAAGGTTCAAAACAAACTTAGCTCATCTCTAGTATGCAGTCAACTGTAAAATCAAATGTATTTCTCATTTATGTATCTGTCATACTGCTTTTTTACTTAATGTTTCATTTAATTGCATCTCTTCTAATGTTACCTCTTGTATTTTCTATTGCTCTCAATGACACTGGATTTTTGTCCGAAAAATATCAAATTAACCAGCTCTCTTACCTGGTTAACAAATTTAACTGACTAACTGTCCCATTGCATTACTTTTTTTTAGGATAAGTACATCAAACTGCATGGCTGTTATACTGATAAGATTTCAGCTTACTTTAGGAATGTTCCACTCGTGTCACATAGCTTGGACTGTTCTCTATGCACTTACAAAGCGTTGCAAGTTAAAAGTTCAGTCTAGGGGTAAGACAGTTTCTGGCAGAGTCATGCTACAGGATCCTGTAAATGTCATTTTCCAGGGGTAGCCTAATGCTTTGTGGCATTGTTTGCAAATATTAGAATTTTCTGTAATGGTGACTCATGATATAAGTAGCACAGCTGTATGAGGTATTCACTATAACAGTTGATATTAAAGGACAGCCTCCTTTCCCTAATGTTAGAAATTGCTAGAAACTATAGCTCTTTTTCATATTATGTCTTTCATGTGTTGAGGGTATTTTGTTGTAGTTAACTTATAGTTTTATTGCTATTTGCTATAGAGCTATATAGAATTACATGAATAGAGTTTATTTGATATAAGCAGGCAAGTCATGTGGAAGTTTATTAACCTCAAAGAACTGAAGAGGGCACTTGGCAATGTATTTTATATATGGGATTGTCTTGCACATTTTACCAGTACCCTGTCTGGTGTAAGCCAGTGTTGTTCTTCACAAGGATGGAAAACTGATATTGAAAAAATGACCAGGCTTGCACAGCTTCACTGTTTGACTCTATAGACAACATATCCTCATTCCTATTGAATATAAAAAAAATCTTATTGTACATGTTAAGTAAATCCAAATGTTTTGATTTATTTTTCAAAGATTTTCTGCTATGGCAAGCATACCTCTCAAGCTGGAAACTTCAAAAATCTGGACAAGGCCCATGAAAAATAGGTGCAAATCTGTACGCTGATCAACATAAAATTGGCATACATAATTAAGTAACCCCGCCCACTCCAATGGAATTGTGGAATACCAAGTTTCAAACGGAAACTGAAGAACAGACAACCAAAATATAGCACCAGAGTCCCCTTGCAGCCATTCCACTGTCCCATTACCTGGCTATTTCGCCCCATTTACCATAAACACTAACCTGCAGTAGTGGTGCTGTGGTAGCTTTGTCACCTCGCCGCAAGGCGTTGTTCCATTTGATTCTCAGTTAGAGCATCTTCTGTGTGGAGGCATGCATGAATGGACGTGCCTTCGTTGAAGGTTGTGTGTCAGGGCTGGTAACTCGGCACGTAAAAATTCACTACCAAACATTAGCGGACCGGAGTTCCACTGTGGCAACCCCTAACCGGGATAAGCCGAAAGACACAACAACTAATGTGTGCATACTGCTTTACTTCTACAGTTATTTCAATTTTATTTTTACATTTTATAGCACGATGCACACAAACACTAATAGTTATCGGGTCTATATCAGCTCAGTGAAACAGCTCAACATCAAATGCCACAACCTCGAACTTCTAACCACAAAATCTACAAACATCGAAAGTTCAGAACAGCGAATTTTTTCCCTGTGAAAAAAATTCACTGTTCTGAGAAACACACAAACAACACAAGCACACCAAAAAACCAGCAATCCACACACATACACTTAAAATCCTACATTTAACCCTACACTAAACTGTACATACAGTACTATCTATCCACTATCCTTAACCCAAACCCTAATCCTAAGGTCTGTCACTATCGCACACTCACCTCACCCGCGCCCTAACCCTAACTCACATACCCCACCCAAACCTTAAAGTCTATCACTATCACACACTCACCTCACTCGTGCCCTAACCCTAACTCACATACCCCGCCCTAACCCTAACGTCCGCTCAATCGCACACTTACCTGAACCAACCCATAACTCTCCACCACAGTGCTGAAAATAGCAAAGCCACAGAAACAGACAACCAAATTCTTTCCTTAGGAAAAAAATCGGTTATCTGCAGCTTCGCTATTTTCAGCGTTCGCTGTTTTCAGGTCGATATTAGACCATTCGAAGTATTAACACTTCAATGATCTAATATAGACCCATAGTTATCTACTAAACAAAACAACACTGTCTCACAATAAAAATAGACTTGGCATTAAAACTTCTCTGCCGTTGAAACTGACATTCATTGAAACAGCATTGAAACCCACACCACATTCAAAGAAAATGCACATGGTCAGTGGTGGATAAAAATTACCTTTGGGCTGCTTTCAAATCATAGGCCCCTGGCTTGCACACAAAACAAGAAACATACATGCATTCTTTGATACACTTTCCTGACTTTATTAAATTATATTCCTTGTATAATACAGCACACTTGTTAAACTGAGGTTAGAGCGCATTTTAAAATTTTTGTTTGAACATTTTTCAAGTAGGCAATGAAACAAAATGCATGAACCAATAATGACAAAACTGACCAATTCAGAACATTTCCATCATAATAGTCTGCTTTTACACACTATATATATATATATATATATATATATATATATATATACATATATATATATATATATATACATATAAATATATAAATATATATATATATATATATATATATATATATATATATATATATATATAGCTGTATTAGATACTCCAAATTACTGAACTTCAAATACGATATGATCGACACCACATCGTCGAAGTCCTGTAACATTGAATACCAAATATAAACATTACAAAAGATAAGGAAGCAAAACTACTTACTGTACCCAGGGGGGCAAGCCCCTTCCACCCCCCCCCCGCTACTTACATATACCAACTCCGAGATGGCACTACATTGAAGTAAAATGAAATCTCCCCTTACGGAGATTTCCGTTTACCTCTTCGATGTTCTGCAGTTTCGCTGTTCGCAGATCCAATATAGACCTATATATATATATATATATATATATATATATATATATATATATATATATACACATATATATATATATATATATATACATACACATATATATATATATATATATATATATATATATATAAATATACATACATATAGAATGACAGTAGTGTAAGCCATAGGCATCTTGCACAGCTTCAGTTCTCACCATAGCTCTCAACCTCTTAGCACAAAAAACCTGGACAAAGCCAATAATGGGGGAATACGGCCCCAAAATAAGGACAGATTTCAAATACTGATATTATAAACTTAGAAAATTGCTAGAATAAAAGGTTTTGTGTTACCATTTAGTGTGTGAAGAATATGAAGTCTGAAATTCAAATGCCTGTCATTATTTAGTTAATTCAATCCTTCAGTGATTTGGCACAAAAATCCTGAAAACCATAGATTTTATGAGGAATAGAACAAAAAATTGAGGCATAAATTCACAAGTGGTGGTGACTAGGAAGGAATTTATGCTCTTTTTACCTGTACCCAAGGTACAGGTTTGAGCCTGAGTACCTCTAGCCACCAGCTGTATTCAGTTGGGGCATTTACACACATACACACAGACACACACACACACACACACACACACACACACACACACACACACACACACACACACACACACACACACACACACACACACACACACACACACACACACACACACACACACACACACACACACACACACACACACACACACACGCACACACGCACACACGCACACACGCACACACGCACACACACACACACACAAACACTAGTTCACATTCAGTAGTTTAAAAGCAAAGCCAGTCACGTTCCCTTCAGTAGCGAACAGTAAAGCAAAAGCTGTTCTTCGCACACAGTGAAAAGTAATTCAAAATAAAACTAGCTTGGTAGTTTAAAAGCAAAGCCAGTCATGTTCCCTTCAGTAGCGAACAGTAGAGCAAAAGCTGTTCTTCGCACACAGCGAAAAGTAATTCAAAATAAAACTAGCTTGGTAGTTTAAAAGCAAAGCTAGTCATGCCCCCTTCAGTAGCGAACAGTAAAGCAAAAGCTGTTCTTCACGCACAGCGAAAAGTAATTCAAAATAAGACTAGCTTCTAACTTCAGTACCTGACACAGAGCAGCAGTGAAAAGAAAAAGCAATCGACTCATTTCTATGCTCAAGCAGCCAGTAGCTTCTAACTCTAACTTCAGTACCTGACACAGAGCAGCAGCGAAAAGAAAAAGCAGTCGACTCATTTTTATGCTCAAGCTTCACAGCGAACAGAGCAGTAGCTTCTAACTTCAGTACCTGACACAGCAGCAGTGAAAAGAAAAAGCAGAGTTGACTCATTTCTATGCTCAAGCTTCATTCACAGTGAAAAGTAATTCAAAGGAAAGCTAGCTTCTAACTTCAGTACCTGATACAGAGCGAAAAGAAAAAGCAATTGACTCATTTCTCCAGTCCAGAGCAGCAGTGAGAAAAAGGAAATATCCCATGCCATGCTTATGCTTACATGCTTACATTACAGTTGCAAGCAATAGCTTTCCATGCTTGCAGCCAGCCAGAAATGTGTACCTTTAAGCACAATGAGCTCAATTCCAACAGGCTGACGGAGCTGACGTCATCATGCATGTGATGACATCATCTCCAAAAGCGCAAAAGAAAAATTAAAAAAAAAATCGGGAATGAAGGGGTGCCACTTGGGAATCATGGCATGCCATTAATTGGACCCCAAATCTCAGTAAAAACTGAGTAATTTGGTGCAGTTGGGAGGTCTGATGACAAGTACCTGAACAAATGCATTTTAAATTAAAATGCCTCTAAGTTAGTGTCATGGGGCTTTTCTCCATGGATCTTCCATATAAACAAATCTAGGGCATATAAAACTCAGTTAACAAAATTGATGTCTTATTTTGAAGATGAACAGAAAAAAAATCACCTTCAGTGTTATGCCAGTACGTCTGACACAAATTTAAAAAAATAAGAACTGTTACTGACACTTGGTAGATGCTTCATAGAAATTACTACTTCATTTTATTGACTGGGTAGATGACAGGGAAATGCTGCCTTTCATTCAGTGGCTAGGGAAATATAGCTAAGGTTCATAGGTTCATAGGTTCATACTAGGCTATCTGCCCTAGGGCATTTATAAGCCTAGCCAGAATGTGTTTGGCTTTCGCCACCCATTTTAAATTAATTTTGCTATGCCCTTTTTTGAGGTTAGTATACTGTGCCTCTGTCTAACAGTGACACAGAAGTGATACCCGGGTAAACCTACGATCTCCCATCCACTCATCAAGATTCCTCTTGAAGAGAGTCAATGAGGGACTCTGCCTAACCTGTACTGGGATTTTATTCCAGAGTGAAGAGAGCCTCTGGGTTATGAATCTGTCCCTCCAGCATGTCCTATTTATTTCAGTGCTGAGGTTCAAGTCTCTCGAGCGTGTAGCTAGATAGGATTTGGATTTTCTGAGGTGCAGCATGTCCATTAATTCCGGGTTGGACATGGCTTTATACGTCAGGCACAGATCGCCTCTGAACAGGTGCTATGCCACTGAGTAGAGCTGGAGTTTCTTTAACCGGGCAGCATATGGCATCTTTTTGAGCCCTTTGATCCTCTTGGTGAGGTACTTTTGGGGTCTTTCCAGTTGCTGCAGGTGTCTGGTAAGGTACATCCCAAAAGGGGCATTGTACTCAATTATGGGCCTGATGAGGGATGAGTAACGAGGCACGATGACCTCCCCTGATCTAGATGTGAATCCCTTCATGATTAGGTGGGCTATATAAAATGTTTTTCTAACCACTTTGGCCACGTGGTTGTCAAATGAGAGATTGCTATCAACTTGGGTCCCCAGGTCCCTAATTACTTCTTCTGTACTTAATGGATTGCCACCTATGTGGTAATTTGTGGGCACTCTGTTTTTGCCAAAGGGGATGACTATACACTTTTTGGCGTTTAGCTTGAGGCCATGGCTCTGGCACCAGTTGTCTCTTTCTATGAGGCCCTTTAGGAGGATGCTTGTGTCAGCTGGAGAGTCAATTATGGTGCCCAGTTTGCAGTCATCTGCGAACTTGGTCAGCCACAGTCCTTCCGTGTTGGCCTGTACCTCCGAGAAATATATACCGAACAAGAGAGGTCCCAGGACTGAGCCTTGTGGGACGCCACTTGTAACTGGTTTGGAGTCTGACATGGCTCCAGCAATTCTAACCATGTGGGTTCTGTCCTTGAGCCAGTTTGCAACCCATCTAGTGACATAGGGGTTTATATTTAAGCTGGTGAGCTTATCTATAATGCCCGAGTGGGGTATTGTATCGAAGGCTTTTGCGAGGTCCAGGTAGGCTGTGTGGACCACCTTTCCCTCATCAATGGCCTTGGTGACTGTTTCAAAGAAATCAACCAGGTTTAAGAGGCAGGATCTGCCCTTAACAAAGCTGAACTGGGTAGGATCCAGTGTTTAAGGAGCGTGGGAAAAAAATGACAAATACCATGGCACCTTGAACAACTACCTGATAAGGTAAGTATGAATTCAGTTTCATTTTTTATCTGAAGGATGTAGTGATACCTCTGAGGTACAACCAACCTTTCTACAAATGGCATTAAAACATCAGTTCTAGTGCTTGGTGTACTGGTGTAGGAAAAGCCCCTATTGCCTTCTTGTAGTTCAGCAGTAATGCAAAGTTTATTGCCTGATGACCCATTGGCACTGGTAATTGCTGAGAAATTAAGGTGCAAACTATTAACTCTGCCAGTATTATGAGGCTATGTTTGTCAAATTAGAAGCGTGTTTTCTCACACAGGCATGGGACACAATCATGAATAGTAGAACAGATAACGTTAAAGTAGTCTGTTGCCCACTGTTGGATCATAACGCGATAACATCTGAAGTTATATTGAATTCTAGTAATAACATCCCAATAAAAAGGATTCCTGCATATATAATATGAAAGACTTTAAGGAGTTCTTTAATATAATAAAGAAATTCAAACTTTTATTGAAATGAATCATACAGGTAAACACCTCAGACATTTTTGTATGGGACTCTTTAAAAGCATACCTTTTTGGCAAAAGTACAAGTTGGCATGTACAAAAAAAAATAAGAGGCAAAGAACTCATAGAATTACAGGAGAAAACTGATAAGTTAAAATCAGATAGTCAAAAAGGAAATAATTTAGAAGTAAATGGCTTAAACAGTAAATATTTACATAAAACTATAATAAATTTATAAAATATTAAAATAACGAATTATTCCATAAATCCTAAATCTGTGCATAAATTGCCTACTAGAACAAAATTTATTAAATCTAATCACATCAAAGAATTATAGTCGTTTAGTAGTAAAAAGAAGGTCACTGAAATAGAAGATATTCTGAATATTTTCAGGTCATATTTTAATAAGATTAATCAATGCAAACCAACAATGGATACACAAGATCTAATTAAACCATTTATAAATAATATACTGAAAATAGACTGTCAGAGGATCAAATAAAAATAATTGACAATCCTGTATCAATGTCTGAATTCAAAATTCAAAATAATAAATTGAAACCGAATAAGGCAGCTGGAAATGACAATATAATACCTGAACTATACAGGAAAGTAAATATTGTGGTAAGAAATACCCAGGGAATTGTTATGGCTAGGCTTGTATAGGCCCTAGGGCCAGTATCCTAGTACCAACCTATGAACCTATAAGGATGCTCCAAGTATTTTACTAGAGGTATTTTCAATAGTTAAAGGACTTACAAAGGTACCACCATCCTGGCAATATACAATGTTCTTCATGTAGACCAATTTAATTCTAAATGTAGATTATAAAATATTCATGACAATTACCTCTGGAATAAAACAGTTTCTTCCAGTGTGATAAACAGTGATCAGACTGGGTTTATAATGAACAGAAACTCCTATGATAATATCAGGAGAATACGATCAAGAATTGATTGTACTGATAATTCAAAAAAAGAACTAACTTTGGTTTGTCTGGATATCAGTAGTGTATTTGATTCAGTTAATTAGGAGTGCTTACTATTAGTACTGGAGGAATGTAATTTCTCAAACAATTTCTTACAATTAATCAAACTTCTCTATAAAAACGCATTTGTATATATTAAGATAGGCTCATATACTTCCAATCAATCATGATTACTAAAGGTACTAAACAGGGTTGTTCTGTTGTCCCATTGCTTTTTACTCTAGTTATGGAACCTTTTGCAAATTATATAAGATCAACTAAAAACATCAAAGTCTTACTAATAAATAATGATCTAATCCCCAAAATACAATTATTTGCAAATGAAAATAGACTGTCAGAGGATCAAATAAAAATAATTGACAAGCCTATATCACTGTCTGAACTCAAAATTCAGAATAAATTAAAACCCAATAAGGCAGCTGGAAATGACAATATAATACCTAAACTATACAAAATGATGATTAAGGATGCTTTGAGTATTTTATTAGAGGTATTTTCAATAATTAAAGGACTTACAAAGGTACCACCATTCTGGCAATATATAATGTTCTTCATATGGACCAATTTAATTATTAAATGTAGATTATAAAATATTCATGGCGATCTATACCTCTGGAATAAAACAGTTTCTTCCAATGTTGATAAACAGTGGTCAGACTGGGTGTATAATGAACAGAAACACCTATGATAATATCAAGAGAATACGATCAATAATTGATTGGACTAATAATTAAAAAAAAAAAAAGATTTAACTTTGGTTAGTCTGGATATCAGTAGTGCATTTGATTCAGTTAATTGGGAGTACTTACTATTAGTACTGGAGAAATATAATTTCTCAAACAATTTCTTACAATTAATCAGACTTCTCTATGAAAACTCATTTGCATGCATTAAGACAGGCTCATATACTTCCAATCAATCATGATTACTAAAGGTACTAAACAAGGTTGCTCCCTTGTCCCATTGCTTTTTGCTCTAGTTATGGAACATTTTGCAAATTATATAAGATCAAATAAAAACATCAAACTATTACTAATAAATAATGATTTAATCCCCAAAATACAATTATTTGCAGATGACATCCTATTAACTTTGACTGCTTGCAGTTCTTTTCTTATTGTAGTATTCCAAGCAATAGAAATATTCCAGAAGAAATTGGGAGTCAGTTTTAATGAGAATAAGACTAAAATACTACTTGTTAAATGTATTATTAATAAAATGTATAAGAAATTACACAGATAAGTTGTGAAAGATGGTAAAATCACTTACTTAGGGATAATCTTGTCTGATAATATTAAAGATATAACAATCCTTAACTGTAATAATAACTTAAGTTCCATAAAACAAACTCAATAAATGGAATACATTTATTTTAACTATGGAAGAGAGACTGTCCTTAATTAAAATGATTATCCTTCCTAAAATACTGTATATAAAATAACCTTTATCCCTTCCACTTCCCAAAAAATATAATTCTTTGTTTCTGAAATTTTAACGATTTCCTAATAAGCCTAGATTGGCATTAAACCATCATATTAGAGATTGGAGATCGGGTGGTATTGGTCTTTCAGATTTAGAATTATATTACTTATCCTCATTGATACGACAATAATTTATTGGTTAAATAACAATAATAATGCCAAATTCAAAGATAGTCAAGGAGGTTTTTGGTGTAAATCCAAAAATTTAACAAAATCATGTCATACTAAAATAGGTACAAATAAATTTCTTTGATTACTAAAAGACTATTTTATAGAAAACAAAAACAAATCAGTTAACTCTTATTATATTAAGATGATAAAACAAAAAAAAAATTCCTTTAAAATTTTCATTTTCAGGAATCCTGAATACAAATCATACATTTTCTTTGTATTTAGAATTGCCTACATTCAAAATAGTATTAATACATTTAATTTAACAACGACTACATTTAATGACAAAAACGTTTTATACTGGTATCAATTACTAGACAATAGGAAGTTACAAAATGCTGACCATATCATTGATAAGTTTGAGTTAAGCAAAGAAATGTGGTTAGAAATTCAAAATTTTAGATAATTGGTTGAACATAAGATTAATGTAATGCAACCAATAGTTAGAAATTATTTCCTCACATTCATTGATTTACTCATTATTCTAATGCACCAGAACATAATTGGAAAGGGACTTGTATCTAAAATATGTAAGGTACTTAAAAATCAACAATATGTCACAGAGAAAGCTATTGGTATTATTTTAGAGTGGTTAATAATAGCTCCCAAAAATACTCTGATCTTCAAAACAAACTACTTTATCAGTAAGGTGGAGGATAGTGTCTTGGAAGTTCTTACATAGAACCCTTATCACATCACATGAAGTTGCATTGATGTTTAATAAAGATATAGGATGCTGGAGATGTAAACTTAATGTTAACCCTGACTGGCAGCATATGTTTTATGACTGTATAAAACTTAAAACATATTGGGATAATATGAATGCTCTGTTATGGTCTGTTTTTAATGATAAATTTATGCTGACCAATTCTCCTATTTTATTCAATAATGTATTCCTACTTGTGTCATGAAAATAAAATACCCTCTTTTATGCAGTATCTTAACATTAACAAGAAAAATAATCACCAAAAACTGAATTAGACTATTCCTACTATGAAGGAATTTGTACACTTGGCAACTAAAGTTTGCCATCTTGAACTTATCACAATCAAGACAAGAACATCTAGAATCACCTTTTCATATAATATATGGTTAAAATTCTAAGAACTGCTGGTAAACAGATTTTAATAATTAACTAACAACTACCCATCACATTTCTTTTTCTGTTTAAAAAGCTTTGTTTTACAGTAGACTCCATTGTAAATTATTTTAGTTGTTTATCATTGTTTTTATAGATATGTATATTTGTTTAATAATATTTATGTTATCATGTATTAGTATTTTGTTGTTAAAAATTTCAATAAAAACAGTTGAGGGAAAAAAAATAAAAGTGTGGTCCTAACGTTTTTTTTCAGTTTTTGACCAAAATTTTTAGCATACTTATCTTAGACAGTGTCTTATGAACTGCAATGAGGAAAATGTTCTGTCCCTGCCTGGGAGATCATTTTAAATAGTAAATTTAGAAGCGTAATTTGGATTGCAGTCTCATGTCTGGTTTATGAACTGGTCATTTACAGATGTCATTGTGAAAACAAGGAGCAAACTTGAAAAGTCTACAGCTGACATGCCACTGAAATACATGGAAACTGAAAATCTGCTCAGGCTCTGTGGAGTAAAGATAAGCATGTTTATGAAGGCTTTGGAAATCCTAAAGTGTTAGAAGAGTCCCTATATTTGGAAGGCTTGGTGGTGAGGGATACTAGAATGCTTCCAATGTTACTCAGGAAAAGATACATTAATGGTCTTCTTTCTGTTTTAAGACAGAGTACCGATAGAAATGGGTACCAGTAGCATAATGTCATATATACCAGGACAGTAGGGGCTTGAACCATTGTTTCTTATATGAATGTGATTATAGAAATGAGGAACATAAAAATATGTGGCTGCTCTGGAACAAACCTCTCCTGTGTGCCAAGCAATGTGATTCCCTATTGTCATTCAGATATAACCTGGATAGTTGGATGGGATCCCTTAAATTCCTTCCAGAGGTTAACATGCTTTGCCCTCTTTGTAAGGAATTGCAGAGAATGACATTGAGCAAGACATATTTTTTACCACTTGCCTTGTATTTCCTATGATTGCTTTGATGAGTCAGAAGATAATTATTTACTGAGGCTTGACATTTATTTTCTTTCTGTTTTGGGGTTATACACTGGACTGACTAAACATCTTCAGTATATAAAATGCATCATTGGAGTCCTAAATGTGTATGTATGCATATATAAATTGGTAGCAACACAGGAAGTGGAAATTAAGTCACATAGAGGGAGAATGATCACCATATACTGGGACTATAGGGTATAGCTCTTTCCTTGTATCTTTGTAAATTTTTGAATGGCTGTAGTAGAATGTGTACAGTGGAAGAATAAAATAGGAAGAAGATGGTTTATTTTCTTCATTCCTGAGATAAGGAAAAATATAATAAATGTCAGTACAGGATTATTGTGAAAGAAAAACAACACCTGCATCAAAGATGCAGTAGTTTTGCTTCTGAGTGGGTGGGAGGGCATACATTTTTGCTTCCTTATTCTACATTTCACTGCATATCAGTACTGCAGAAGTACACAGTGCAAAACCTGTACTCAGATTACTAAGTCCCGGATCATGTATAGGAATTATGGTTCATCCCATTCCAGGTTTCTCTCCTGTATAAAGTTTTTACCACTGAGTCTTTCAAAGTGTATGCAAGAAAACGTTAATAAAAAGTCAACCACACATACTGTGTTTCACTGGAATGAAGTGCTCTTTATTTCAATAAATTAAACTGCTGACGACTGGTATTAGCTTTGCAGTGCTGTGGAACATAAGATGATCTGCAGTTCAGTGGCCAGGAGCAGTGTGCATTAACAGTTATTATGTGCATAGTAAATGTTGTTTATAAATGTTTCTGATGTATTGAAGAAATAAGATTAATTATTAAATATGAGGTCTGTGTAGGATTCAGTGTATAGTAGAGGTTGTAATGAGTTACATCTGGACATAGCTCAGGAAATGATAAACTCTAAAATGTTGACAATAAAGTGTTAATGAATGGCTTCAATGTCCATCGACCACCTGAACAAGAAAAAAATGCACTCTTTATGGTTTATGCTGGCATAACTGACAAAGGCCCATCGTAAATACCAAAAATAATCCTCTGAATCCATTATACTGAAATGTTTAGTTACTGACACCCATGCTGAGCACCACCCCCCACACCCTCCAATTAAATACGTGTTTTTCTACTGTCATACAACCTCATAGTAGGTTATATTTGCTTTTCTTTCCCACTGACTGCAGTTGACCATCAGTTGACACTAACTGCTCTCATTATTCACTTTGCCAGGTCGCTCAGACTCCTGTAAACCTCCCCCAAGCTCAGTTCAACCTGACGAAGAGATCAAGGATGCTATGCTGTGAGGGAGTATGCCTTAACCCCTATCACCCTGGGGCAGCCTTGCATATGAGAGGTGCATGTGTACTTCTGCACATGCACAGCCTCCCAGTTATGCACTATACAGGTTGCACTGCAAAGCTCACCAGGCTCTTAAAGTTCTTACTGCAGCATACATAGGCAGCTTTCCTCCCACCAGGATAGGTGGGCTGGTGTAGGCTGCTCACTTCCATCCTCCACCTCCTGATCCTTCTAGCATTCATGCTCCTAGTTGAACACAGGTCATCTATGGCCCAGTAAGGGCGTACTCCCTCTGTGTCGAGTCTGGTTAAAATAAGTTCTGTTTTCTTGTTGGGAAGGTGGTTTTAGTGACTACTCAGTATGGTGAAACAGATTTTGTCAGCTGTGCATCACAAAAATATGCTTCAGACATTAGTTACTCTCCCTAAAAAAATTTCCACCTACAATATCAGACCCACATCACTCAAAGTCACCACTACTGTCCTGTAGTTCTTCAAGTTTCAGGATATGCCATTGAAAATATGCAGTATAATGTTCCTTCAGCACACAAAGCAAACAGTAGTCATCCTATTCCTCCATCCCTTCCCAAGAACAATGTGCTACTGTTTTGCTCTCTCTCAAGACCTTCAGTTAAATGGTCTTTGGTAGTATTTATGGCCAGGTACTGATTGCCATGCATTGAGATCTTTCTGCCCAGTTGTGACTAGGAACTCATTCATTACCCCTCAGATGATGCATGGTCATGAGGATAACTAGAGCTCTGTGCTTCTTATGGGCCTACTTCACGAGTCTGAGCCTATTCCCTTGGGATTTGTGGACAGCTGGCAGTGGGTTACTCTATATATCCTGAAGATGTGCTTCAGAATTAGATTGAATGCTTCTGCTTAGGTTCTTAATTTTTAATTGCCAGAACTTGTCTCAATATCCCTGCTAAAATCTTCATGGTCAAACACTGCTTATACTGCAGTAACCATACTTCTGTCAGCAAGGGGTACTGGAACCACCATTAATCACCTTCCACTTTTAGAGCATGCTTGCTGGTTGGCTATGTTAAGGGGTACATCTGCCTTCTTACTGACAGAATTAAAGGAAATTACAGTTTGGTAATACTGCTTGTCATGGCAAAGAAAAATGTTCAGATGGGTACACTTGAAAGTCTTACTGGATGCTGCTGGCCGTTAATAAAACAATGAGCTGGTAGATACTCTGCAATGTGGAGGGATAATGATCTGTTGATATTAAAGGTAACCCATATCTGAATAGTGGTTTGCGTGCCTCTAGGAACTGGTAAAGGAAGAGGAGAGTGAGCTGCTGCTGTCTGGTTACCCATTCTGGGGGAAGGGAAATGGCTCTGGCTTGCCATGTGGCTGATACCTAGGGGGAGCACAAGGTATATGTCCTGTGGAGCCTTGGTCAGTTGATCTTTCACTTCTGTGAGCTGTGCAGAATCCTTGAAAGGCAGCTGTAGTGGAAGTCAGATGAACCACTGCAGAGGAGAGGATTGCTCTGCTGGGGAAATGGTAGGCCACCCCACAGGACCAGCATGGCTGGCCTGTTCCCCATCACCAAACTCTCATCTTTAGCAGATGGGCTCATGGGTGGTTCCATTACAGGACATAATGGGTCATAGGGCTCTCACCTACCCAAGAATCCCTTGCTCACACGACCACAGAACAAATGGGCTGATTGGATGCAGTCAGTCTTGGTCATGCATGGGTGGAAAAAACAAAACAAAACAAAAACATGAATGGATAAAGCTACTTGTCAGCTTTTCAAAATGTTGTCATATTTCTACTTTTTCAGTGCCACTGTAGAAATACAGTATCTTTTTAGTGACTGGTCATTGAAGCTGACTTACTGCAACTTTCTTAATTTACTCTACCAAAACTGATGTGGAGAGGAGTAATAAAACAGTGCTGGCCAGCTGATGCAGTTAAAACATTTGGCTGCAATGGAAACATAACCGCTCAGGTGCTGTGTGGCTTCATATGGAGCTCACTCTAATATACAAAATAATATAAATATGGCACTTTACACAATTTATGTACTTTCAAATTCTCTACTTTACTGCTACATTCTGTATGCACCCATTACATATAAACAGCACAGTAGGACATCCATGTTTAAATACATGAATTGTAGCACATATGGTATGAAGTTTGTATCAGCTGGACTACCATTGATTTGATGGGTGAGAGAAATCTGAATGTACTTATTACCAATACTAACAAAAGGTATGGATACTGAAAAATACAAAAGGATTACTTGAACTTAAAAAGAATATCCAAATTGTTTCTGTTTCTGGAATTAATTTTATTATTTGAATTGTGTGGTGTGTGTGTGTATATATATATATATATATATATATATATATATATGCAACATTTCTGAAAAACTTTCGAAGAAAGTTAAGTTTGCAAGTAACATTGTTTTAGTGTGAAGGGTTATTTTATAAAATAATAAAAAAAAAAAACAGAAACAGCATCTTCAGCAGAGACTTTTCAGTGAATGATCTTGCAGAAAAATAAGGAAAAACACAAGGCGAATCATGTATTTCTGTCCCTTTAGGCCTTTGTGGAGTCCATCCGACTGACAGATGAGAAAGCTTTGAAGGAGCAGACCAAGGAGAATGATGACCTGTTTTTGTGGCTGAAGTTCCAGGCAAAGAAGGGGGTTGCTGAAGCACAGGTAAGTGGGAATAGATATGGAATGAACCTCTGTTTTAAATGTACACTTAAGACACATCCTAAAGTAATGAATGAAACTGATGGGCAGAATGGGCTGTGGTAGACACAGGTATGAATCCCGGAAAAAAGTGATGAGGTCTGAATGAATAATGAGATAGTAGGGAAAATGGGGTAAGAAAATAAAGAGGTTAGACATAGTATGATGTTACAGTGATACAATGGCTTATATGTGGAGGAAAAAGACCAGTGGAAGACTACGTTTCATTTATTATTTATTTGTTGTCATTTGTTAACCGGGTTGGTCCAACTGAGCCAAAGGCCCATTTTCAGTGGAGACCCGAGGAGAAAAGCTCCAATTACATATGCAAAACAATCCAAAAGAGAAAAAAAAGCAGTAGGCAATACAAAGTTAAAAATTTCAGATTTACATAGGACTTCAATTACTATAGTAATAATGACAAGAGGCATTACATGAGAAGAGATACACAATATCCAAAAAAAAAAATTGTATACAATAGCAGCATATGTATGTCCTGAGTAGATGTATTTACAAGAGGAGCTTTTTGGATTGTTTTCTAAAAGATTTTAGCTGTTTAGGAAGGTACATATAAGTGAAACACCTAGCTGGAGGATGAGCATAAGCACATCTGTGAGTTTGTTAGATAGTTTTTGAATTTTGAAGACCTGGAGGTTGTCAGTTTGTCTAAGAATTTTAGAAGTAGTATTCCAAATTTTGGCAACATAGTTGAAGTACAAGGAATCTCAATTTGGATGAGGCTAGGAGGAGCTTATCACTTGACCAAAGGGTACGATTCGGACAGTGAAGCTAGATTATATTTTTTAGTGCAGGGAATTTGTTTGATTTATAGATGAGACAGTGATCAGTCATTAATTGAGAGTAAGTATGTTGGTTTGACAGTTCTATCCACTCTAGGTATTTTAGGGATAGACAGTGGTTAACTCTATATGAGTGAATAGCTGATAAATTTGCAGTTTTATTGTAACACTATTCTACTTTGCTTTGTCATGAGATTTGTAAGTTGGTAAATATTGGAAAGGCATAAATGAGATTAGGGAGTGGATAGGAAGAGGCAATAGTTCTTTGAGCAAGCTGCCTAGTTGTTGATGTTATTTTATTGATTATTTTATGTGTAAGTCAAACCTAAGCAGATTGTTGATTAGAATGCCAAGAAGTTTGACTTGAGGCACAGTTTTTGACATGGTTTTGTTGGTTGATGTTACGTTAAAATAAGATTTTACATTGGAAGGTGTTTTGGAATGAATAGAATTAATTTACTTTTGTTGCACTTTAAGAGGAGTTGGGAGTTACTTAACCATCTTTCTGCTGCTGAGAAAGTTTGCTGAGCTTGTTACTGTAGGTCAGTTATGTTTGAAGATGAGCAGATGAGGGTGGAGTCATCCATGTATTGTACGATAATAGCATGCTTGGTACACTTATGGAGGTCATTAATGAAAATATTAAATAGCACTGTGTTGAGTATTGAGCCTTGCAGGGCTCTGTCAGGAACTGGAAAAAGGAAGAGAAGTTGGAGTGCCATTTTACTGCTTGCATTCTGTTAGTTAAGTAGTTGTAGAACCAGCAGAGTGATGGGCTGTTGAGTCCACATGAGATGAGACATTGTAGCAGCTTTTAGTGTGATATGTGACTGCCATGTCTTTGGAACAGGCTACCAATTCATGTGAAACAGAGCACCTCTATGACACTGTTCAAGAGGAACCTGGATGAGTAGAAGGGGCACCATAAATTCTTACCGGGGATAGCACCCACATTCCTCCTGGAAAGGGCAATCATCACTAAATGCAGTCTTAGGTATTGACGACCATTTCTTTGAGATTACATTGGGATGAAACGGCTAGGCTTAAAATGATTGCCAGGTCAGTAGCCTAGTAATCTCCTATAATCCTATGTTATCAAAAGCCTTAGACAGATTGACAAAGACTGAGTAGACAAGGTTGCCTTCATTTATATGGGGATTAATACTATTAGTGACATTTAATATTGCTGTGGTAGTGCTGTGGTGTTGGTGAAGCCATGTTGTATTGGTGAAATGGAAATGGGTCTGAAGTGATCAGGTGAAGAAGTGTTGGAAATGTTTGGTGTAAGAATAGACGTGAATGCTTTCCATAGTCTTGGAATATCCCTGTGGAGATAGGGGTGTTAATATTGTATGAAATGCAAATGGCATTGCTAGTATTCTAAGCATGCAGATTTTTAGGGAACAGTTCATCTGATTTTGAGTGTTCATGGTTTTTGATTTTTTAGCCACTTATTTACTTTGGACAGAAGAGTGGGAAAACACTGAAAGAGGATTTTGAGTTTAGAACTGTTTTTTGATTCTTGAGTTGGAGTAACTGAGGAGGAGCATACTGAGTGTTTATTTTTACATTAAAGAAATATGCAGCTGAAATGAATGCTGTGATTTGTGTTTGTGGTAATACAGTGTTGTCAGAAGAAGGAATGTGTCTCTGGATAGGGAAGGATTTGGCATCAAGTTATCTTTCAGTGATAATTTGGGGTTTTCTTTCAGTTAGTTCATTTACTTTTCAGAGTAGGTATATATTGCTTGTTTCTTCATTTTGTTATACAAATTCTAAAGAGACTTTAGGTGCACCCAGCTTTGTCAGTTTAGAATTACTTTGTAGGTAAACCAGACTAAGATAATTTTACATAATTCATGTTTTAATTCAGTAGTAAACCATAGACTGCCAGTGGTTTTGACATTTTTAATTCTTAAAGGGAGATGTTTTTTTCCTTCAGAAGTAATATGTTATGAGGAATTGCAGGACAGTGTTGCTGTTGAAGTCTGTCTAGCTGATAACAGGAAACCAAGCTATTTTATTTGGTTTGTGTAGTAGCATTATGGTAGCATTGATGTGCAAGGCACACCGTGTGTATGTTTTTCCTGAAGGTCATTTGGATGGTAGCGGTAAAGGTGATGGTGTTGTCACCAAAGCGCTGTCATCAAACTGTTTTGTGGGAGGCGAAGTAAAAGTCATTGGTTAGAAGACAGTCAGGAGACATGGCTAATTGTGTTATAATTTAGATGAGTAGCAGAGTGTATAATGTAGTGAACATTGTAGTAAGTGAAGGAAAGGAAGGTAGAAGGATGATTAAAGTGTCTGAGTTTCATGTAATGATGTTTGCCTATATAAATAAATGTAGTGAAAAGAAATCCCTTTGTATTTTGACAGGAAGAAGGTGGGGGAGTATGAGTGAAGGTGACATTTGATGGTTATCTGTTGTCAATGTAGTGGATGCTAATAGCCAGTTTGGCATCATAATCAGATAAGCTGGGGGAAGAGGTCAGAAGAGTAGAGAGAATGAAGTCTTTCAAGAATAGAAATATCTTGCCTAGTCAATATTTTGGTAGTCTCATGCTACAGACTTATTTATAGTTTGATGAAATGTAGTATGAGATGAGAATAGAAGGCTTTAGCTAAGTCTGTAATGGCTGCAAGAACAGCCATTTTCTGCCTTATATTACAATGATGGATCTAGGACTATTGAACGAAAGTTCAATAGTCCAAATCCACAATCACCAAACACACTTTAATGAAAGTGCTTTCACCAAAATAGCGCTTTCGTTAAAGTGTGTTAAAAAAAAAACAATAAATCTACTTTTATGTACGGGGCAAGCCCCCCTGCACCCCACACCCCCCTACTTTAATATTCTCTCTCCAGGATCGCACTACAGTGAGGAAAAGGGAATATTTCCTTATCCGCACCGTAGTACAATCTCCACAACAGTCATTTCCCCACGACTCCCTTTAGCTGCAGGCATTCTTCTGCGAAAGTGCTTTTTCGGTAAAAAAGCATTTTCGTGGAAGTATGCCCAGCTGTTTGTGCTTCGGTCAAAAGTTCCTTCGGGAATCAGTACCGATCCCACAATGATATGTGAGTAATATATTAGATTTATGTTCTTATAATGCCCATGTACTCCCTCGCCTTCATACTCTTGAGAATCACTAATACCAATTCTACATGCACTGAATCAGTACTTCTTCCACATCCTGTTCTTTGACATATAGCTTACTTAGTGTCCTCTGTATATGAGCCCTTGCTGCTTTTGTAAAACTCCAGTGGAAATATGTCATATTTTGACTATTTTTCTCCATTTAATTAGTTATTAGATCTCTGTCTGTCTTTCTCTCCAGCACTTCCCTTTGCTGTTATTTTAACTGTCTACCTATACATCACCTTTTCTGTGTATTTTTCTCATCTTTCTTTCTCTCCTAACCTGGGTTTATATAACTTTGTAAGGTTCTTTGAGTACAGCTACAGTTTCTTTGTTTCTGCTTTCCACTGTCCTTCCTTCTTTAATCACTACCTTTTTAATGTGTTCCCTCCCTCCATATCTTTTCCTTCTTTCTACTTGCTGGCATCCTACATAGCTTTTCACCCTCAGTGCCTCACAAGTCCCTGTTTTATTCCATTGCAGGTTCTGTTTTACAGATTCTTGTCAGTACATCAAGGACACAATCATCATGCCCAGTGACAGTTCTTGAAGACCAAACTAATAAACATATTTTCAAATAGTCAACTTACTTATTTCCCCTCAGAGGGTAACAAGTTCCCTTCTTTCTGCTAACATTCCCTCCAAGTTTAGCAGTGGTTCGATGACATTAACATGATGTTTACTGTAATACTTTTCCTACAAAACATCATTACATCTGGCCAGATTCACCAGTTTGCTCCCATCCATTCCCAACACAGCTCATCTGCCTAGGTTTCAGTTATGAGAATTGAGTCACCCCTTCCTACTGTTTAATTCACGGTGCTCAAGAAGCAGAATTAATCCTGATGTCTATAGATGTCAGGGAAGGTAAAGAAAAAACTTTTTAGGTAGAAAAGGATAAGTCATATTGGGTTGCAGGAGAATGTTTCTTCTATGTATCCAGACCTGAGCTTGGATAAGACAATTTTCACTGAAAATAGTGCATCCCTGCTTCCTTCTTGTATGTTAAAAGACAGCTGCACTAAAACAGAGAAAAAAATGCTGTTTTCCCAAATGCTTTTTTGCCATATCTTCTTATTATATGTAGTACCAAATTCTCTGCATCACTCTAAGTGATTTATGTACATTTTCTTAAGTTATTTTACCCTAAAATGATTTGATGGGGGCAGGCATACTAACCTGACTGCGATATTCTGTATCCCCTTAAGGTCATTGGTGAGACAAAAAATTTTCTGTTGTGTTGTTTCTCAGTGGAAATACTGTGACTTCCTCTTCTTGACTGTGTCTGGCATGAGTGTAATTTACTCTGGTTCACTTACTGCCAGTGATTTTGTCTTAAGCCTTCACCAGTACATTTCAATAAGGTATGAAGATGGCCATCTGTGACTGATAATACAAATAAAAACTGACTTTGTACTATTTACTTACGTTTAAGATGTTTATTTCTCACTGTTAATAATCTTCTAATGAATGTAACAAATGTGGAGTTACCCCCCTATTATGACCCAAGATAAGACTTCACTTATGCCTATCTATGAGGCATCAGTGTGTACTAGGAATTGTTTAAAAATTCACTAGCTATGAATATGAACTCAGAGTACAACATATTTCTTAGCTGTCTAAAGTTCTGTTGCATTCAGCTGAAAAGGGATTTTAATTCCCACTCAGGTTTTCCCAGTAAACAAATGCAAATAAATAAATTGTATTGGGTTTATAGTCAGATTGCTGTAGCTAGAATCAGTGGATTATTACTTTGCTTTCTTTTAAGGTTGCATATTTCTTAGGTATTGATTCCCCTCATTTTTCATTCATTTTTCTCAAAAAATGTTAACTGCATCTTTTAAATGATATTTTGTCAAGTTTCTTCTGTGTACATTGAGGTTTGTGAGAGAATGTTACTGTGTAATTTTATATTTTGTCAGGTTGGTTTATACCTCTCAACCATACAGAATTTCTCGGTAAATACCGGTTTTGAGGGCAAATTATTGGGGTGCCATGAATTTCTGAGTGGCCCCTTTAATTTCTGAATTTCCCAGGTTTAATTTTGAAGGTTTTTTTTTTGTTGTTCCTGACGTCATCACATGCAGGCCGTGCGCGATGAGGGTCTATATCATATGAGCGAATCACACAAATTGTGAACGCTCATAATATCAAACATACCACACCTCAAACTTCCTTTGGGGGGGTTGAGTCCCCCACACCCCCCACTAAATATATATTCCAACTCCGAGATCGCACTACAGTGAGGAAAGGGCAAATATCCCATTCTTCACTGTACCACGATCTCAGAAAAAACACTTTGAGGTCCGGTACATTCGATATTATGAGCGTTCGCAATTTGTGCGATTCGCTCATATGATATAGACCCGCACAATGATGTCAGCTTCAGGAGGCAATATATTCAACTTAACTTGAAGCAGCAGAGTCGGATATTTTCCCAGGAAAGGCAAAAAAAAAAAAAGACTTAATTCTGTTCACCTATTGCTTAATTGCTGCATTGCTGTATTTTCTAATGTGGAGTGAAATGGCAATATGGCATGGCTTCCTGTGTGTGTTAGAAACAGTCCAGTGTGGGTAATTTAAATTCTGACAATGGCAGGGTTAAGTGCTTCCTACTGTTGTACTTATTTCTTTTCTTATGTGGTGATGAGAGAAATGGCAAGGGCTTCCTGTCCTGTGTATGAGGAACAGCTGCAGTGATTTATATTCTTATGTGGAGTGGGAAACTCTTATATGGAGTGAGAAATGACAATATTGCTTCTGCATCAGTACGGGCAATTCAGGAAACCGGTTGCTAACATATGGCTATGTGTTTATCACTGCACTGATTTATTTTATTATGTGCAGAGAAACTCATTCCAACTTCCTTATGTTGTAGTAGTACGTATTTCTGTAGAGAGGTGTGTGTGTGTGTGTGTGTGTGTGTGTGTGTGTGTGTGTGTGTGTGTGTGTGTGTGTGTATGTGTGTGTGTAAGTAAAATGCCCCAAGTACATATAACTGGCTGTTAGGGGTACCCCGACTCAAACCCTGTACCTTAGGTATAAGGAGCAAGACTAAGAGCCTAAAATCTCTACCCATACCACTACTTGTGATTCAAGGTCTGGAATGTTTGGTCTGTTCCTCTTAAAAGCTGATGTTTTCTGGCAAATCAGTGAACTAAATTGATTAAATAATGATTGACATTTAAGTTTCAGTCTATTTTTCAGGAAACACAAAACATTTCATTCTAGCAACTTTTCTAAGATTATACAAGCAATGTTTATAATGTATCCCTGGTTTTGGGCCTTTGCCCCCCACCTCAATAAATTTTAGCTTTTTCCAGATTTCTTATGCTGCATAGTTTTTTAGGGGGAAGGAAGTGTAGCATTGCTTATGCCAAGTCTGTTTGTGTTGTTAGTAGCACAACAGGTAGAATACTTGCTTTTGATGCAAAAGGTTGTGGGTTCTACTCCCACAGTATGTAGATGGATTACTGATACTGTACTGTGCTGTACTTTTAAAAGGGGGTAGATACTGCAGTCCTAAGAATGTCCTCTTTGGCATAGAACTTGTTATCAGTTTGCCATCAATTCTCTATTGCAATTTTGCTAGCTTGTCATTTTTTTTTTAATGTAACATAGGCAATTTATTCCTCAAGGGCAGCAAGCAGTTTATTTGTAGATGAAACACTGAAATATATCTTCATTAGTTACAGATTCCTTTAATGTGTAATTATTTAGATGACTTTTACTTCTGCAGAGATTGTGCATATTTACTGATATTGGTAGATTGTAATGACAGAAGTTTAAGTAGACTTTTATGATGGAAATGTTCTAATTTGGGCAGTTTGTCATTATTGGCCCACACATTTTGTTTCATTGCTTACTGGAAAAATGTTCAAAACAATAAATTTAAAATGTGCTCTAACAAAGTGTGTTGTATTATACAAGGAATATAATTTAATAAAGTCAGGAACGTGTATCAAAGGACACATGTATGTTTTCTGTGCAAGGGGCCTATAATTTGAAAACAACCTAAAGGTAATCTTTATCCACCACTGGCCAAATGCATTTTCTTTGAATGTGGGTTTCAATGAATGTGAGTTTCAAGGCAGAGAAGTTTTAATGCTAAGTCTATTTTCATTGGGAGACTGTTTTGCTTTGTTTAGCAGATGTCTATTAGTGTTTGTGCTATAAAATGTAAAATAAGTTTTAAATGAAATCCAAATAATCATTGTAGAAGTAAAGCAGTAATATATGCACATTACAGTGTTTATGGTAAATGGGGAGAAACAGCCAAGTAATGGGATATTGGAATGGCTGCAGGGGGGAGAGCTGTGTATGGGGAGCCCCATTTGACCATGATTTTGTGAGGGGGCAAGGGCAGCAAACTCAGACAGCCCAGGGGCCAGACGGCATAAACTCTAGCTACACCACTGATCAGTAGGTCATGCAGAATGACTTTTGGAGGTCCTAGCAAACTATAATATTCTTTTGCTAAGATTAGAATATTGCCTATCATTAAATGCCCTACTTTTACCATAAAACCCACATACTGCAAGTCACCAAAAACAAAATCCTAAAGTTTATAATTTTCTCCCTTCCCAAGTTCCCAGTGAACATCATTGCTACACATTTAAAAAAATGGTTACCATTTACTGTAGGGTCTGGGGCCATGTTTTGGTTGTCTGTTCTTTTGTTTTTGTTTGGAAGTTGGTATCCCACAGTTCCATTGGAGGGGCGGGGTTACATAATAATGTATGTAAATTTTATTTTAATCAGTGTACAGATTTGTACCCATTTTGCATGGGCCTTTGTCCAGATTTTTGATGTTTCCAGGTTGAGAGGTATGGGTTGGTTATATTATGTTATATCCATTTGTCACCATTTTGTCATTGATTACATATTTGATCTAATAAAAACAAACTTAGTTAAGTTAAGGAAAAAAAGAATTAGAAGAAGAAGAAGAAGAAAATAATGTGACATTTCACAAAAACATGACATGGTGTACACAGCCAGATCCAACACTAGGTAACCTAGGCAGTTGCCTAGGGACCACTGGCTGCCACAACCTTTAGTTTTTATAAAAAAATTAAATTTGTTCTTTAAGGGTGTTAGTTCTTCTTTACGAGAATGAGCAATGTTTGGTCTTTGTTCCTGTATGTCCCTGCTTATGTCGACACACATACCTCCTTCGGTCACTTCTTCTCTTCCATGTTTGGGCATATGGAATTTTAAACATAATGAACAAACATTCCTGCCACTTCGGAATTAAGGTAAGTGTATGAACTGATGACTGAATCTTACATATGTGTGTGTGTGTGTGTGTGTGTGTGTGTGTGTGTGTGTGTGTGTGTGTGTGTGTGTGTCTGTGTGTGTGTGTGTCAGTGCACATGTGTACATGCACACAGGTGAATGTACTTTCACTTTTACTTTTTGCTCTTGTGAGCAAATGCATGGAAGACTGGTTATAAAGTACAGCAAAGTCATCTACTCCTAATCATATGGAAATCAATTCTGTAAAACACAAAAGTGTAGCACAAACATGCCCTTCAGTGCTGACTGTAGGACACTTTATTTTTATTATGACACTTGTACTCTTGTCCTTGATGTGCTATCAGTATTTTTGATGTTTCAGAGTTATTTTTGTAAGGTTGTTGTTGAAGACATGCACAATTCTGACATTTCATCACATCGATATCCAATGGTTGTTTGCTACATATCAGATATTCTGGTAGTAGAACACTTCAGTATGAAAAGAATCATCAGGGGTTGAGCATTGTGGTCTGTGCCCTGAGTGATTTGAGCAGCAGTCTCCATCAAACTGAACAGTAGTGCATGAGGTCAATGTAATTCCTATCATAGAAACCCTGCTTGAGTTGCCAGTATGTACAGATTCGCATTCCTATCACAACGTGTGTGTACAGCTTGTCATTCATATCCCCTGCAATGTCTTAATAAATTATTCCTGTTGATGGAGAGTAATGTTTTTCTATGTTTTTTGCTCTCTTAATCGATGATGTAATATATATTATTTTGTCAGTACTAGAACGAACATATGTATCATTTATTCACAGCAGCAGCAGTATAGATTGTGATCTGAGGGTGGACAAAAACTTCTTTACAATCGCCCCTTCATCAGGACACAGTTGCACAACCTACTCATTTGCTTACCTACAGGACATGGTGGAGATACTGACAGATCTTTGGTCTAATACTTCACAAACCCCATAAGAACTGCTACGTAAATTTTCCATGCTTTTCTGACTTTGCTCAGTTTTGATGTCACTGTCTTACTAATAACATTTTCCATTGATGCATGTCTGCCTGTTAAAATGTGTGTGTGTGTGTGTGTGTGTGTGTGTGTGTGTGTGTGTGTGTGTGTGTGTGTGTGTGTGTGTGTGTGTGTGTGTGTGTGTGAAATGCCCTAGTTAAGGATGGCAGGTTAGTTTGCTCTAGCTTAAAACCTGTACTTTAGTTACAGGAGACAACAGCCTGAATCCTCTACACCAACTTCCAGAGCACTCAAAGTGCATTTTCAAGTGACTGAATTTCAGTGCATTTTCAAGAAGTAGTGTGAGCTTTAGTGCATATGCAAGTCTGTTTTCAATGTGCAGCTGTTTTGTTTGGCAAATAGTCATCACTGTTTGTGATATAGAATTTTAAAGCAGTGTTAGGAGCAGAACAGGTAGCATACTTTTTTATGTAGCAGGCTATGGGTTCTACTCTCACACCATATAGATGGATTGCTGATAATCTGTTGTACTTTAAGGGGGGGTGGCTGATGCAGTTCTGAGTGTGCCCTCTTTGGATGAGATGTCTAGTAGCCATGAGCCTGTTGTCGGTTTGTCATCCATTCCCTATTGCAATATTATCAGCTTACCATGTTTTAATGTAACATAGGCAATTTATTCTTCAAGGGTAGCAGGCACTGAACTTGTAGATGAAATACTTGAAATATAGAGTTGTTTGCTAGCAGCAACCTTTTCATTAGTTATAGATATCTTTAATGTGGAATTTTTACTTCTGCAGAGATTTGCAGATTGACTGAAATTGAATGGCCTTTTATGGTTGAAATTTTCAAAAATGTACAGTTTGGTTATTATTGATTCACACAATTTCTTTCATTGCTTACTGGAAAAATGTTCAAAACTACAAATTTAAAACACACTCTAACAAGCGGTGCTGGATATTACAAGGAATATAATTTAATACAATCAAGAAGGTGAATCAAAGTACACATGCATGTTTGCATGGTCCTTAAAATGTGTACAAGGGGCCTGTGGTTTGAAAATAGCTCAGAGGTAAACTTTATCCACCACTGGTCAGATGTATTTTCTTTGAATGTGGTTTTCAGTGCCGTTTCAATGACTGTGAGTTTCAAGGGCAGATATGTTTACTGTTAATGTTAAATCTGTTTTCATTGTGAGACTATATTGTTTTGTTTAGCAAATGTCTATCAGTGTTTGTGCTATACAACTTAAAATAAAAATTTTAAATTAAATCTAAGTGTCTGTAATCATTGTAGAAGCAAATAGTATGCACACTAACATGTTTGAACAGTGTTTATGGTAACTGGGGAGAGATAGCCAAATAATGGGACACTATAATGACTGCAGTGTGTGTGTGTGTGTGTGTGTGTGTGTGTGTGTGTGTGTGTGTGTGTGTGTGTGTGTGTGTGTGTCTGTGTAGGGAGGTCCCCATGCGAGTGTGTGTGTGTGTGTGTGTGTGTGTGTGTGTGTGTGTGTGTGTGTGTGTGTGTGTGTAGGGAGGTCCCCGTGTGAGTGTGTGTGTGTGTGTGTGTGTATGTGTGTGTGTGTGTGTGTAAGTAGGTCCCCAATCAATTACCCTGCCTAGGGCCCCATTTGGCCAAGATCTGGCTCTGATGGCATACCGATAAACTGCAGAAACAGGTTCAGGCTTGAAACTTAGTTTATGATGAAAATACTTGACATATAGGTGGTGTTAAACTTTTAGACTTTTAGAGGTTTACAGATAAGTTGTGCATTCACACTATGAGTCAGAATGCACTTCACATGCAGATTGTTTAGATGTTATTACAGTGGATGCTGTCATCAGAGGATAACTCTACTAACAGAGAGGCTAGCTAACACAGTCTCTGAAATCCTCACTAGGCAGTCTGTCTCTCTTAAGAATTACAAGTTTCCCAATTCACATCCACTCAGTGATGCCCTTAGTTAATGCTTACTACTAGACTGCAATAAAAAGTGGACATCTGGGAGGAATCCATTATGTTAGACTGTGACTGTCAAGGTCCTCACATCTCTTTGTTGGTTAAGATGTAGAGGGAAGAGAGGAAGATATTCATTAGGTGACACTTATACAAGTTGATGCTTTGCTTATGTATCAAGTTTATGAGTGAAATTTCCTATGCTGTTCACCACAGTAATACCAGAAGTCACTGCTGCTACTGACATTGGAGCTTTTACCTCACTGTCATCTGACAAAAAGTCTGGGGCTGGAAGAGAAGAATCAGTCCTAGCCTCCGGCCAAGAATAATACTTTTGATTGTCCTTTACCTGAATTTAATTATCCTTTACCTTAAATGTTACCTCATCACACATCATATCAGCTCCCATGAAAACTTCAGAAAAGTATAAACTGAGAAGTTGAACATATGTCCTAATGTAAAGAGATAAAGTGCAATAAATTGTAGTCTAAAGCAATTATAACATTTAAATCAGATATAAAAGTGAATATGTCAGAACAGGATGAACTCAGTGGAGGTAGTCAAGCAACCACTGCAGAAGTCTAGTTGTAATAGCTAGCAAGAATATGTCTGCAATTAATTCCAGTTTAGGAATTGGCTGTTTCTGTACTCCTGCTCAGAATTAAATAATCCTGTATCACAGTTATTGTCTCTATCAGTTAACACCCCTCTGGATGAGAATTAAATAATCCTGTATCACAGTTATTGTCTCCATCAGCTAACATCCTCTGGATGTGTCGCAGGAGGAAGGCAATGTGACAAAGGGACTTTGGTCAAATCACCACATCCTCTCATGTGTTCTGTACCTTGTACCTACAGAACTGTATTCCGTAGACTGACAGGGGTGAGTTACCTCTCAGTGACATGGGAGTAGATATGGTTCATTATCGCTAAGCCTAACTCACTAAAACTTGTTGCAAACTAACATATATGATATGAAAGGATATTGGTTGGGGCTTGCTTAGACTCCAGGGCCATTAGCCTAGTACACACCTATGAACCAATTTTCTGAAAACTAGTACATGGAAGGCAGAGCCAATCAGTCACTCCATACTGTTGTATGGAGTGACTGTTGTACATCCTAATTAATGTAACAATCTCTAATGTCACCACAGTTCAGGAGTAAGTTAAGGATGTATTCATCAAAGCTCACTAAATGTAATGGTATCAGTCAGTTATGCTTCAATGAGATACTCATCCTCTTCTCCCTTTACAGGCATTAAACTGCTGTAACTAATGGTTTAAATGCACATGTCCAAACGTTGCGCACTGGTATAGATTTTTTCTAATAGATCTAATTCTGTTTTGAAATACATTTGTTTAGTGGTGCTTTTTTTCTTCCATGTTACTAGCACTAATTGTTAAACTTGGCACACGTAAACTGAATGAACACACAAATCATTAGTTTCTACCCCTCTCCATTCTCATCTATCCCATTGCATCTTATCGCCTATCCCATTGCATCTCATTTTACCTCATTAACTCTATCCCATACCTGTCCCTTGAGACACCCAATCACTCATCCAGCTCCTCTACTCTTCACCAGTAAAACTATCACTTCCTGTATATTTCTCAGTTACAGTAATGCTAAACCCTCATACGCTATTGTCTCTGCAATACTGTATAATACATATCACTGATAAAAACTACATATATATTTCCTTATACCTGTTAAAGTAAACCATACACAAGCACTTTCCCTGTAATGTTCCCAGCATTGGTTTAGGTTTATCTTCTATACAGTCATTGCCAGGCAAACATTACATAGCTCATTCAATTCCTGCCTTCCCCTAAACCACATCCCTCCTCCAAAACATTATTCTGCATGTATTATTCCAATTCCCATTTTTCTATGTAATTTGTTCCTACTCTTTTCTAAAGTACCCATTCCCAGTTCTTTTATCTGTGTTACTATATTCACTACTTCTAGTACAGCTGATTTAGACTGTGATTTCCATTTTCTAGTAATTCCTTTTTGGCAGCCACCAGAATTAAACTTAGGAAGGTCGTACTATCTCTTCATATTTACGATTCTGTATAACAGCTCAAAAAATCATTTCCTTAGTAACACCAATTTGCTCACCCAGTATTTCTGACAGAGTAGTCTGCAGGGATTTTTTTAATGTCTGCCAGCTCATTACACTCCCAAAAAATATTCTTTCTTCCCCATTATGCCTTCAACACTTGCAATATATCAAAGAAAAAAATCTTTGAAGTCTACATGGGTTATAAAAATACCTGTGCAACATTTTAATAAAGTAAAGATCCTAAATCTTCTAGCCTTTGTTGTATATTTGTGAGCCATACATATACCTTCCCATTGTTTCTTTGTGAATTGCTTATCCAATCTCTCTTCCCATCCTTTCTAACCTCCTCTGATTGTTTACTGTCTTTGTCATGCAATATTCTATATGCCCTACAAATTATCCCTTTTTTAACAGTGGCTTCTGTTCTAGATTCTACTAAAAACCCAAACAGTGCTGGTCTTTCACTTAGCATCCCACTCTTCCTTTTAGTTTGCCTATACTCTGATATCATTCCTTAGGCAAGGCAATATGTAACCTGCAGTCCAAATGAATTCTTGGCCTCTTCCCATTCTATTACCTTTCCCTGTTTAATTATTTGCTCCCAATACCTTGGTTCCTTTGCCAGTTTTCTCCAGTAAATTCCAGACCCATCTTCCCTAGTTTCTGTTCCCCTAATTGCAGTCATCTGCATCAGCAAAATTTCCTTTCTCCATTCCCATGTTGGCTTAGTTCTTAGAATTCCTTCTGC
This sequence comes from Protopterus annectens, assembly GCF_019279795.1. Taxonomy (NCBI): domain Eukaryota; kingdom Metazoa; phylum Chordata; order Ceratodontiformes; family Protopteridae; genus Protopterus; species Protopterus annectens. Next base: position 366,108,007 of record NC_056736.1, on the reverse strand, counting down.
TACGTTATGAATATAATCTTCTATATGCATCCACAATCCCAGTCACTCCTTATTTCATGTTTTTTGCCCATGTCATCATCAGCCCTTTCCGCTTTGAATTATAGCTTTCTGCCTGTGTTATGTATAGGAGCCTTAAGTGTGTAGCTCTGAAATATCTCTTCAAATCAGGTAATCACAAAAAACCTTGTTCTGTTGGAAGGATCACTTATCTCACTTGACTCTTGCCCTCTTCTTCTCCCAGATAAACTCCTATAACGTTTCATTAATTACTATCCACAACTTCTCTGGTTGATAAAAATATGCCTGACCCATGTATTAAAGTAAAGGGACTAAAAAGATTTTCACTGCTTCCTAGTTCTCAATTTTTTATATTATCTTTTGGTTAGTCTTTCCCTACATATCCTTAACTACCATAACAGAATCATTTTTAATCCACACTCCTATGTATTTAATTTTATCATGTTCCCATAAATATGGCTGTTGCTGAACCAATTTGTGTGTGGGTACATAGTTTACAGCTATTGTCTTTTATCTTCATTAATTCTGTATCCTGAAAAGACTTGAAACTGTCTAAGAATGTTCCACAACACTAATGGTTCTAAATATAACACAAATTACAAAGGGGAAAGAGGACACCCTTTCCTGGTTCCTTTGCTCAAACAGAAGTTACAAAAGAGCAACCCCCACACTTTAATTTTTGCCTCTGATCCCTCATATATCTTCCTATTCAACCTTATAATTTTTTTAGGGAGTGCAAATGCTTCCATTGGTCTATTCATAAAATCCCAACTTACTCAGCCGAATGGTTTCTGTGCATCAAGAACACCAACAACAGTGGTATTTTCTTATATTCTGCTTCCCTCTGGATCATCTTTGTTCTAGTAATGCTGTCAAATGTTTGCCTTCCCTCCAGAAAACCACACTGATCCATATCTGTCAATTTTGCCATCATCTTTGCCATTCTTCTAGCCATTAAAGACATAAACACTTTATAATTATAGTTTAGAATGGAAATGGGCCTATATGAAGCAGGATCTCAAGAGTTTTTACCATCTTTAGGTATTATAGCCACTGCAGCTTTTTTCCAGGATGCTGGTGCTTGTCTTCCTACTGTTAAACAAAACTTTCCAGATCTGTTATAATTTTCTTCACTCCTAGCTTCCAAACGTCCAAAGGAATACCACCTATTCCTGCAGACTTTCCTATAGATTGGTTAAACATCACTATTTTATCTCATCTCCTCCTGTCCTGTTAGGAATTGAGTCTCATCTGTTTCTAACCTTGGCATAGTTAATTCTTCCATAAACGTTTCCATTTATATTTTTTCTTGATTTCCACATTTATCTGCTTTATATGGATGTTGATAACATTTTGAAAATATTTCTAATACCTCTAGTGGATCTCTGGTTATTTTCCTTGTTATAGCTCCCTAAGCTTGGCAGCAACCCTTTCTACTTTCTGTTGCCTCAGCCATTCTGCTAAAATCTTTTGTACTGTGGAGTTATTCTCAACAAACAGCTACCACATTTATTATTAACCAAATCTTACTTACATATTCTACTAGTGTCAGCCGTAGAACTTAACATTCTTCTTCTTCAGCACCTCATAAAATCCCTGTTATAAGCTCTACATAAAACTGGACTTTAAGTCTATTTAGTTTGGTATGTTGATTGTCTCTCACAAGTATTGGGTGATATGGCTGAACTTCTTGATGGTGTCCTTGGTCGTAACCTTCATATAATCCTATGAACCTGTGAACCTTTTCCCTTCTTATCTATATCTGCGCTGCACTTATACTTACAAAGCCTATCTGAGTTAAGACTCTCTACTACCTTTACGTTTCCTTATCTATCATTAACTGAACACTAGCCTTCCCTGTATTAATATTCTTCTATAGTTAGATCCTCCTGGGTCCACATTCACTCCTACTTCTCCTTGTATGTCTGTCCTCTGAATCTTTATCTATTCCATGCACCTGAAGTGCTCCGCTATTTTTCTTCTCCAGTCGTCTAAGACTTCAGTACAATATCACCAGATACAAAACAGTAATATAGTATAAACCATCATTTGAACTTCATAACTTTCTAGTATTAACTAAAACTCTTTTGCTATCAGAAAAAAGAGAAAGAGCAACCCTCACCAACTTACCATTGTGCATCCTCTCCGTATTCACCATAAATTGCATAGCAAAATCAATATTTACCTCACTTTTGCAAGGTTCCATTTTATTTATGTTATTTGTTGACTGACTGTTATTTGACCTTCTGTAGAAAAACACAATAATCTATGCAGGTGACTTATAACCTAAGAGAGCATCAAACAGACATACAAAATCTTCTGCAGGTTTAATTCAGTAATGTTTTTTCATGATTTTCATCCTCACCAACTAACATGAAATCATCCAAAACAAAAATTTGTGATTGTCAGTGCCTCACAAAAACTCTAATCCATCTGTGTTCCAATGGGAACCCTATCCCTATCAACCAAACAAACTCACATAAAATTCCTGTGAATAAAACAACACTCCCTCTCAGTCCTATGACATGTACGTAGGTTGGATCTCAAAGTTGTCTAAAAGCTAAAACTCTCATATCAGATTACTTACTTTCCTACCTAAGAAACCTGCTATTTAATATCCACAAATGTACTTTTACCAAAACTCGAGTATTATCTGACACTTGTAAGTCTTGGGCACACCTCAAACATAAATAAAAAAAATAGAAAAGCAAATAAACTGTGCAGATTTATCAACGTTTCTGACAAGCAGACATCATTGTGATCTTTTGACTGCTAATACCCTACACTAAACTTAAGGGCAAGTTACTGATTTGCTACTTTTATCTAAACATGTTTCTTCCTGAATTTCATCTTTTATCCTTCTAACTCCATCAACCCCCTTTTTCCCATTTTCTTCATGGGATTAGGGTGTCACATCAACTGTTGCAATCTTTCTTGATTCACTGTTACTCTCCTACCTTCTTTAATGATCTTGCCTGTCACATGTCTTCTCTCAAACAACCCACTTCTTTGCTAGATGCCCTTATTTCCTGTTGTCATCTTCCTGTCTCTCCCAAATTTTCTTCACCAGATTATCTTCCTTCCCACACATGTGCCTGAACCACCATCATTTGTTTTCTTTGACCTTCTCTACAAATGGAACTACTTTGGCTTCTGCTCTTATATTCTCATTTTTCATCTGTCCCATAGTGTGTATCCTATGATCTGTATCAGGCACTTCATCTCCATCACCTCTAGCTTCTTCAAATGCCCTGCCATCACTGCCCAGTTTCTGTACCAGACAGTAGTATTAGTCACAGTGCTTGGTATGCCTTACTTTTCAGTTTCTTTAGCATTCTTCTGTCACATACTATCCCTGACATTCTGTGCCAGTTGGCTGCACCCCTATGATTCTACTTATGATCTTCTAATTACTATTAAAGTAATACTAAGTGAGATTCATCTGTACATATTATTGAAAATGAGTGCTTACTAATACCATAATTATAACTATCCCTTTAGTTAACAGTGCAAAGTTTGTGTCTCTGCCTGACTCACATTGTGACTGAAAAAGGTCAACGGACCAGTCCAGTCACCCAGTTAATGAATAAATAAGTAATGAATGAGCATCACAGCAGCCTTATGCACTGTTTAGTGGTATTGGGTTCTGTTTCTACCGCTGTTGAGTGGGAGAGAAATGAACGCTCAGTCAAATTTTAAATAATACTTTACAAAAGGTGAAAAATCATTAAAATTTTAACTGCGCATCAGACCAGAGGAACCATTTGAACAGGAACTGAAAACTAGCATTCTTTTTGATCCCCAAGTCAGAGTAATAAACAATATGGAAAAGTATCTTTTAACATTAAAGATAACTACAGATATACCTAGCAGATTAGTCTTATTTATGTATATAACTTGTTAACTGGGTAGGTGAGCTTGCCATTAATTAAATATTGGATGCAAACAATAGGTCAAGCTTCTTGGTTGGAACCACTTGAAGGGGCAAAGTGGGCTGTCCTACCCTTATAATGAATGCTGTAAGGACACAGGATCAACAAGCTCTTATGTAAGTCATGGATAAAATGTGTGTGGTCCAACTCTTCTGAATTTTGAGGACAGCTAGCCAAAATCAAATCCTTGTTATGGCACCTTGATTCTGGTTATTTGTGTATTCTAGCTTTAGCATATTTATCGTAATGTATATTAGTTGCACTTGTATGAACATTCCTATCAGTGGTTTGGTTTTAACTCTTGTTAGTAACTTGCTATTTTAGTGTTGTAAAGCATAGACTTCAGAAGTATGAAATCTGGCACCAGTTCTCAAAGAACACATTCAGGGTTGTCCTCATCTTAATTCAAAAGTTTGAGATCAAGAATATTTTTTAGTATTGTAGTGTCTGTGTTGCTGTCATTTGAGCATTCCATGTACTTTGTCCAACAGGTTCCTCTGGGAAAGTGTTTGCTGCTGTGAGTTACATTCCGAGGGGTTACCTCATCTTCAAACCAGTAGTAGAACTTTAACAAGAGATTAGTGTTATCAAAACAAAAAACATATTACAGATTACTCCAAATAAATAAATAATTAAATCTGTAAGAAAGTAAAACAGCTAAAGTCTTGTGTGCGGGAAAATATCTTGGAAGTAAGAATAAAGAAAGATAAAAAAGAACTGCTAGTTATAGGCATTCTTCATTGAAAGGTGGCAGGAGACCACCAATTCTGATATTTCCTCTATTTTGCAGTCCTCTAAGTTATTAAGATTTAAGCCACACTTTGCCGTTTAGATGCATTTATGCAAGCCACAGAGCGAGCCATTTGCAGCGAGGTCCTTTGACACTGATATTTTAAGCGATATTCATTTATATAAAAAGAAGAGTGGTGGTGGTGAAACAATTTAAAGCACCACCAGTCCAAGGAAGACATATGACTGGGAATCAATTAATATTTTCAAGATCATTAATATAGTGATCATGCAAAAATTAAAGTTATCTCTGAAAACAAGCATTTTTGGTTCAAATGTTTGGAATTTTATGGCAACAAACATAAATACTGGTAATAAATCACTTAATAAGTCAATCATTATGCCAAAACATTGACTAGTATTAACTATGAAGTCAAAACTATGAGAAAGACTCAGCAAACCTAGAGTCTTCATTGTGTAATACCTTAAACTTTCTGCAGTGGAGATCCATGGGGTATATGCAAATGATCCTTCAACAACATAGCAGTATTTCAGTTACATTGCTGACTTTTTACTTTTACCTCTTTAAGTCATTACTGGTACATTCAGGCCAAACCCCACTAGCTGCAGACATGCCACGTTTCACAATTTTTCTGAGCTCGTCTGTACAACATAATTAGATTATTTGTCCACACTACAGAAACACTGAACTTAAAAACAAACTTGATGTCCATAATATTAGAATGACTGCAAATTATCCCAGACAACATTGAAAACAAAACTTGTATATAGTAAGATATTATTATTATCTCATATTTAATTCTGCTCTCCAGGTAAATCTCATTAGACTAAAATAATTTTACCAGGACAGTCCATAAATAAAGCTTCATGGCAAAAGCCTAGGAATATTTTAGAGCAATGATTCAATCTGTGCAGCATGACTGTGTGATATGGGAGGAAACTGGAGTACCAGGAGGAACTCTTATGGATATGAGGACAGTATACAGCTTAGACACAGTGGTGGTAACTGTGACAATGTGAGGTATTGCCAGTTATGCCAGGATAAGTAGGGCAGTGGATGTGTAACATATGCCAGCACAGCTAGCTATAATTTTGTAAAGAATTATGTCATTTGTATATCAAACTGATTTGTACAGATGCTTGTGGTTATTTATTTATTTATTTATTTATTTTACATTTGTTGACCAGGATAGTCCGACTGGATACATGTCCATTTACAGTGGAGGCCCAGGGAGAAAAGCTCCAAGATAATAATACACATCTAACATTTAATAAATGCTAGTTTCAAGCAGATTACAGTCATAAGCAATACCAACATTTAGCACATATAGTACTTATTATAAAACACTTTACAAAACATAACATTATTTTCAAAGTTAAACATATATAACATTACATTCAGGTTTAAGACACACTGAGCAGCAGTTATACAATTGACCCTTTCTGAAATGGAGTGGTAGAAAAACATTAGAAGTAGTTGAAGGTAAGGCACTAAGAAAGGGAGAGGTCACTAGTCAGGGTTAGTGCAAGGACATAACCAGTGAGTTTTGAAGTATTTCTTGAGTTTGGTTTGAATTGAGTTAGTGAGGGTTCTAGGGTCAAGTCAACTGGGAGTCTGTTCCATATTTTTCCAACAGAGTTGGCAAACAGAGAGTCGCCAGCTGAGTAGTTGGAGTTGTATGTTTGAACTAGGAGTCTAGTGGATGATCACACTGGCCAGGTACTGGTGTAGGGGCTGATAATATTTTTTAGTGCAGGTGTATTTTCTGGTTGGTAAAGGACTTTATGTGCCACTATTAGCTGGTTGAACTGCAGTAGGCTTGGCAGTTCAAACCATCCTAGGTGATTTAGGTTGTGACAGTGGTGTGTCCGGTAGGCTGTGCCAGTAGCAAATCTGGCAATGTGGTTATAGCAGGATGATAGTTTATTAAGATCTATTTTGTTTAAGTTGGAGAATAGAGGTGAGGCATAGAGAAGAGTTGATAGTAGATGGGAACGGGCAATTGCAGTTCTAGCAATTGGGGTAAGGAAAGGTTTGATTCTGTAAAGAGAGCCAAGTTTTTTATTAAGAGTTTTGATTGTTTGATTGATATGTGCATCAAACTTCAGGTTGTTATCAACTATGACACCCAGTAGTTTAGTTTGGGCTTCTGGGGAGATGATAGTGCCATTGTTAGCAGTTATGTTGAAGGCTGTCAGTGGGGTCCTGCATGTGGGGGAGAAGAGGAGCAACTTAGTTTTGTTGGGGTTTAGGATTAGATGTTGATTGGAGAGCCATTTTTCCACTGTATTGAAGGTAATGTGGGTTAATGTGAATAAAGTAGCTGGTGAGATGTCAAAATAAATCAAGGTGGAGTCATCCACATATTGAAAGCAGGTAGCATCTGGGATGACTGAATGAAGATCATTGATAAAGATGGAGAAAAGAAGGGGTCCTAGTATCAAGCCCTGGGGGACTCCTAATGTGATAGGTAGGCAAGATGATAGCTTGTCCTGCCATTGGACTGCCTGTTGCCTGCCCTGCAGGTAGGATTGAAACCACTGGAGTGCATGGTTGTTTAAGGAGAAGGCCTTCAAGGTATTTATAAGCATTTTGTGGTCAACCATGTCAAAAGCCTTGGATAGGTCTAGAAAGAGTTCTGAGGATAGTTTGTTATTATTGCGGTTGTGGTTAATGACGTTAGAGAAAGAGAGGAGGGCAGAAGTAGTACTGTGGTGTGGCTTAAAGCCATGCAGAAAGTTGGACAGCAGCTTGTTCTGTGTGAGGTAGTGCATGAGCTGTATGTGTACACACTTCGGCATAATTTTACCTAGAGGTGACAGAATAGCTATGAGTCTAAAGTTTGACAGTTCAGTGGAACTACCTCCTTTATGGAGAGGTATGACATGGGATATTTTCCATATAGTGGGTACAGTAACTTCCGATGTAGCACTGTTGATCATGATAGAGATGGGGTAGGCTATGATGTCAGCAGCCTTTTGCAGATAGTCTGCTGGGAGGAGGTCGGCAGCCAGGGTGGTAGGTCTTAGTTTCTTAAGTAGGGCATGAATAAGTTGAGTAGGAACAGATTAGAAGGTAAAGTATGTTTGGGTACTAGGTGTGTTGAAAATGTATTTGTAAAGCTGCTCATGTTAAAAATGTACCAACAGTGGGTCCTGGCTGTATTTAACTGATTACATATATATATGTTTTAACAGAGGATACTGGAAGAGAAGAGGTTAATCTTAGTCCAGCTAACTTTGAAAAATAGTAAGAAGTTAAATTTCTTAATCTAGGCCAATTCTTTAGATCAGTCAAGAAAATATAGTGAGATTAGTTAAGTACTGTCTTTCTGTATCTGTGTGAATCTGTTCATCTGTATTATTTTACTATTTCCTGTGACTGAAACTCTGATGTTTATTCTAAATAGATATTTAGTATTTTCATGTTCTTTTATTATTTATTATTAAATATATTGAAACTTTTCATTGTGGCTGGTCCTTTAGAGAATATTGTAACCTTTAAAAGTACTTGCATCTATTTGGTGACTCTGTGGCCACTCCTAAAAGCCTTACTGCATTGGTCAAACACTACCATTAGAGTAGTTGGCTTTGGAGTGTATGGTGGCAGTAATTATCTTATAGTCCTGGCAGAAGGGGGTATAGCTAGTAAAGCTGTACCAGCCTTTCCCAGGTGTGTGTGTGTGTGTGTGTGTGTGTGTGTGTGTGTGTGTGTGTGTGTGTGTGCGCGCGCACATGCATGTCAGTTGCTTGGAGCAGGGACACGAAGCACTGGTTTCACAGAGTGTGCTGGAGGACTTGGTTTGGACACTGCAGAGGACGCAACTCTGTTGCTGTGCCAGTGGGTAGTCTTATTTGGAAACTGGAGGGAGACAGAGAGAGAAACCCAGATCCTGGACTGAGTGTGTTCCCTGTGTGCTCTTAAGGGAAATTGTGCTTGATGCAGAGAGCTGCATTTAGAAGTACTGTGTGTATCTATTTTTGTTAAAAGCGAGCATTCCTCTCCAGTGTGAGTGGTGAGGATTTAGGCTCCTTGATTACTGGCCAAGAGAAGGGATGTCACAGTAAGCACTATGCTAGAGTGCCACTTGCTTTCTAGGCAGACAGGATGTAGTGACATGGATATCTCTCATAACAAGTGAACTGAATACCACAGTCCAATGTACCACTCAAAAGTAAAATACCAGGAGAGTTTTCCCTGCCACTTCTATGTGGCTAGCTTCAGAGAGAGTCTTGAACAGATCCTGGCAGTCCTAGATTGCAGATCACAGGTCAACAAGTTTCAAACCTTAAATAGCCAAAGCATCAGAAGATATAGCCATGAAAATCAGCATGTGGGTTTTGCTTTTCTTTAATTGTTTTTCTCACTGTTATGGTGCTGCTGATCTTGTTAGACAGTCGTCAGTGCCACAAATTCCTGAACAGACAAGAAAATGCTAACCAAGGAGACAGGACACAATGATCTGGATACATCTTTAAGCCAAATAAAACAGTTAGTCCATCAGATTTTTTTCAAATGGGAGACTCAAACAAATTGTTAAGCTTCTTCTCTTAAAAACTGTTGAACAGTCTGGGTCAAAATGCACTACTAATAGAAATTAAAACCCAATGAAACTATCCAAACTAAGACTGCTACATACTTAACTACAGGATTTTTGTTTCACTCACTTCCATCCTTTCTCTTTGATATTAGAATAATTGACAGGTATGCATTCAAGCAACTATTCCTGCACAGAATCAAAAAAAAACTTGCATTCTGAGAACATATGCATAACAATCCTAACACAAAATAACTCGTGAATGAAACATTCACTATAAAGACCACACTCTAATGTACTATTAAGCTAAATACACTTAGTTTTCTCTGCCAAGGCAAGCTTCTTTTGGATGTTAAGGGTGCAGCTAACTTGCGTACTAGATTCCAGAATGCAGCTGTCACACCCAAAAGTGTACACCACAAACCTGGTCAGTGCATGTTTCTTGACAGTGTACTTTTCTAAAACTGAAAAAGTACCCAACCCGGTACTCTGCTAAAAAGCCATTTAACAAAATACTAAGTCATAAAATATGATAAGCATGCCTGAGCTTTGTTAAGTTTAAATGCTAGCTTTTCTCAGCGCAGAAAATAATTTATTTTTAAAATATATGTATTGTTGTTTGTGTGACATGCCAGGCTACACCTTTGATTGTTCTAACTCTTTTGAAACATAAATAAATAAAATAAGTAAAAAACTCCTATGGAGACTGCATTATTGTAAAGACTTTCAGGTCCATGTACTAAGGATAATGGACATCTGTGAATCATAGTCACAGTTTCATTACAGTAAATATACTGCAAAGTGTAAATTAGCTTATCTGACTCCTTAACAAGGTTACCAAGTAGAAAACACACCAACAGACTGCATTTTAGTCTTCAGTTGTGCCTTTGACTTTAAGAAGTTCTCTTGTATTCCATTTAGAAAGAACACATGGGGGAAATGTGGGGGTAAAGCCCTCATTCAAATGCATTATAAAATTCAGCACATGTATTTATCTGTGTGTGTGTGTGTGTGTGTGTGTGTGTGTGTGTGTGTGTGTGTGTGTGTGTGTGTGTGTGTGTGTGTGTGTGTGTGTGTGTGTGTGTGCTCTAAGAATATTATTATGCTGTTGCAAACATAAGTGTAGAAACACACAAGGGTGTCCTTATGAATTTCCATGTAACCACTAGTCTTTACAACTGCCAAGTAAGACTGCAGTCCTTTCTTTTCCACTGTCTCGTAAGTAATATAATTGCATTTTTTTATATGATAGTCTTTTCTTTACCTGCTTCTGCATTTCTTTGCAAGAAATCACATACTTTCCTTACAAACATTTTCTCCAATGTATATGAAGTACTGCAGTTTATTACCTGAGGTATTATCTGATAATTTTTAACTTTATGTTTTACCTTTTTCAGCAAGCACTTGGACGGATGCTTTTTTGGGGTCAGCAAGGTGTCACACATAACCTGCAGGCAGCTGTAAAGTTTTATGAAAAGGGAGCCATGAAACTTCAGGACCCGACGATGATGTATGACTATGCTGTTGTTCTGCTAAAGGTGAGTATATAAAATACTGACATGTTGTATATGGAAGTAAGATGGCAAAGAAAGAGTTGGTGAGAAACTTGAAGAGAGGCATATAGTACCTTGTAATTTGTGCTACTGGGTTGTAACCTTTCTATTTTTATTTAATTCATACATTTTTAATTTCATTAAAAATAGTATTTTTGCTTACAGACATGCAGCAAAAGTAATAGACCTCATGCAGTGCCCAGACCTTTAATTAATAAGTAAAAAAATGACTGCACTGGATTTTAAAACAGCTCAGCCTGAGCACTTAGTCACTCATAATGAATAAGGCAGTGATGCCCTGTGACACCTCTCCTGCTCTTTCAGTGCTGTTAAAGTGGCACATCTATGGAAACTGAGTGGGGTGCTAGAGCATGCACCAGGTCATAACACTGATTGGCAGACTATGTACATATGGGGACCAGCACTAACATGGCTGCCTGCTCTTGGGAAGGTAAATCAGTAAAGAGTTGAACCTCTAAATGTACAACAGGAACATAGGTTTTAGTGAAGAAAGAAAGTCCTGAGGCTTGAAATATACATTTTTTTTAAAGATGATGCTTAGAGCATGCAAACTATATAGGAATTTTTATTTACTATCCTTGAATTGTGCAAAGGTGTTCAGGTAATTGAATGAAAGTTTCTTAAAATCTGCAATATGTGTACTTATCAAAGTAAGTTCATTAATTTTGAAGTATATGCAAGCCCAATGGCTAGATACAAAATGTTTACAGCAAAGTTATTGATGCAGACCAGCAGTATTGGCACAGATATATGAAGCCCTGAGTGTGACTCAGGTGACCTGAGCTCAGTTAGTGGTTCAAGCAACTCCTGAAGTTGGTTTAGGGCAAAGGGAGAAGAGGGGTGGCTCTCCCAGCTTGACTTCCTTTGGGAGGAGGGTGTAGGGGTATTTGTCTCGGACACATGTTCCCATGGAAGATTCCCCAGTGGATACCAGAGAAAACGAAGGAGCACTGGTTTTAAGGGGGTAAAGGATGTCTTGTGAGTTACATTATTGTGGAATGCCCTCAGTGATGGCTATTGCATGCCATATCCTAGAACACTACTGAGTATCTGGACATGTGTCATGGTGTCAAGGCTTAAAAGTAACCTCCCCCCAGTCCTTAATGGAAGATGGTTCTACTCTGCACTGTTTGGTTCTTGCCCAAAGGAGGAATGAACAAACTTATAGGGCTTTTACCTGCCAGGGATAGTGAGTGCGCTAGTTATGCAGGAGTTGGGGGGGGGGGGTTAATGGTCAAATGAGGCAAGAGAAAAAAAGAGGTAAAAAATAATGAATAAACATTTCTTTGACATGGCATTTTTGGTTGTTGGATCACTATTACTAAAGGCAGTTCTAATTCTAATAATATTATTCTAACCAAGGTACTCTTTGATTTACTTCATTTTCATTGGTAAGATCTAAGTGATTCCTATCTCTGCATAGGCAGAGTGCTATCAGCTACATTCATAATTGTACTTTGATATTCTTGTCAGATGTCTGTGTAATCACTTCTTTATCAATCTCTCATTCTGTTTAAAACTTCCCTTATTAATTCTTTTCCACATAATGATGTAATAGAAATGACATTATATATTCATCAATGCAAAGACAACCTATAAGAAGGACTGAAAAGAAAAGATATTCACGTTTATATAATCATAAAGTAACACTCAGTAACAGTCATGTATTCCAATAATAGAACAAAGTAAAATTATATATTATACAAAGCATAACATCATGCTTCTCATCCTCATAGTACAAGAAATCTCAACAGTGCCAAAAATAATGGAGGAGGTCAAAAATTAGGTACAGGTTTTAAATATTGCTGTGATAAATATAGAAAGTTGCTGGAATAACAGATTTTGCACTAGCATGCATTTTTTAAACAACTTTATTGAGATAAATATTGTCAAATAGACATAAACTAGAGATATGTACATTTTTCAAAATGAGTGACATAACAAAATGAGAAAATTAAACAAAGATTTTAAACTATATACAATGACATTCTCCACAAGATTCAAATATTAATAAAAAAGTGCATTAAAATAAGAAGATTATTAAATAATTTGCATTACTTGTTCAATAAATCATATATGTTTGTCCACATATTAGATGAATTAGTATTCCTAGAAGATCTTGCAGTATTGGTCAAAATTTTTAAGTTACAGACTTCAAGAAGTAAATTTTTGAATTCAATTATTGATGGTGAAGTATGAGACTTCCAATTTCTTGTAATGATTTTTCTGGCAATGGATAGAATTGACCAAATCAGAGGATGATTAGATTCCCTGATACAATTAGGTACAGGTGTGTAAATATAACTAGTCATTTAGAAAGATAACAATTATCTGTAAAAATAGCTTGTAAAAAGGAATTAACATCTATCCAAAATATATTTAATTCTATACAATCAAACATCATGTGTGCCCAGTCTGCATTAACAACTTTGTTACATCTCCAACAATTGGTATCCTTTTTATTAAATTTACTTAAAGAAAGTGGGGTAATAAAAGACCTATGCAAATACCTCCTTGTAAAAATTTTCCAGTTAAGTGATGAAGTGGTTGCTGACTGTAAGATATTTATTTTGTCAGAATCTGTAGGGGGATACTTGTTAATTAAAGTAAAATAGTTCCAATAACTTTCTGAAGGGTTATCTGATTCAAATTTGATTGCTTTATATAAATGAAATAAAATATTTTTAGATGTAGAATTATGTTGTAAAGCTATTATCATAAATTAAAATAATTTAGGTATTGTATTTTTTGTTGTTAAAGACATAGAATCCATTTTGTTTAGAAAATATTTCCCAGCTTCCTGTAAATCTAACCAAGAGAAAGAATTGTATTCATATTGATTTTTTAATATGTTTTTAGTTTTTAGATCATTCTTAGTCATCAATTGAATCCAAAATATTAGGTTTTTCTGTTGAAAAGAAAGCATTTTATTATAATCAGATGAAAAGATGACACCTTGTATGAAAACTATAGGAAAAAGAATATATATCCACTCTTTATAAATATTGAATTTATAAATATAATTTCTAAAGGATTTCAGAAGAAGAATTATATAATTGGAGTTACATTTTTGAGAGGAGTAACATAAGAAACATTCTTTTAGAACCCAAATAAAAGAGTTAGTATAGTTAACGTCTGAAGTTTGTTGTTATTTATAGAATTACTAATTAAGATTTCTAGGGTATTTTTTCCAGTTTGCTGTATAATTATTATCTATAAGTTGGTAAATAGTTTTGGCCATTGAGGAAACATAATAGATTTCCAAATTAGGCATTGCTATACCACCTTTTTCCCAGTTTTTCATATGATTAGATAGAGCTATCCTGGGTTTAATTAGGGACCATAAAAAATTGTGTATCCAGGAATTAAATTTTTTAATAATCTGATTAGGAGGAGATAATGAGATGGATTGTATAATATATAAAATTTTAGGTAATTAAATCATCTTTATTATTAAAAGTTTTTCATCCATGGAGAAATGAATTTTATTCCATTTTTAATAAGATTTTCTATTGCCAATAAACTCTTATTATAATTTATTTTAATGATATATTTTATATTTTTTGTAATTATAATACCTAAATAAATTAGTTCATCAGATTTTGCCAGATATTTACTATAAGCCACTTGTATTTCAAATTTTTTATGACCAATTAATAAGATTTGAGTTTTATCATTGTTGAATAATAAACCAGATTTCTTTTGAAAAAGTTCAATATTACTAAAGAGAGCATGAATAGATGAATCATTATCACCAAGGGTAATAAGAATGTCATCTGCGAACATTTGTATTTTGGAAGATTTATTGGAATTTAATTTAAATCCTTGAATATTTTCATTATCTCTTATCAAATTGGCCCACGGTTCCATAATAATGGTAAATAACAAGGGAGATAAGGGGCAACCCTGCTTTGTTTCTTTAATAATAGGGATTTTTTTGGGAAATATTAGTACCTATTTTAATATATGATTGGCTATCCGGATATAATTGAGTGATTAAATTTATAAAGCTGTTTGAAAAGTTTAATTTTTCCAGTAATATAAATAAATGGTTCCAATTAACAGAATCAAATGCACAGTTTATATCTAAACTAATTAGTGTTAGATTATTATTTAAATATTTGACTGATTCTATTAGAGTTAATGTTCTTTTAGTGTTATCGTAAGTATTTCTATTAATTATGAATCCTGTTTGGTCATCTTCAACTAAGATTGGTACACATTTTTTTAGTCTATCTGCAAATATTGACATAAGCATTTTATAATCAATATTTAGCAAAGAAATAGGTGTATAAGATTAACACATAACTGGATCTTTGTTAGGTTTAAGAATAGGAGAGATAAAAGTATACTTCCAAGAGGGGGGAATTAACTTATTATTTTGGGATAAATTATATACTTTATGAAGTAATTTTATAGCATCAGTTGGTAAAATTTTATAAATTTCTGGGATGATTCCATCATTTCCTGAGGCTTTATTTAATTTTAAAATTTTAATCTGGGTTTGAATGTCTTTAAAGGAAATAGGTTTAATTATAGAATTAGCTTGTTCATTTGATAGTCTTTTTTAGTAAATCTTTTAATAATTTTTTTAATTTCTTGATTAGAATCTATTATTTTTGATTCCTGATTAATAGCAAAAAAAGTCTCTGAATTCAGCTAGAATGTTTTGTATGTCTGAAACCATCTTTTTCTTTCTACGGGAAAATTTTCATTTATATGATTCATTTTATTTAATCTTTTGGTTTTGTTAGCTAATAAATTTAATGATTTGGGATTTGTGGAACATTTAAAAAAATTATATTTCTCCAATATAATCATGTTTTTATGATTTATGATTTCGATATATTTATTATTCAAGTAATTTATTTCATGTTTTCTTATCTTTATTATTTAGATCTGGCTCTTGATTATGTTTCAATGAATCTAATTTAAGTTGACTCTCTAATAAGTGTTTATCCCAACTTTTCCTTTTTATATGATACCAGTAATTCTCCCATATGAAAAAGCTTTTAGGGCATCCCACACAAAAATTTCTGAGGAGTTATTATTATTATTTAGTTCAATAAAATTTTGTGTCTCCAAAGTTAAGAAATCTTCAAAATCTTTCAGTTTTGTGATATAAGCAGGTATTCTTCTTATCTGTGTATTGTAATTTGAATTAACTGAAATTTCAAATATTATTGAATTATGGTCTGATATTGGGCAAGAAATAACCTTGTTGTCAACCAGAGAGCCTAATAAGTCATTAGAAAATAAGACACTATCTATTTTTGAATAGGTGTTATGTCTATGAGAGAAAAGTATAATTTAAAGAATCAGAATCTGCAAAGGAATTAATATCTTTCAGATGATATGATATGATTCTAGAAAATCTTTTAATGATTTGGCTAAAGCTGTAATCCTTCTTTTATTTAAATATGTTGATTTTTTATTATCCAAAATGCAATTAAAATCCCCTGCTATTATTAAGTACCCATTGGAATGTTGTACTATGAGATCCATATGTGGAATGTTGTACTGTGAGATCCAGATGTTGTTTTACTGTATTGATACCTATTCCTGGTATCCAATATAAATTCACTAAAGTATAAATGTTCCTATTAAATTCAACCTTTATTATCTTTATATGTATTGGTAATCTTTGGGCAAGGTAAAGTATTATTCCACAGAATTGCTACCCTTTTCTTCTGAAGATGTTCTTAAATAATTAATGTTGAATAAGATTTGGTATCTAATCTAAACATATCTTCTGATTTCAAATGAGTTTCTTGTAAGAAAATTAATTGGGATTTGTGTAATTTAAGATATTTAAATACACTTCCCCTCTTATTTGAGTTATTTAATCCATTAACAGAAATACTCTTTAATGAAGTCATAAGAAGTAAAATTTGTGAAAAGAGTGTATTTTGACCAAAAACATATCAAATAGTTAAATATTAAAGGAATACGAAGAAAAAGTTTAGATTAATTACATAGTAATATATATGAAAAATATGAGTGTATTACTATAGTATTACTTTGTGTTGTCAAGAATGTAAAAAAAACTGCAACAAACTTTTATAACATAAACAAATAACATCAAAACCCCCCATAACCTTCCTGGAGTATAATACTCCTAATCCAAGTGACATATAATCACTCAGATTAACCCCTCGTCAAGTAACAACCTCTGATCAGCATCTGTCTAAGAGAAAATTTCCCGATAATGGTAAATCAGTCTTAGCTTCTATAGAAAATCAAAATATGCAATAATTTTAAATTAATAACAAAAACATTATGCAAAAGGCAAATATGATACAGTATTTAAAGAGAATCACTTTGTAGTATATTAGTATTAATTAATTCCTATTAACATAAATTAATCCTCCTGTTTCAATAACCTTTAAGTGAAGAAAACTTCTAACTCTAAAAAAGATTTTATACATATATCAATCTTCATTATTCTATTATGTAGTTACTATTTATCCATGAAAAAATGACATTGACTATCCTAGAAGTGAATTTAAGTTCTATTAGTCTCACTATTAATCTAGATATTGAAGACAAATAACCATAACATATAGTTGATATGATTGCAAATAACAAAAATAATAAAGCAATTTATAAATAATATCTTTTCATATATAAGTAAGGAATTGATACATTATATATAACTAAATCATAAAAACAAGTAAATTAATATTCTAAAAATCTCATATTTTCTTAATATGATATTCTAAAAAAAATAAAAGAATAAATTATAATTAATGATCTACTAGTTAATGTATGGATTATTCTCATTTGTAATAACTTAAACAGATTTATTTACTTTAATTGTATTTATGCATTAATAAAGATTTTGAAATAATAAGTGAGGTGTTAATAAACATTATTTATAATTGATTGCTCAAAATATAAGGAATAAATTAGTTTTCATCTATAACATAAATATTTTATTGACAGTGTTGCTTAGACTATTTCAAATCACCAATTCAATGTGCTTATTCTTTTCTTTATTTATTTTAGTCACAGAATATTGTCTAGATTTTTAATATATAATCATCATCATTCTATTTAACTATACTCATCCAGACCCTAGTAATGTTATCAAACCTATTAAGTTGCTGTGAGAAAATATTATTTTGCTGCTTATTAAAATAATTAAACAGACAAATATGTATGCAAACCAGTCAGAATAATTGGCACTTACGTATCATCGCACTCACAATTCCTACTTCAGAAGCATTTCATTTCAAATCCATTCATTTGTCAACAAAAAATATTGAAACTATCTAGGCAAGAGTTTGTCATTAAACTGTTATTTTTCTGGGACCATGAGAATTTCTGCACATTTTATATTTGTAATTGTCTTCAAAATAGTTGTGTGTTTTAATGTTAGTGTCTAATTACACATTTTCCCATTTGAATTTCTTTCCATCACTACAGCAAAGAACCTTAATCTGTATTACTTTGAGAATAAATAAATTACACATATCTTCAGAGTAATAATGGCATGACCACTAAGCTGTACTTTTACTGGGAATTGTATTAAATGTGGCACAGAATTGCAGCTCCTATTTATAATTACTTACTCTTTACCTGTGTTTGCATATATAAAAATCACTTCAATATGCCTCCTAAAAACTGTGCCTTTTCAAATGATCAGACTGTAACATTATTTGTGACATTTTCAAAGTAAGAACTACCACCAACCTATGTAGGGAAGTCTGAATGATACTATACCTTTTTGGTACCCCTCTGTTAAACCCCCACCACTCAGCAGCTCAGTCTGTGTAAGCAGTGAAATGTCTACCATATGGCAAGGAGTCAAAACTGAGAGGCAGCACAAGAACTGAGAAAAGCATCTGGACTTTTCCAGCTGAAAAGCACTGTGAACAGTTTGAAGCATACTATTATCTAGTCTTTCCTGTGAGTCAATCAAGAAACCCACGCAACCCCATCAAAATGATTGGAGACATACCAATTTAGAATGTTGCAGAAAGGAGAACAGGATGTGGGAATCCGTTAAACTGTAGAGCCACTGAGACACTCACCACTACTCTTCAACAATAAAGTCCATTAGGATGGAAAACACCAACCTATGAAGCAGGGGAGCACATTCCTCAAAACAGAACTGTGCCAGTACAAAAAGACCTCCTGCACATGGGCTCCACAGCCCCTCCGTTGATCAGCAAAAGGAGCAAAAGAGTCAGTGTGCTGTCCAGACCAGCTTCCATCACATTTAAGGCTATCACACAGTCTGTGAAACAAAGTACTTTCCCCGTGTACAGTTATTCTATAGAGCCATGGCCCACACATATGAAGTGCAACAAATGTCTTCAAATGCCCAAGCAAGAAATGTGTCCAAACGCCTTTCAATATATACCCTCCATACATCTGCACTGTACCTCCATCACCATACATATGACATGGATCATGAAAAAACAAGCATGGTTGACTCACCTACAGTGATCAGCAGCATTCTGAAAAAGGGAGAACAACTCCAAAAACCCTGGCCAGATCCCTGGCGCCAACCCACCCCTTCCAATTTAAGCATTCTATTTTTTTTTTTTTTTTTTTATAAATATGTGACACAGCAGTGCTACTCTCCCCAAGATTATAAAGTAAACTCCTTTAGAACTATAGAGTTTACAAAATTCTAATGCATTTAAATTGCCTTACACTCTCCTGTGTCCCACTTCTTTGGTTACGTATAAATATGTAAATAACTCACCTCCAATTTTGGAATCCGCAGCTGTACCCAATGCCGAGTGGTTTCGATATATGTATAGCCAAGATATTTGTAGTTTTGTGTCACATTTTAGCTCTGAACCTTAATCCTATTTTTTGAGTTAAGAAGCAAAGTCATATTAAGCACAAGTTGCAAAAAGCAGACCAAGAAGAAGCAGTAGGGGTCCAATGAAAAAGCACCACTTTTTCTGCCCAAATATTAAACAATCACAATCCTATGCACTTCAGTATGAAGTAACATCAATTTTCTTAAGAATTACTGACTTCAGTAACTAATACCAGTATCTAAAACAAGCTGATGACAGTTCTCCACCATAGAAGAGTCAGAAAGCAAGCTGCTTATGCATTTCTTTCCAAACATGGTACAATAATACACAAGTAACCAATAAATTAATTGCAGGTTATAATTATTAAACACAGTTTGTTTGCAGGTAAGTAAGTATATCACATCACCCATTAATAGCAACAATGTCTAATCTCTATTGCTTTTTTCTCATTTTTTTTCTTCCCTTTAAATCGTTTGAGTGTTCTGAAGCCTCTGACACTTTATTTCCACTATAGGGATGTATGGTTTCCATGGCAACAATCTAGATGTAACTCAAGAGAGAATGTCCATATTAAGAGGCCGAATGTAAAGTAGGTCTCGAGATGAAGCTGAATAACTGTAGACTTTCAAATTTTCAGTGGGAAAAAATGAGTAGGAGACACTTTAACTTTAAAGCAACTCGAGCCACTGAAGTCGTTCGCAGGTGGTGAAACAACGGTTTCTGAAAGTACAGCAATCACAGAAGTCACTGTGCAGTTCACAAACCATTCCAAACCGCCTCCCTAAACCAGAGGCCAACACTGTGAAACACAAAACACCCCAATTTCAACCACGGAGAAACAGAGCAACACCACACACACCAGCAAAAGACACATATCAGCCAGAATGAAATAAAAAAAAGAAAAAGCAAACATACAAAAAGGAGAGGGATACAACAGCAGCAGTAAAGTCAACCCCATATGACCAAACAACTCTGTACATTTCCAACAGCAACTTTTGAGCCCACCACATTCCCGGACATTACCAACAGTAACCCCATAACACAAATTCAGTCCGGACATCATCTTTATCCACATATCATGTTTTATATTAGCTCTGGACACTACCAACAACAAAATTTATGTAAAGATTAGCTCTGGACACCAATAAGAGAAAACATATGGAAAAAATAACTTTATGTATACATTAAAATCATGTCTATAGAAACTTCTGAAGAAAATATAAACTGTCTCTATCAATACAATACTAAACTAAATATAAGCACCAAATCATTAAAACATGTTATTAAAGAAGATATTTATACAAACAGAGTTGCAACCTATAAATATAACTGTACTTCAATACAAATGGCAACAAATAGACTACAATAATAACTCATTTTAAACAGTAACCTATACCTATCAAAAATAAGAAACAACTAAATATTTGCATAATAAACATAAAACAAAAAACAGTAAAGACTATCATTAAAAAGTATAATAAACAGTGGTAAAATCTTACCTGTTTTTCCGGTTATCAGTTTCGCCGACCTTATGGGTCATTAGTATGTTTAGAACAAACAAACTGGATTTCCATTGTGAATAGAAGCAAATAAGAGCAGATTTTTTATTTTCTTAGCGTCTTCTTATGCTCATGAGTTTTCCAAGTTTCATTTTTGGCTAATCTCTTCAAGTTAGCATTGGTCCAATCCATTTCTTCTGTTTTGTCCAAACGTTTGTTATATTTAACAAAAATAAGAGCACTGTCCAGATCTTCAGATAATTTAGATGTATCCTGGTAAAATATTTTAAGTCTTGCAGGAAACAACAGGTGAGATTTTATTTGATTTTTTTAAGTTCTCTTATCAAAGGTAGGAAAACTTTTCTTTTTGCAATTACCACAGGAGACTAGTTATTAGCAAAACAAACTAAATTATCTTTTATTTTAATTGGAGATTTTGCCCATATTGTCTTTAAGACAATTTCCTTATCATGTGAGGAAAGGAATTTTACAATCACAGATCTTGCAGAGTTACTTTTTTTATTAAAATTTTTTTTCATTAATTTTCATAAGATCATGAGATTCCTACATCATATATACAATTATATATAAACATAACAATAAATAACAAAACTATATATAATGCCCATAACATTAATCTACTTTACTTAGAATTGTTACATTTTATCTAGTAACTTTTTAAGCTTCATCCAGGATAATTTCTTATGTATTATTCTTGTTGTTCTTGAAGCAAGAGTTAAAAGTTCTCTATTACATACAGTCTTGGCCAATAATGTAAATTCAGTAAAAGATATAATTTTTTTTGCTTTTCCAGTTTGAAGTGATGTTTTTCCTTGCTATTGCCAGAAGAGACCAAAGAAGATGCACTTGCGTTTTTGGTATATAATCTGGTATTGGAGCATTGAACAATAATAGTGCATCTGTTATTATGCACTTATCTGTCGACAATGCCTTTGTAAAGTCTCTAAATTCCTGTCAGAAAGGGGTAACCATTCTGCATTCAAGGAACATGTGTAACCAATCTGCACATAGGCTCTCATCACATCTCCAACAATTATGACTAGTTTTATTTGATACTATAGCTATTTTCTGTGGAGTGAAGTAACTCCTGTGTATAAATTTCCAATATGGAGATGATGATGTGTGCTTAATTGACCTGAGTATTGATAATTTATCATTTTCAGAAAAACTGAATTTATTTGTATTCTCTGTATAGCTCCATAAAGAATCTTCAGGTTGTTTTAAGTCTGCTCCTAATGTCTTGTATATCTTAGATAACGAAAATTCCATGTTATAGTGTGTTGAATTTAATTCACATAAAAGAGAGATTATTTTAGGCTGCAATAAAACTTTGGCCACTTGATTCCTTTTAAATTCATTTATTAGGTGTTCTCTGTAGATTCGAATATTTAACCAATTATCTTGATTTATGTTATACCTGGCTATAAGACTTATTGTATCATGGGTTTTATTTGTACCTAGGAACTGATGCCAATAATTTAATCCATTGCCTTTTATTTCCATTATTTTCTTCATATTAAAATAATCTAGACAATTCTTTGTGAGTGCTATTGGAAACATTAATATTGAGAAATGTCTTGCTATATAATTTCTGTTTATAATTTTCCTAAAATTGTTTAGTATATAAATAATACAATGTGGTAGTTTCTCATGTTTATTTTCTTTATATACTAAGTCTTTTACTACTAAAAATATTTTATTATTTTCAGTAAATATATCATTGTTTATTACTTCATCTGCATTGAATAATAAAATATTCATGTGTAACTTTTTCCAGTTTGATGTATATTTGCTGCTTAACCACTTGCTTATGATATGAATTGTAACTGATTCAGTATAGAGTTCTAAATTTGGGAATGCAATTCCACCTTTTTCCCATTCTCTATTGTGCCAATCATATCTTATTCTCGGCTTTTGTGGGGACCATAAAGATTTAATTAGAAATGAATTGAGCTGTTTTATTATTTTTTTGGAGGGCTGATAATTATGGTTTTAATTAGAAGCAGACATTTTGGAAGAATGCACATTTTTTATTAATGTTAATTTTTCTTCAAAAGTAAAGAACATTTTATTCCATTTATTTAGATATTCTTTAATCATATATAATACATTTCTATAATTTATTTGTATGATTTCTTTCCAACTTGGTTTTATGTGTATTCCTAGATATTAAATAGAGTTATTTTCCCACCTAAAATTGCTGTGCTTTCTCCATTCTATATTTACCTTTTTATTCACTAACAATGTTTCAGTTTTATTTTTGTTAAATTTTAGACCTGAAATTTTCTCAAATTGCCTTATAGCTTCTGTAATGTATCTTATTGAGGAATCCAGATTTCCTATAGTTAATACAATATCATCCGCAAATAATTGTATTTTGGAGGCAAAATTTGAATTAACAATAAAACTATGTATGCTATTATTATTTCTTATGTAATTTGCAAATGGTTCCACTGACAATGCAAATAATAGAGGTGATAAAGGGCAACCTTGCTTAGTTCCTTTTAGTATTTGAATTTTTTTAGATAAAAATGCCCCGATTTTAATATACGGTAAGGAGTTTTTGTATAAGCTATTTATTAATTCTATGAAATCTGTAGAGAAATTAAATGTTTCTAGAACTTTAAATAAGTATGACCAAGATAATGAATCAAATGCCTTCTCTTTATCTAGACTAATAATTGACAGTTCTTTTTTTTCTTTTATTTGCAACATCTATTAAAGTTAGAAGTCTGATGACATTGTCTTGAACTTTCCTATTCAAAATTAACCGTTTGATCATCTGCTATTATTTTAGGGATACATTGATTCAGTCTTTTTGCAAATATTGAGGTAAACATTTTATAATCTACATTTAGCAAAGATATAGGTCGATATGATGTTACTAATTTAGGGTCTTTATCTTGCTTTAGAATGGGGGATATTATAGCATACTTCCATGAAGGAAAGATTTTTTTATTTTTTCTGAATTCCTCAAAAGCTGCCTCTAGAATTTTTAAGGTGTCCTCTGGAAATAATTTATATATTTCCCCTATAACTCCATCTAGTCCTGGAGCCTTGTTGTTTTTAAGATTTTGCATGCATTCTTTAATTTCTTTTAATGATATTGGTTTGAGCAAATTGGTGTTTTGTTTCTTTGTTACTCTTTTATTAATATTTTCATTCAAAAAATTACTTTTAAGTACATTGTTATCAGGATCTATATTTGTGTTATTTACCTTTTCATAATGCACTCTGAAAACCTCCAACATTTCTTTATGTTCTGTTACATGTCTTAATTTGGTTCCTGTATTATCTGTAATTTCTTTTATGTGGTTAATACTTGCTAATTTTTTTGCTTTGACTGCCAGCCTATGTAGGTTTTTGGGATTCACTGAATAGGATTGAATTTTAAACTTTTCTAGATTTATTGCCACTTTATGATTTACAATTTCTGCATACTTTGCACTTAGAACTTTTAGTTCAGAATTAGTTTTTATGTCTTTTGTATTTAAACTTTTTTATTGTGTCTAGTTTTGATTGTATTTGTGTTAATGCATTTTCCCATTGTTTCCTTTTATTTAGATACCAATTTTTGATCTTACCATATAAATAAGATTTTAGAGAATCCCAAAGTATAGTCTTCAAAGTCTCATTATTATTTATGTCTAGGAATGATTTTTATCTCACTAAGAAGCCACTCTTTAAATCCATTAAGTGTAGTAATGTAAACAGATAGTCTTTGCCAGGTTATTAGGTCTTTAGGTGTGATATTAACCTTGAAGAATAAGGCATTATGATCTGATTGTGGGCAGGAACTAATTAGAACTTCTTGGATCTTAGCAAATATGTTATTAGTAACTAGTACTTTATCAGTTATTGTTTGTGTACCATACCTATATGAATAATGGGTATATTTTAACGAGTGTACTTCTTTTAAATCATATATGTCCCTAAGACATAATATGTTAAGTTTTTTTTAATTTTTTGGCTGCAGAGGATATTCTAAATTTATCATCTTTAGTGGTGTCTTTTGCTGTGAGAATGCAGTTAAAATCTCCTGCATGTATTATTTCTCCTTTGGATTTAGTAGCTATTAACTCTAGATGCTTATTTGCTGTTACTGCTCCAATACCAGGTATCCAGTATGAATTTACTAAAGTTACATATCTTTTATTTATCTCTAAAACTACCAGACATAACATACCATTCTTGTCTGAGTATGTATCAATGACTTTAGGCATTGGTAATGTTTTTTTTTCCATAGTATCTTCGTGCCTCTTGTCTTGGTCTGGTAATGAGATTCCACAAGGACCATGTAGCCATTAAAGGACATTCTGTCTAGGTCTCTACTAATGATATGAGTTTCTTGTAAGAAGGCTATATCTACTTTATTCAGTTTAAAATATTTAACTATGCTTCCTCTTTTGATAGGATTATTAAGGCCGTTGACGTTTAAAGACATACATTTATAAGAGAACATTTTGAATAATACAGATATATCTATTAGATTTAGTTATGAGCAGGTAGTTAAAAATGAATAGAAATAACACAACATATATAACTATATACAAAACTAAACATGGATATTTAAATCCCTGGCTTGATGAACACATCATCCTAGCCACCACCTCTAACAATACTACTTCCAATCAAACTTTATATAGCTGCTTCTAACCTCTATTAATTAAGTATACAGTTAATCTTATTCAGTATTTCTACAACATTGTACTTGATTACTAAAATACATAAACATCTCAAGACATCTAGTGAAATATATTATATAATTACAAATTACAAATAAAAAATAATCATGAGACAAATGCCCATGTTTGGTATACTTCTCTGTGTTAAAATAATACGATTATGTTCTCATAATCTGACATATGTGAGTTTAACTTCAAAAAACAATTTAAAAACTAGAGACTTTTATTAAGAAAGATGATATATTTCTAGTACTAAAGAAACTATGGGTAAGGAATATATGCCCAATTCTAGTATATGGTTTAAATTGATGTTACATATTATATAAATATTTTTATTAGTAGTTAAAACATAGGTACAATCTTCATTCTTCCTTTATCTCTCATCTCTCTCCCATCTGTTCCTTCTCCACATTTTATTTGTGAACTATATATATATATATATATATATATATATATATATATATATATATATTATCTAAAGAATGTGCAACTTAAATCATGTGACTTATGTTATTATATTGTTATGTGTGCTTCAAGCTTATTAGTTTGTGACAATCATCCTTTCCTTTCATTTAAACCTCAATCTCCCTCTTCATTTGTATATATAATGCAGATTTATATTGGATTATATTAATTACTTTATATGTTTATGTACATTACAATTACTTTTAATTGTTTATAGTAACAACAAATAACTACTTATTATGCTATATTGATAATATAACTTATAAATTGCATCTGACTGTATTTGTATCAGATAATTTAAGTTCTACCCTATATTTACATTAAAAGTAACCACAATAGTTTTATTTATTTAGTACTAACTATAGCAATTTCTCTTTCTATCTCCCTTCTCCCCCTCATTCATCCCCTCTTATTTCTTCATTATATTATTTATTACTACTTTCTAACATTTAGATTTCAGGGGAGTATTCATTTCAAGTCTTTACCCTTATCAATACCACTGCTAGTTGGAAAGAGCACATATCAGCTTTGCTTGTGCTGGTCATTAATTATATAGTGACATTTTAATACAATATTCAGATAATACAAACACGTGCTGCTTTCAGAATACCCATATATATGTTATCCATTAAACAGTATTTTGTTTTGTTATTCAGTTCATACATTTATGCTTTGTATTACTTAAAGGCATTTTTAGAACTGCCTTGACTATAAAACGTCTTTGTTTCACCATTTTCTTCTATATTTTCAGACTGTCCATATATGAGTTATCCATTAAAACAAAAAGTATTTTCCCGCTATCGGAATAACACTCCTAATGCACCAGCACTCATATGCAATGAAACAAAATTATTGTTTTTATGAAAATCAGTACATCCAGAAGCCCCATGAGAAATTAGAGAGCGTAAACACCCTAAGAGTGCGTATTTTTTGTCAATGTTTAACAATGTTTTGTGAAAATGCGTAAAGTTAAGTAATGGGAGGTAGTGATATAAGTGTTATCAGAAATATTTAGTGCAAATATTTAAGTGTAATAACCATGGTTTAATTAAAGCATGGTTAGGATGAGACTTTTGGGAGTAGGGTATGCTGCCCTAGTGGGGGGAACGCTTCGGATTTGCTTCCATGAGCTTAACATAGAGAGATAACAATGTCATCTTCTTTTTCAGTTTCTTTTTTAACTAGAACCTTTAAATGTTTATAGGACAGGTACCAGTATTTACCACTGTTTGTTAACATGTATCAGTGATAGACTTCTTTAAAAGCTACATGGAATGTGCAAAAAACACTACATACCTTTGCATTCCATCCCTCTCTTTAGCCAGATGCAGTTACTTTACTTAAGTACCTAATAAAGGACAGTATTGTAACTGAAGCATCTATACTGTAGATGCAGAGTTGTTAATTCTTCATCATGTACAATTTCCTCATCACCTATAAACTGTATTCTTTTTCACATAATTAACCAAATTTCCCTTCATACCTTGGGTATGTTCCCCACGCTATCTATGGGTTTCTGGCAAAACAATGCAAACTAATATCAGTAAGCAATGACTAGCAGTTAAGTTTCAAAGTTCTCAAATAATTGTTAGCTCAAAGCCTGCGACTGCATCAGCTCCCTGTGCACATGTTAGCATAAGTGCCTCCCCGACATCGGAAGCATCAAACAGAATTTCGTT
This sequence comes from Protopterus annectens, assembly GCF_019279795.1. Classification (NCBI taxonomy): domain Eukaryota; kingdom Metazoa; phylum Chordata; order Ceratodontiformes; family Protopteridae; genus Protopterus; species Protopterus annectens. The sequence goes on along the minus strand of NC_056736.1, from coordinate 366,080,066 downwards.
TTGTTTGCGTTCACACACTTACATTTTGCATTGCTTTAAGATGTTATTTGAACTGTCCCAACTGCAAAACTTCCTTGCTTCGTCATTTTCTTCTGTCGCAGTTGATTTCTTATGTGCAGCATGGGTTCAGAGGTCAAATACGTCATAACTTCAAGTTCCCACAGTTATGTGTCAGTCCCAAACAGCTGTGGATCTATGTATCACTCGAGCTTTGGTTCTTATGAAGCTTTACAAATTTAAAAAACAACTGTATTCACGAGGTATGCAGAGCGTTTTTCTTATATTATTCTTACTTTCGTATGCTCGTGGTTTGTGAAACAGGAGACAGTACATGCAAAAAAACAAGTTAAACAGGTTAATACTGTTTTTTTTTAACTGTTGTTGTCAACAATGCATTCAAACTCTGTACTTCTCCAGAAAGATCTCTCCCACCCCAAAAGAGTATTTATCACATTCTATTTAATAAAATAAAGAAAGGAAAATGGAAACTTAAGATGCCTCACTTTAATCATTCAAACGCCAATGAAAGTCTCCTTAGCAGACTGTGTGTATGCCCGAGGTCTCCCTTTCATCTCCCAACCTACCGCAATTCTATTTCTGTTTCCTGTTCCACAAATGCAACGCACACTGCATTTAAAGAAAATGTTTACAAATTATGCTAACTATATTTAACACTTAATTTAAAATAAATATTAATTCACAATCCTGTACATTCATAACAAGATCATGTATATTTGTTTAATCATTCATACTTAATCAGTCATACTGTGACATATATAAGGGATGAGAAATCCATAACAAAGAAAGGAAAAGATGAAAGATGATAAGTACGTGTATTTAATAATAAGAATTATTATAGTAAGAAGAAGAAGGAATAACTAAACATATATATCTATATATATTTATTATGAAGTCTTACCTCATACTTTGCTGTATTGGTCTTATTCTTAAGGAATTATAGCCATTGGAAATTAGAGATTTATGTCTTACTTCCCTTTGAGTTTTTTTTTTGTGGTTTTGTCATTTATTATTGCTTTACCATTAGTAGCTTGTCTCTTTAGGCTTGGTGTAGAAAGCTCCATATCTCCAATTTTATCTAGTAAATTATGTCTTTTGACAAATTCTGTTGCTTCTTCAGTATTATTAAAGATTTTCTGACCATCTGGGAGTGTGATTTTTATTCTAGCAGGGAAAAGTATTTGGGCTTTTATTTCAGCTTTCTTGAGGTCTTTAATGAGGGGAACACACACTTTTCTCTTTGCTATTGTTACAGATGTATAGTCATTATCAAATCTAATGATTCTTCCATTTTCTTGAATGGGACTTTTTAACCAAGCAGTTTTTAACACCAGATCTTTATCCTGTGTTGACAAAAACTTAACTATGATGGATCTTGCTGAGGTTGGGTTTTCTAATGCAGAAGAATTTGATAAAGACCTGTGAGTCCTTTCAATTCCAAAAGATAGTGGCTCCGGAAGATTTAATACTTTGGGCAGCCAATTATTCAAGAAAATAATCATATTATTTCCTTCTGTCTTTTCAGGAACTCCATAAATTCTGATGTTATTTCTCCTTGACCTCGACTCTAAATCTTCCACTTTTTCAATTAATGAGTTATTTTGCTTCAATAAGAAATGTATTTGACTGTCATTCTCCTTCTGTCTTCCATCTATTTCATTTACAGATTCTTCTATGTTTGCTATTTGATCTGAGTGCTTTGAAATAATCTCCTTTAAGTCATCAATTTGTTTTTTACTTTCTTTTTTCATATTTTCCATAATGTTTTCTAAATTGTCCAGTTTAGTGGAAAGGTCCTGTATAGTTGTAATTATGGTCTGTAATTCTTTTTTCATAAAGCTGTCTTGAGCTGATGACTTTGAATGACTCATGTCTCTAGTAGCCTGTATACAGCTGCTGAAATTCTGACAAGTATTTTGTGAGAAAAATCACTGAAAATTTTTATTTTTTCTTCAGCTATTAATCCACAGCAGTAAAGAGAATATTTATAAGTAGATTTTTTTCAATGTATTTTGAAAGTTTCCGACTAAATCCTGTCAGAAATAAGACTTATAGACAGAGCATAAAAAAACTGCAAAATCTTGGCCACGCCCCCCACACTGCCACTTTTTTAATTTTTTGATGAAAACAAAGATCTGTGTGCTCTTTCAATACCATATGAAAGAGCCTCAGGTAATTCTAGTATTTCAGGTATCCATATAGACAAAAACTTTTCTATACTATCTCCTTCTATTTTTTTCTGGCAAGCCAAAGATTATAATATTATTACGACGTGACCTGTTTTCTAGATCATCTATTTTAGACAAAAGGTGAGTATTTCGCTTTAAAAGGAATTCAGTATTATGCTCACCTTCCTGGAGCCTAGAATCCATGGATCATTTAGGGCTGTTTCCATACCTGAAATCTGTTCTTTCTGTTGTTTTAAATCTTTGTGTATAATGTTCATTTGTTTAGTACAGCTCTCCTTAAAACTATCCAATTTCAGGTCCATTTTATCTGTTTTACTAGTTAGTTCTTGAATGTTAAGTAACAAAGATTGTGATTCCTTTTTGAAAGTTGTATCCTGGTGAGAAGATTTGTTGAAGCTCATCTTGTTGACTGGAGTAGTTCAGAAGATCTCTGATGTTTTTTGACAGGAAAAAATTAAATAATCAAAAAGATTTTTTGTACTATCCTTGTATAAGGTATAAAGCATCCTTTTGTAAAAAAAATCCAGATTTCTGATAGATATATTTTAAAAATCCTGTCTGAGAAAATTGGAATAGACAGAGCTGAAGAGAAGTGCTGTTACTCTGAGTGCATCTTGGCCACACCCTCAGCATGCATTTTTTGAAGGATAGTAAGTATGAAATTCAAATGTGGTGAGAGACCTGGGCACACAGGTTGACAGCAACCTCACCTTTGATCACTGTGTCTCCACAGTGGTAGGATGGGCATTCTGTATTGCTCATCTCCTAAGTAAGGGCATTGCCTCCATAAAAAAAGAAGTTATAACCTCCCTGTACCTTTCTCTCATCAGGCCAATAATTGAGTACAATGTCCCTATTGGTATGTACCTTTCCAAACACCTGCAGCAATTGGAGAGACCACAAAGGTTCCTCACAAGGAAAATTCAAGGCCTTCAGCATCTGTCCTATGTGGATCATCTGAAATCACTGTCACTTTATTCTGTTTCATACAGACTACTCAGAGGTGATCTCTGCCTTGTGTATAATCAATTTTTGCATAAAAGCAATCTTTGATCCTATGTTATTGGAAATGCTGCATGTCTGTAAGTCAACTGGTACACGGGTTACTTGCTCTAATTGCCTTAACCTAGTATGTGATATTAATAGAACCTGCTGGATGGACAGATTTGTCTCCCAGAGGTTGTCACACCTTTGGAACAGACTTTCACTTCATGTCAAGCAGAGCGCCTCATTTGCCCTCTTCAAACACAGTCTGGACAATTGGATGAGTAACCATAAATTCACCCCAGGGGTTCCACCTATGTCCCTCTTGGACAAGGGTGATAGGTGCTGATCATGGAAGTAATGATAAAACTTGGCTAGGCCTGTAAGGACCCTAGGGTCATTAGCCTAGTAACCTCCTATGATCCTATGTCTGTCACTATGTAGTGACTTTAATTCTTAATGATTTTCTGGAAAACCATACATCTTATGAGGAATAAACCAAAAATATGAGGTAAAAAGACGTACATGCAGTGAAATTCTGGACAGATGAGACATACGCATAAAACCATATCATTCTTACTTTTTCATACAGTAAGAAAAAATAAACTACCCAGCATCTTTCAAAGCATAACTTTTAGCAATCCACCATACTTTATATTCCCCTAACCTTTTCCATCCGTCATCAAGCAACATCTGCCACTACCTAACCCACAGTACTAATACATTTTAGTGCATGGAGCACCTTCATTACTATCTAAAATTGAAAAAAAAAATTATACATTTGTAATGTGCTTCTGTAGCACGGGACCTGACCATGACATCTTTTTCGGAGGTACACACCCTCTAAGTGCTGTTATGGTCGACTCTCACCCAAGGGACATCTGAACTGTCCTTGAATATCTTGCCTCATATTCAGTCCGTAGAACTTTACAGATGGCAGTCAGTAAGTAACTTATTTACAGCAGTTTATAAAAACTGTTCCTGACTTTTTCATCCAATTATATTTACATGCTGTCTGTGCTCCAGTACTCACTAACTTTACTGGCTTTCAAAGCCGGTAAAACACTTTACCCTTTTTTTGTTTGTGATCTAGTAGTACATGGAGTAGATAAAACTCCAGACACTACAAAAAGCTATGATCAGGTCTCATCAATCCTAACCAATTATTATGTGTTCTCAACATGGATACCAAGAGTCTCCTCTCAGACTTTGATCCCAAGGTGAATTTCTTGGCATCCATGTCTTAAACACATAATAATATGCCTATGATTGGAGACCTGATCATAACCCTGTATATTCCAACCCCTTTTAAAGCCACTTGGCTTTTACCTTCAACCTTTTCTTACATAATGCTGTAACTCATCCCCTTATTGTTCTATATATTAACCAGTCCCCTTTTCCCTAAATTAACACTGTCTTTCATTTACTGAAAGTCCATTTTCAGCCACGCTATTACATGTGGCCAATCCCTTGTACATTAAGTCCCTGTTAATCCCTATTCATCTATATTTACTCCCTTTGACTTTGACAATACACATCCCATAAATCTAATACCACTGGTCCCCAGATTCGATCACTTCAGCCCTCCTTCTCCTCTCTCCAATCAAACACATCACAGTGTATTAATCAACACTCCCTTTATAAACTGCTTCATTTTGTTGCATGGCACCTAAAATCTGGCATTCCCTATCCCCTACCATTTTTATGAGTTTAAGTCTGCATCTCTGTATTGTAGATGTTTTGCATTCTAGGCTAATCTATCGCATATTTTTTGTATTTTACTAAAATCTTGTCCTGTGGCTGCACCTAAACATGCCTATGTAAATATATCGCCACAGGTAAGACAATTACTCTATGGCCGTCCTACACCCTAGTGAATTTATCCTTCCAGCCACTTACCAAACATGCCTTTCATTCTTCTATTTCCCACGATTTTCACTCTATGATCTTGTGCACTATTGGGAGGACCACATGAACTGGTCAGCCCTACCTCCGTTTAGCTGCCCTTCCCATGTCCGAGTACCGCAAATGTCTTGGGGTGATACTGCTCTTCTTCATCCCCTTTATTCCACAGTAATCTATGCATTAGTTTTTTTCTGGCACAATTAAAAAGACACAGGGGCAAAGGTCACCCTTGCCTAGTTCATCTGCTCAAATGTACTTCTTCTGAGAGTCCATCTTTTATTATTAATCATATTTTGGTGAAAGAATACAGAGAAGATAGTTCTTGCATCCTCCTAGCCTCATTTACAACTGTTCTACCACATTCATCATAAAATCCCAATTCATTATATCTCAGTCATTTTGCATGTCCAATAGTACAATATTTTCCCTTTTTCTTTTCCTACGCACTCAACAAAGTCAACCTTAATCCACCAATTTTCATGACATGATGCCCCTTTAACAAAACCTACTTGCCCTAGGCCTACCATTACTAGCAATACTGTCTCAGTCCTTGCTTTTAAAATTCTAGCAAACTTCTTTGTGTCCACTTTCCATAAAACTGGGCCTAAATTTTCTGCTGTCTTTCAAGTTTGCCTTTCCCCTTTTGTAACAAAGCAATAATGGCTTCGCAGTCACTCATAACACTGACTCATAGCCAGGGCCATGGTAAAACCAGTGCAATACCTGGTAGAGCCAGTTGTTATGGGTGGGGGCATGCATGGAATGCTCAGATCACTACCATACATGTTTTGGTCTGTCCAGTACATCAGTACAGTGGTGCAAATACTGCTGAGGATGTCTCCCAGCAAACACAAACACACACACACACACACACACACACACACACACACACACACACACACACACACACACACACACACACTTTCAGTGACATAATGACTGGTGCCAAACTCATGGCCTCAAGCTAAATGTAAAAAAATGTATCATCATACCATTCGGCAAAAACATGACCTCTTCTGATTACCACATCAATGGCAACCCCCTAAGCACACACCCTGTGGTGAGAGACCTGAGCGCTCAGGTTGATAACAACCTCACATTTGACCATCATGTGGCGGCAGTGGTCAGAAAACCTTTTACTTGGTTCGTCTCATAAGTAAAAGGATTGCATCCAGAAAAAAGGAGGTTATTACCTCTCTATACTCCTCCCTCATTAGACAAATAATTGAGTATAATGCCCTGTTTGGGATGTACCTCTCCAAATAGCTGCAGAAACTGGAAAGGCCACTGAAATACCTCACAAAGAGAATCCATGGCCTCCAACACCTGTCCTATGCAGACAGGCTCAAATCACTATCACTCTACTCCGTATCATACAGATTGCTCAGAGGTTATCTGTGTCTCGCATACAAGGCAATCTTGGACCCTGCCCTACTTGATATGGTCCATATCCGTAAGTCTAACTCTTCACACACTACCCACTCAAAAGGCCTGAATCTAATATGAGATATCAACAAAACCTGCTGGAGAGTCAGGTTTGTCTTCCAGAGGCTGCTCCATCTCTGGAATAGACTTCCCATACATATCAAACAGAGCACCTCGCTGACCCTCTACAAGCGCAACCTTGATGATTCAATGGGAAACCTCAAATTTGTCCTAGGGGTTCCACCTGTGTCCCTCATTGACGAGAGTGACAGGTGCTGACTGAGGTTTCTTTTTGGGGTTAAACTCTTGGCTAAGCTTGTAAGGGCTCCAGGGTCATTAGCCTAGTAACCTCCTATGATCCTATGACTCTATGACAGTGGTTCTACACAAAGCCTTTTATATTAATGCCCCCCCCCAACTCAAAGACTATACACACAGCTGCAGTCTTTCTTTTAATATTCCTCAGCACTCTCACATTTCTTTGTGAAAAACATCAATACATACTCCATTCTCCCACCTATGCAAATGAGAAACAGACTATAAAGAATTAGTCCAGATAAAATCACTTTAGCTAGCAGATGTAGGAAACTCCTTCTTTGATACCCTCCCTTTTGATGAATTAAAGCACCTTGTTGAAGTTTCCATTAGATTATTCAATTAAGCAGGTAGATGGATGAGTGTTCTTGTTCTAATACATTACATTCAATGGGACAGTTAGTTAAAGGCAGTTACAGATAGTGGTGGGAGGGTCCATGGGAACTGGCTGGAGGAAGATCTAGGACATGGCAAAACAAGGAGCCAGTCCCAAAGATTAGAGGTTAGTCCCTATTTTGAATATTCCTAAAAGATCTATAACCTACAACTGTAGAACTATATTTAAGAAAACACTTTCACCTGAGCATCATCAGGTCCATCTACTAGAGTGGTTTACACTTTGATCATTGAAAATGCCTGCTTTTATGAGGCTATCATCAGACTTTATTTGTCTGTTGTGTAACACGTAAAATGAAAGGCTGCGTCTTTATTAGTGGGGATCATATTCCTTGGAGCCAAGTATGAAAGCTTTAATACAGAACTTTTTCCAGTCTATCACAGCAATATGAGAGGCTGTGCCCACTTTTACAGGGCTCATTATCCCTTGACATATAATATGAAAGGCTAATATTCTGCTGTATAACAAAAAAAGGTTTACAGTGCCTACTTATAAGAGGCTCCGATACTGGATTAATGTGACCAGTCTACATTCTTCTTCCTCTTAATGAAGACAGACCTTTTTATATGCAGGGGAGGTAGTCGCTTAAAGCTATACTAGGTGATTCCCATTTTTGAATACATGCATCCAGATACATAGCATGCAGTGGAAAATAGGTCACAGTGCTCATGGATGTGCACAAGTAGGGGGAAACAAAGTAAACAGTAAGTAAAGTTTGAGACCTCAGAACCTTTTGTGTAGGCTCTCTTTGCCCATGGAGTAAAAATCCACCAAGTGGTGAACTGCAGAGTATACAAAAACTTAATAAACATAAGACTCTCAGATCTTTTTTTGAGCAATGGCAAATTGTGCCTATGGTATAAAGAATATAGCAGTGAGGAGTGGTACCCTGTAACAACAATTTTCATTGTACTGCAGATTATAAAAATGTTAAATGCAGACCCAGTGTCTACAGTATCTATGCCTGGTTACTGTGGGATAGCTGCAGTGAGAGGTGGAATACTCTTGGCCCCAGAACATGGTTTTATAATACTCCAGTCTGGGGTCTTCACTGTCAAGCTTCTTCCTGAGTCTAGGAGTTACTGAGGGCTCATCTGTTCAGATTCTTCCTGTCTCCAGGCTCCAGGTGGTAAAGTTTTTGCAAAAGAGGGCTAGATACCTCTGTGCCTGGCTAGATAAAGGACTGGAAACTGGGAGGGATCAGGTGGAAGGGCAATTAATGAATCTCCTGAGAGAGGGCGTGGTGCCATGGGGCCTGGGGTGGGATTAGATGATGTAAGAGGCTAACACAATCATTATAGGGGTGGGTTGTCAGTCAAACTAGGAGGCTAGAGTTTGGTTTTATTTACTAAGACTGAAAAATAAAAAGAAAACCCAAGTCTCAAATCAGTAGTAGGAAAAAAATTTCAAATAACTGAAAGTTGCTATTTAAGTTTGTCCAGATCATGATGTAAAAAACACATTCAAACCCATGCCAGTTACTTTTTAGATATGTACACATGTAAAGATAAAATAATAATAATAATAATAATAATAATAATAATAATAATAATGTGGCTTGTTTTCCATGTCACTATTTCACCAGATAAACTACACTAATGCTGGTGATTTACACATATAATTGGTCGATTGACTTTTTCATATTAACAACAGCAGTTGGAGTTAATTAACAGTTTATGTCCAAATCTTGGGTTAGGTGTTTTAGCTACATGATTTATGATTTAGTTTCCTGACTGCAAGCACACTTTTGATGGAAATGCTTGCATTTAGACCAGGGTGGTGGGCATCCAGCCTGCTCTGCCAGCTTAACTCCATTTTTTCAAGGCTAGCATTTTTGTTTCCTTCTAGCGGATCCATAGTGAGCTTGTCCAGGATGTGGAAGTGGAAACCTCCATGGTCTGTGAAATTACAGCAGTGCTTTGCTAGTTGGTTTTTGAGGATCTGGAGTCTGATATCAGACAGGTGGTGTGCTACCCTGATATAGAATTTGTTCACAGTTTTCCTTATGTAAAAACAACTGCAGCCATTACATTATGCACAGTATATCACAAAAGCAGTGTTGCAATTACTAGAACAAGTGCTGTTGATTTTTCTCCTGAGTACTGGACAAAAGAAGCAGTCCTTGTTGCTCATGTACTTGCAGTAAGTGCAAAAAGGGGGACCACAGGGGTGAGTTCCTTTGTTGTCCTCCTCTGTATTGAATTTGCACTCTGCCCAGTCCCTAATGTTCCTGGCTCTTTTAAATACAAAACAAGGATGAGGTCCTAGAAGTTTTTCCAGTTGTTTACTGTCTGTAATCATTACCCAATTGTCAGGCATGATCTTTCTGATTCTTTTATAATCTACTGTAAAGGTGAGTGCCATGCTTCTTTTTTATTTTGTTTTCCTTTGGATCCTGGTGTTGGTTTTTGTTGAGCCCTAGGAGTCTCCCGGGGGGGTCCCTCAAAAGGGAGTCATCTTCCTCTTTTAAAGTTCTGATGGTGTTGAGGATGGAATTTAGTAACCTATTGCTGTACCCTCTAGCCAGGAAGTCTTGGTGCAGGCTGATTAGATTTCTGATGAAATCTCAAAGCCCTTTGGATACACATGCAGTTCTTATCCCCTGAGATTTTATAACATTTCTCTTTGTGATCTGGCAATGCATGCTTTTACTGTGCAGCAGGATATTAACCCTAGTTAGTTTTCTGAACAGGTTGTTGGAGAGGCATTTATTTTCAGTGTCCTTGGATATGGTTATGTCTGAAATGTTGACCGAGGTCTTGCTGTGACAGGTCGTAAATTTCAGGAAGCTAGTGGAATTACTGTGGCTTCATCCCCCTCCCAGATGATAAATATGTCATCGATAAAATGGAGATGGTATTTCACTGATGCAAAATAAGGGCTTTGGTACACTGCCTCCTCCTCCCAATTTCCCAGAGCCCCATTGGCCAGGCTTGGGGCCATGGCTGCCCCCATAGCTGTTCTAGTAGTTTGCCTATAAAACTTGTTGTTAAACATGAAGTAGCTGTTCCTGAGGGTTAGGTCCAATAACCTTCCTAGAACTTCTGTCCCTCCTGGTAATCCATTCCAGTCCTTTTCATATGCCTTTATTGTAGCTTGACTACAGTAGCTGTGTAGAAGTACTGTATAAAGTGCTTCCACATCTATTGTGACTAGGATAGCGGAATTGCTACCTGGAATATCTTTAATTTAACCTAGGTGGTTTACCGAGGGCCATATGGATACCAGCCTCACATTTGCTCTCATATGTACTCAGGGTAGGGTGCACAAGGGGCAAAAGTCAATATGCTTTTTTTCCATTTTATACCGTTGTCATTTCTATAAGTTTTTCTTCTGTCCTTATCATTGTCATTAAAAATTCTTTGAGATTCAATTTCTTCGCATTCAGCTTAACATCTATCACTGTTTCCACGAAGCTACTTATGTTAAAAGGTATAAAAGTCAGACCCCTACCTCAGATTTCTTGCTCCAGCTGAGTCAGTGGTTTTGTCAAATGGTTCCAGATCTTAGTCTTTTTTTGTTGTTGGTTCTGGTGGGTCCCTTCTGTTGTGTCGCTCTCCTCAAATCCCTCAGCTCCCTGGCTTCTTTCTAGTACCTGGTCCTCTGCTGGAGACCTCTGAATCTGGATGAAGGGCTGTTCCATTGTGTGCCTCCCTGTTGGGGTCTGGTGGTTCTTGTTGGTGGATGTTTCCCTTTGTAGTGTTTTCCTCATGTCCTGTTGCCTCTTATTGGTGCTGGGTGTACCTAAGTCTGGTCCATATTCCTGGTGGCCCTGGTGAATATCCTGCCTGTTGTCTCCTTCCACATCTCGTTGGTCAGCAATGTGGGTGGCCAGGCTCCTTTGTGTTTTAACATAATACTTGGGGTGGTGGTTAGGTTTGTCATGCTTCCAGTGCTTACCAAAATATTTCCCATTATTGTGTTTCGGTAGGTATCTCCTGCTCCTGGTTGAAGAATGATGGTTTTGTGGATCCTCCTTGTCCCTTAAGTCACTGTTGATTTGTTGCAGTTTTTTCTCCTTAACTTTGTTTTTAAAGTCATTGATTCTGTTTTCATCATCTAAAAGTCTAGAAGTGGTGTCATGTTTGTCCTTGCATAAATTCTCCGGGTTAAGGATGCTGCTGATAGTCGAATCCTGCTGGGCTTTCTTATGCCTAAGGAGGATCCCAACCAGCGTGAGACTAGCATTCCTTAAAACCGTGTCCTGTTCTCTTATTAAGTTCTCCTCCACATTGTTTCACATGGGTTTCCTTGAACAGCTTTAGTCCCTAGGAATTATATCTTTTTCAATACTGTTCTTTAGGTAAATTTCTTTGCAGTATAGTCCTTTCAGTCTTTTTGATTGTTTCTTGAGGAGGAGAACGTTGTCTGTAGATTCATGTTGGATGTTGTCTCTTGGTGAGACGTTTGTGTAATCATCATGCACTTCTAAAGGCTATGCAAATGATGATAACTGTGTCCTGCCCTTTATACATTGTTACATGGTTGCCTACGTCAGATGCACAGTGTAGTCAGCTTATGCATTGATAAGCACAGCCTGGTATTGGTTTTGCATACATTAGTTTTACTATAGTTTATCTGCTTTATTTTGCTTTACTATGTGCTGAAGCTATGTGCACGCCACTGCCTCTTTGATAGTGCTACAGCATGCTGCACCTGCTTGAGTTTACCATGATCATCCCCTGCTGCTGGCTGCTGTATAGGCTCCTCATATGGCTCAGTCTGTTAGTGACTGCCCCTTCTATAACTGCCCCCACGGCTGTAACTACCTTGTAAGTATGATACTGTCTAACACTGCACATACTGAAAACTTTTTGCACACTGCCAGGAAAAATTGCAGGGTACCACTGGATAAATCCAGACAGTCAAAGTGTGCCTTCCACAGCCAAACACATCCTCAGTAATGTTCCTTGTTTGCAACTGGGTGCAGTTGTACCCCTGATTTCTGGGGTATAAACTATTTATAGCCAGCAATTGTTACAATTTAGAAGAAGAAAAAAATATTTTTTTCTTTTTAAATGTGAAGAAGGAGGGATGGGTGCTGAGACAGGACCTGATTTGCTCCTACATTTCAAGATCCCAAGATACTTGATTATGGATTTTTTTTTATTGAAGAGTCAGGGCAGAAAAGAGGGCATGTATTTAGCCACCTGGTTGGTGTGCATGCAAAGGCGTGGAGTTTTTTTTTTGCTCCTCACTTGAAGAGCTTAGTATGTGGTTGGGTGCATGGATTGAGTACCATCTGCATGAAGACAATTCCAATTGTCCTACATCTCTGCAGAAGTCCTTTTTTTGCTTTCACTTGCAGATCGGAGGGGGTGGAGAGCTAATTCACAGGATCAGCACAGGGTGCTGGCTGAGCCAGCTATGCTTCTGTTCTCAGTCCACCAGGTGGGTGCAGTCTGTGCCTCCTGTACCTCAGGTAAATGGGCTATATAACAAAAGTCCCACATTTTTTTTTCCTCTCTCCTGTCTGGTTTGTGGGACCCATATATGCTCCTTCACATGCTAAAGCATGGCATGTAGAAACTGGTGGAGTATTCTCAAGGTAGATGTCTGAAATTCCTCCACTGTGTCCCATGTGGATCACTGAAAGGTCCATGTATCTAGTATATGTCATACATACTTTAGTATCCACTGTGATGGGCACTCCATGACTCCCACAGGGCTGCAGGCAAGGCCAACATATGTCCACAGTAAGACAAACATAAAATGTATAAAGATAAGGAGAAAGGTAATCATAAAAAGATGACAAGTGCTGTAGGCAGCTTTGATGGTGTACCTGACTGAGAATCCACAAGTGATACAGACTTTAAGCTTAAGAGCATATATTTCTTGGAAGCATGTAATATAACCATGAAGAACCTGACAAGCAGCGAGTTATCTCAGAGACAGAAAGGAATAAAGTTAAAAATAGGCTGGATGATAGGGCAGTGCTCACAAAAACCTGTTAACAGATATGCCACTAATGAAACCAAATGATCTGTTTAAACTTTTGTCTGGTTAGAGCCAGATCAGTTTGCTTAGAGGGGTGATGCCCTAAATATGACTCAGGTGATCTAGCTTTGATTAGCAGCTCAGGTATTTATTAGAACTGGCATGAGAAGGATAAGTGTGCCTATCTTGAGGGGGAGGGCAGGTGGAGAAGATAGCAGGTTGCCAAAATCCATTGGAAAGTGACAGATTTAAATGTGACCTAGGGGAGTGTATTTGGTTCCCTATGCAGTTGATTTAGTTGATTGGTATTATCCTTCATTACAATTACAAAATGTCAAGCTTTTACTTTTTAGGTACCATTAAGGCATGATATAAAGGGCATTTTTGGAGTCTAGTGCCAATATTGCAGGATTTGCTTGCTAGTCTACGGGTGTGTGGAGGCATGACAGCTCCACACACACACACACACACACACACACACACACACACACACACACACACACACACACACACACACACATTCATATACTTGTATACACACATAGCCCCTTCCCACCTGAGCACACTCATGGACTCATTCACCCCTTCACATGTACACAGATACAAACCTTCCCTATGTTTCTTGTAATTAACCCACCTACTGCAACCACCCAGGCTGACATACACACACATGCATACACATGCACCTATGGCCACTCATCTCTTTGCATACACTCACAAGTGTTGTCACACATGTATACACATGCATACCCCCACCACTATTTTTCCACTAAACTCCCAGGTACTTGCCTGTAGCATGATGTCACCCACTGGGAGCAATAGGTGAATGCAAACTATTGGCCATTTTCATTAACACAGCCAGCCAGGATAATGTATGCAGCCAAGTGATTCTCTGAATTGCTTGGCTGCATAAATGTCTTACTTCAGGCAGGTTGGAGAGAAAGCCCAGTGGTAGAGCTGTCCCTGAATGTGAAATGGTTACTGCAAGGTGTACACCAGGTTCACACCTTGAGGTAAGCATTCTGAATTGACCTCATAATGCTGTACAGAAATTCAAATGTTAAAAATTCCATTTATGCATCAAGATAATGCTTTCATAACACTTACACCATCTGCAGCAAGTAAAGTAGATCAAGTTAATTATTAGGGAATAAACATTTTTAATAGACTTTATTTTTACATGCTTTTACTTTAATGGCTTTATTTCTGTGTAGGTGAAGCTTTGTGGTGCATACTGTTGCTCTAATTTTTCTTTGTTTAGTCAGGAGCTCTGTCATTTAAACTTCTTGGGTACAGGCTCCATTAGTTTGTTTATTCTATGTGAGCCTTCCTGGATGAAAGAAATATTTAGGGATCTTATACTGCCTACACTCTTCCTTTAAAAGGATGTGACAGGTTTACTTTCATTATAGTTTAAAATAGACTGAAAATGTAAGTTTAAGTTGGATTAGTGTGACTTTCTAGTATTTAGTGCCAAAGTAGATGAGATATACTCCACTGAATTTGAATGATTTTCAGCCCCAAACAGTAAGTATAATTATTAATATAAAGTGATTAAAGCTAAGTAATTTTGAGTATTTGTTCTTTTTTAATCTATTACTTGTGAAAAAAGGGCCAATGGGCTTGTGTGCTAGATTAGTATGCTAGGATGGAAATGTTTAACGGAATGTTGTGGACTTACATCTTTATTACCTTTTATAGTACTGAACATTCAAAAAGAAATTACTGATTTTTTTTCTTATTCTCTGGCTTGCCTTGGCCCCCTGACTCTCGTGTAGTAGTTTTACTGATATTTTTTGTAAAATTTAGGCAGGAATTTGCTTCCGATATGCAGCTTTATCTTATGATTACATTGCTGTCTAATTGAGGGATTGATTAACTTCATCTACAATTCTGCTTTATTCTGTGCTGAAAGATTGGGCAGTACAAAGTTGTTGTTGCATTGAACATCCTTGGGTTGATTTGAATCAGTCATTCTTGATGGCTTTGTATGTGCTTTTTGTAGTAATCCATTCCTCTCAACTGTCCAGATTTTTGCAGAATGTCCAGATTTTGGGCTGATATTTTTACTGTGTTCCTCATAAAATTTGTGGTATTCTGACAAATCCTTGAGGACTGAAGTCATTAAATAATGCTAAATAATGGCAGACATTTGAGTTCGGACTTAATATCCTTCAGAAAATACATGCTAATGCAAAACCATTTATTCTATTAAGTTTCTAATTTTATAACACTAATATTTAAAATCTGCCCATATTTTTGAGTGTTTTTCCCTGTTATTTTTGGCTTTGTCCAGATTTCTTACTGTAAGAGGTTCTGAGGTATGTGGTAGTCTAAAGTAGACAAAATAACATTATTTGAAATGATTAAGTGTGACACTTGAAAACGCAGACGGATGAGTTATTAGTCTTGATGCAGTCATGTAATGAGGCTACATGAAGTGTTTTTTTTTTTTTTTTTTGTAGTTTGGACTTAATGTAGTACCTTGAACAAAGTTAATCAATAGGATATATTCAGCATTTTTTTTACAAAAGCTGCAGCTGAAATGGCTGAAAAAACATCCTAAAGCTTATGTCTTGAAAACTGGAGTACTGAAAAGTGTGAAATTCCTGACCATCTCAGTGAGTCACTGCCCAGACATCTCAGTGAGATGTTAACATAGCATATTCCATCTGTTAAAAAAGATTATTTCTAACACTTTTTCATCAGTTTTCCTAACCTTTATAATGAAGTATCTCAATACAGTGGAAGGCAGTTCTCCAGAACTGTATTGTTTGGACTTGGGTTATGAAGGTATGATTGTTGCAGTCAGACCTTTAAAATAAGCCCAGCATGTTACTAAGTAATGAATTTGATTTGTGATGGTCTTACCTATGTAGACTTTAATGAGACTTGTACCAAAGAAGTGATTTATTTATTTGTTTGGTTTTAGACAGGGAATTTACTCTTCTTTATTTGTTTAGTTTTGGACAGGTACTAACTACTGGCACTTGACTGCTTATTGTGCATAGATGTCTACATTTGATTTGTGAGGCATTGTAGAACATGGATGTCCATTGTGTACTGGCATTTTGTAGACTTCAGCCACCCATTCAGGTTCTTTGTGACACGTACCACCTGACTGAATACTTATAGGTTTGTGTAAATACTGGCAGATCAGACCTCTCAACCAATTGGGGACAAATTTCAACATATTCAGGGACAAGTCAAGAAAAAATCAGGGACAATCAGGGCCACTTTTAAAATATTAGTGCTATTAACTTGAAACATTGACAGAATCAGAGTATATGACTTAATACACATTTTCTGAAGTAAAAGAAGTTTATAACTCTTAATTATTGTCATTATTCATTAAGTGTAATTCACCACCTTTCCTCCAAAAGTCACTAGTTTCAGGAGGGATTAAGAGGGACAAAGTTAAAATTTGAGTCAAAAGCAGGGACGTCCCTGAAAATCAGGGACAGTTGAGAGGTATGCCAGTGGCAGTGTGTGACACCACTTTGTACACATCATTCCATTTATCCACTGTGGAATATTTTAGAGTTATTCAAACTGAAATGCTAGTGTGCCTTCATATAGTGTACCTCTCAAATGTTTTTTTTTTGTCATATCTCTGAACTTCATAGAACAAGAAATCTGGACAAAGCCAAAGGTAAAAGTGGGAGAAAGGCCCAAAGATAGAGACAGTTTTAAATGTTGCTTTTGTAGGCTTCGAAAGTTGATAGAATGACACATTTTGCATTAGCATTCATTTTCTGTAGGATATAAAGTCTGAAACTGAAATGTCTGTCATTATTTTCCAACTGCAATCTTCAATGAGTTTCCACTAATTTGTCAGAAAACCTCAATTGTATGAAAAATGGACCAAAAATATGATGCAAAAATCTGAGCATTCTGCAAAAATCTGTACATTTGAGAGCATACCTTTCAACTGAACAGATTTTCTCAGAATGTCCGGATTTTTGCCTCACATTTTTTGTCCGTTTTTCATAAAATTGTGGTTTTCTCACAGATTAGTAGCAAATCATTAAAGAATGAGGTTAGAAAATAATGACAGACATTTAAGTTTCAGACCTCATACCCTTCAGAAAATTCATGCTAATGCACAACCTGTTATTTTATCAACTTTCTAAGTTTGTGGGATTAATATTTAAAAAGTGCCCCTATTTTTGGGCCTTTTCCCCACTTTTATTAATGCCTTTGTCCAGATTTCTTGCTCTACGAGGTTGAGAGGTATGGTTGAGAGGTATGTTTAGCTTAGCCAATATGACGCAGAAAGATGTTTATGTCAATTGTTAGTGATGCAGGTGTCTTCTGATCTTAGCTTTCATGCCTTCTGAGATATTAATAGAGGTTTTTGATGTATGTTTGATTTACCATACTATTTGTGCTTGTTACAGGATTGATGCTGTGACACTGAAATAGATATCGTACCATATGAAATCATGAATATTTAACAACACAGAACAGGAATTATGGCTGAGAAAATGCTTAGAATGTATTAAGCATTTTGTGTGCCTATGGTGCAAATATATATTTTGTACTGTGTGCTTATGTATGCATGTCTACAAAGATATCAATTTGTGTTGCATCTAGAACATCATTTCTTCCTTTGCCATGACTTCGATAACTCACTCTACCTGAAATAATGCAAATCTGTTTAATGACTTATCGCTTTATTCTCTGAAGGGTCAAGGAGTCCCACAGGATATCCCAAAGGCAGTGGAGCTTTTAGAGAAGGCAGCAGAACAGGTATGTCTGTTTCGATCAGTACATTAAACTCTGTTGCATTTCAGGGCTAATATCGCAGCATTATCACTCCATTGTATGTTAGTTTTGATTAATATGTTGGTAAATTGTGTCAAATGAGAACATTAATGTCTTATTAAATTTAAAGAAGTTATTAGAAGGATAATGTCCATGCTGTCTACGTTTGGTACAGAATTATCACTACTTTTAGGAGTACAGTTTAATTTAAAATGTACTGATTTGAGGTATGGTGTAGACTAATGAGAGGTGCCCTGTCTGGTGACAGTGGAGTCTAACATTGCTTCATTCATTAGGGGAGAGAGACATAAATAGGGTGGGGCAAAAAGCTACTCTGGCTGCAAGCTGAGACAATGATTGGCAGGAGCTGATGGTTCAGGATTGCAGTACCAGCATTGCTTTATGAAGCCATGAGGGCAATGCCAGTTTGGGGAACTGCAGAGTGTAACAGGTGACCTAACTGCATTTCTGTATTAGAAGCCAGGGATTTTTGCAATATGAACCTCGCAAACAAGTACGACAAATATTTGAGTTATAGGTACTCCTGTATGAGGCTCAGGCTGTATAAGACATCTAAGATTCACTGAAAAAACGTAACTTACGTACTGGGGAGAGTTATTTCATTTTAGTGTATCAGTTTTTTTCTTTTGTACATTTCTGCTTCCAAATATGTATAATAAAAAGGCAGTAAACCAGGGGAAATAATCCACTGTATTACAGGGCCCTGTTTGAGTGCAGGGCAAGGTTATGCTTTGCCTAACACAGATGTTAGAGAGAACTGAGATGCCATGCCTAAGGTGTACACACAACGGATAATCTAAAGTAAAGCTTCTGAGAGCAAAGCCTCTGCAATGACTGTGTCCTAGTTGCCCCAGTGGGAGAGCATGCTGCAGGCCTTCCTGTCATGAAGTAAGTCATCTTGTAGTGTTTATGCACTCCTGCTGGGGATTCTCAGTCCATAGCCACAACCCCTAACTTGACACAAATGATAAGTGCAGCCCATGCATTCTAGGACATACTCAGAATAAGGCATGTGCCAATAATTTGTTCTATACCATCATAAATGGATCTGAGTATCGCCGCTGTATCTGATACAGTAATCAAGAATATCTTGCAGCAAAGTCTTTTTATACATTTCCCCATGATCCCAGTGAATCATGGTCCCAACAAGTCGAACAAGTATTTCATAAAGCTACTGGCATTCCCTTACAAATTCACTCTTATTATTTTTATATTATTACTTAGATCTAACAAAGAACTTAACCTAGGACCTTCACATGCACTTCCCTTGTGATACGTCCAACCCCACCTCCATTTCCTCTGTACTCAGTGTCAGAAGTAACCTTGATCAAATAGATTCCTTTCTCAGTATACCTCTTCCCAGTTTTGTTGCAGATACAGAATCGTAGTTAAGAGTAGATAATCATAACCTCCATAGATTCATAGGTAAGTACTAGGTAAGCTGCCCCTGTGGGCCATTTAACCCTATCCAGTTTCCCTTTTGGTGCTTGGATTAAACTATCCCATTTGATGTTAGATTGGCCTTACCCATCCCATGGTCAGTAATTATATATTACTGCTAGTGAGAATAGCTGAGATCATAACATGGGTAATTTGAGGGTACCCATGTGTGGGATAAAGAATTTAGGAGCTGCCTCTGCCCATTATTAGTACAGTTTGCAGTCCTGGGGTAAATTTTCTGTTTCCCATCCATAAATCCAAGTTGCACTTGAATACTGATGGGGATGAGCTTTGTTTGACATGGATGGGGAATCTGTTAGAGAGCAGCTGTATCTTCCACGAGACAGGCTTGTCCCTCTAAAACATTTCATTGATGTTGCAGAAGAGGTTTTGATCCCTAGACCGAGTATTTCTGATGTCATTTACCTTGCTGATGTACAGTAAATCCATCAGTATTTGGTCAAAGGATGCCATGTATGGCAGACACAGATCACCTCTAATCAGTCTGTAGGATACAAAGTATAGTGACAAGGCTTTGAGTTGGTCCATATGGGACATATTTTTTAGGCCTTGTATACTTCTAGTAAGGTATATCTGTGGGTATCGTCGCATGTGTCTAGACAGATATATGCCAAAGGGGACATTTTACTCAATGGTTGGCTAAATGAGGGCTGAATAAAGGGAGACAATGATATCCCTAGATCTAGACACAGACCCTTTGTTTATAAACTGTGCAATATAGAAGGGCTTTCTTCTGACAAATAACACATGCTGGTTGAAAGTTGGGATACTGAAGTTCTACAACTGCAACAATTCTTCCCATGCTATAACTATATTTTTGATGCCACACCTGGAGAAAGTACTGAAGGAGGCACCCAAATCCTATACATTTCACACCTAAGAATTATAACGGTTGCTAAAGCCAATGCTGCCTGTTACTCAGATCCCAACTGGCCTGTTATAAAAAAACAATCATCATATAACAACAAAGCAGTACTGCATGCAGTTGCCCATCTACCACCTCCTGTACAATCAAGAACTTCCAGCTCTTGTGTCTTAAAATCAACCACAACTCCCCCAAACAAAAGAAAGTTTTAATCCTGGGAGACTTTAATGTTAACTTTCTAGGTCCCTCTAAACACAATATAGATGAATTTTTGACTGACACAGAACTCATCCAACTAATGCAGAAAGTCACATGTTCTCAGCCTTTACTGTCAGCATCACTTCTTTGATCTTCTAATCACAGCTGATAATCTAACATTATTTCATTACCAACAACTCCTCTTTTAGTGACCACTGCCCCACCATAGATTGGTCTTCCATACTTTCTTCCCATTAAAGCAGAAACTCTGCGTCAAACCCTCCTACAGATACAAAATAGATTTTTCCTATTATGACAAGACTATATAAGCACATAAAAACTGAATGGTGTATCAAATAATCAAAGAACCAAACTAGCTACTGCACCTCTGCATGAAGTCTAATATAACTGGAAAAGAAAACACAGCTTCAGATACCCATAAGAGACTTCCCTTACTCAGAAACCTAGCTAAACAAGCCATAGGATTATATAAAACCAAACTTCAGAAAGACAAACAGTTCTCCATCTTACACTAAGTTTGTCTTGAGGTCAACCTCTGCACTTATTGTAGAGGCCCTAACTCAGTCTTCTCAAGGCCACCTTTCTGCCTCCAACTTTCTTAATGAATTCATTAATCTCCCCCTCATCTCCTACTACATACACCTCACCCAACCCTCCACTGCATTATCCACCTGTCTTACAGGTTCCTAGGTTCATAGAGGATTACAAGGCTAACGACTCAAGAGCCCTTACAGGTGTTGCCAGTTTTATCCAGATTTTACCCAATTTTCTGTCCCTAGGGGGAAGATCTGTCCATAAATTACATGGGCACCACTCCATGAATGAATTTGCGATTTCCTATCCATTGGTCCAGATTGTGCTTGAAGATGGTCAGAGAAGTGTTCTACTTTACCTGAATAGTAAGCCTATTCCAGAAGAGGGGTAATCTCTGGGACACGTATCTGTCTCTCCACCATAATCTATTTATGTCAGAGATCAGGTTTAGATCTTTGTACCAGGTAACACTCATGCAGTTAGTCTTGCAAATGTGCAACATTTCCATCACGGCTGGGTCAGAGACTGCCAAGGAACTGAATATAGTGATATGACTTTTAATCAGTCCACATATGACATGTTGGTTATACCCTGTATTTTTTTGGTGAGAACCCTCTGAGGACACTCCAACTGTTGCAGGTGCCTGGTGAGGTACACACCAAAGAGGGCATTGTACTTGATTATTGGTCTGATGAGAGTGAAGGCTGAGTACAGTGGTACTGTAACATCCTTAGATCCAGATGCCATGCCCTTACTTATAAGCTGAGACAGACAGAAGGATTCCTCACCACTGTGGACACATGGTGGTCAAAATTGAGATTACTATCTATCTAAGTACTCAGACCTGTTCCCACTCATTTGACTCTTAGAAGGGGCTATCAATTTTGTAATTTGAAGGGGCATTTGATATCCCAAGGGGTATTATTATGCACTTCTTTGCATTTAGTTTGAGACCATCCCTTTGACAACAATCATTAGTCTGCATCAGACTGCTCTATAGGATATCAACATTGTTTGGGGAGTCAATGATTGCCCCCAGCTTGCAGTTATCAGCAGGCTTGGTCAAGTAAAGGCCATCAACATTTGCCTTGACATCTGAGAAGTATATTCCAAACAGGAGGAGGAACAGCACTAAGCCCTGAGGTACTCCACTGGTGACTGGCCTCTTGTTGTATGTATATTCTTCAGCTTTAACAATTTGTCCTATATGTGAGTCATTTAGCTATCTATCTGATGATATAGAGGTTTATGCCAAATTTTGTGACTTTATCTACAATACCCAAGTGGGGTTCTATGTCAAATGCCTTGGCCAGGTCAAGGTAGGGAAAATGCACTGTCTTACCCTCATCCTTGGCTTTGGTGACCTTCTCAAAGAAGTCTAAATATTGAGAGGGTAGGACCTGCCCTTGATGAAGCTGAACTTGGTTGGCTTTAGAGTCTGGAGATTTCCTATGTCATTGTTAATCAGGGCCGTGATTATCCTTTTCACAGCCTTGCATATGAGGCTAGTCAGACTTATGGACCAGTCATTTTCTGGGTTAGTTGATGGTCCCCTCCTTATGCAGAAGGATGACTGTTGCTATCCTCCACTCTGCTGGGACAAAGCCTGTCTGGAGACTGTGGTTAAATAGAGATCTGAGTGTGTCTGCTAGGTCATGTTTCAAGATATTTAATAGGTACCCTGGGATTCCATCAGGGCCCACTGATACCATGTTTCTAGCTTTAGAGAATGTAGTGACAACTTGTTCTTTTGTGATAATAGGTAAAGGAATAGTAGGGGGGTATTCTATGGGGAGTGACCAGAGGTGATGAGTGGTGAAATTTGAAGTGAATTTATTGGCCAACATGTTTACTATTTTTTCTGGCTGAGTAAAGGTGGTACCATCTACAGCCAACTCAACACATTGTTGAGTGGTTCCCTTAAGGTTTTGGATATAACTAAAAAATGCTTTGTGGTTATCCTTTGCTTGGAAGGCTATTGTAGTCTCATATTTAGCTGTTGAAGAATTGACTAGTTCCCTGATTTGCCTGTTGAGACTAATGAGGGATTTTTTTTATCTGTTGTTCTCTCTCCCACTTACTTCTAAACAGAAATTTCTTCCTTCTGTTCTATAGTCTATTTATGCCAGGGTTCACCAGGGTGGCTTGTTTTTCTGGCTAGCCCTGGGTTTAGTTCAGTCAGGTACTGCCATTTCTATGCAGTTGTTTAAAAGGTTGTACAGGGCATTTGTGTATACTTCTGAATGGCTCTCTGTATTTTCAGGGTTATGAGAGCTTTAAAATTACCTATGCTATCACTTAATAAGAGGTAATTTGCCTTGGGAAAATCTTTAGGGTTTTAGGGTTTGATGGGGGTACTACTGTTACATTTATTTCAAAGGAGACTGATTTCTGATCCAAACTTACCAATGAGGACATTACTTGGGGGGGGGTGCAATGCTCCTCCATGTTTGTGAATGTTATGTCAAGGATATTTGAGCCCCTAGTGTGAGTGCAGACCAGCTGTTCCCGAGCATTTGCATTGACAGAGTCCAGGAATCTCTGAACCTGCATGTTAGCAGTCATATATGTTTCCCAGTTTATGGTGGGGTAGTTAAAATCGCCCATAAGTAGTATGTTGGGCTGAATGGTAAGTGATTCTATTAACTTCATGTATGTGGAGTGGATTTCATGGTTCATGGTTGGGGAACTGTACCTAGCAATGATATGTGGAAAATTTTGCCTATGGTCAGCTGAACATAGAGTAGCTCAAGCAAGTCATCTTGCTTGACCAATCTAGAGGTGTGATTGTTTTTTATATAAATAGAAACATCTCCTCCTTTCATTTTTTTTCTTTTCAGAGGGTGGTCTGAATGTGTGATAGGCATTGTAGCCTTGCACTGCTGGGGTGCTTTCCACAGCCGTGAACCAAATCTCTATAACTGCACAGATGGCAGCATTCTCCAGGGCAAGGAGAGCTTTCAGGGAATGAAGTTTCTAGTTAAGACTCCTAGCACTAAGCAGTAGTGCCTTCTGCTTGGCATTAGAAGAATTTCTTATGTTGGTAGGTCAGTTTGTTTGGCACTGCTTAAAAAAGGCACTTTGGGGGTGGCTAATGCATCGTCTACAGTAAACTGATCAAAGGCACACACATTGAACCATTCCTTGAAGACATCCCAGTAGGTATACCAACTGCCCCAGTTCATCTACCACTGCAAAGAATACATCATTCTTCCTCTCCTCCATATTTCAAAATCCTGTCTAGAATTAGCTCAATACCTGTATGGAAAGCTACTTTGTTAAACTAGTACTATATTAACCCATACTTCCTTAGACATCTCATTTTTGTCCTGGTTCCATCCTACCAATCCTTGATAAGAGCTTTGAAAATATATGACCAATTATCCATCTACTTATAACAATACTATCTTTTGCACTGAAAACAGTATCACTTCCTGTCAAGGAGGAGCACAGTGGCTGCTGTCTGGATATTGACAACTGACACATTGCTTGACACAGGCAAAGGTCACCTCACAGCAGTGGCATAGTTAGAGTTTGTGCTGCCCAGGGCTGTCTTTGAGTTTGTCACCCTCCCTCCTCACAAAATCATGGTCAAATGGGGGTCCCCATACACAGACCCCCTGCAGCCATTCCAGTGTCCCATAACTTGGCTATTTCTCCCCATTTACCATAAATACTGCAATCTACATATTGTTTTATGCTTTACTTCTACAATGATTATTTGGATTTAATTTAAAACTTTTATTTTAAATTTTATAGCGCAAACACTGATAGGCATGTGCTGAACAAAGCAATACGGTCTCACAATGAAAACAGACTTAGTATTAAAATTTCTCTGCCCTTGGAACTCACATTTATTGAAATAGCATTGAAACCCACATTCAAAGAAAATGCATCTGGCTAGTGGCAGATAAAGTTTACCTTTGGGCAGTTTTCATATCATAGGCCCCTTGCACACATATTTAGGACCATGCAAACATGCATGTGTTCTTTGATTCACCTTCCTGCTTGTATTAAATTATATTCCTTGAATAATACAGCACACTTGTTAGAGGGTGTGTTAAATGTATTGTTTTGAACATTTTTCCAGTAAGCAATGAAACAAGATGTATGAACGAATAATGACAAAACTGCCCAATTCAGAATATTTCCATCATACTCGGAGGCTCTAAATAAAAATCTGCAAAAGCAACAGAGACCTCCAAAGCAGACACCCAAGCAACCCCCACACCCCATCACAAACCATGAAACACATACTTCACATAATCAGTGTGCCACGCAATCACAGCCTTTAAGGCAAAATAACATACCCAACACACTAGTAATAGGCGACTGTATAATCAGGCACACTGATGTCCCACAAACTAGGCTGGACAAGGAGACAGTTTCAGTTAGTTGCCTGTCAGGTGCCAGGATCCGCCACATAACACAAGCACTCGGGTCACCCCAGAACAAGTACAAATATGACTGTGTCATTCTCCATGTTGGTGTGAATGACCTGAGACATACCTCCCTGGATTACATGAAAAGAGACATGGAAGAGCTCTCTGATTATGTAGCCCAGGCTGGTATGACTCTGATCCTGAGTAGCATCCTGCCCTCACCAAGAATGATGCCACAGTATAAAGAAAAAATGATCAATTTCAACAATTGGCTAAGTTTCTGGTGTCATTCAAGGGGGATCCAGTATCTGTCCGCCTGGGATGACATGCTCAACAAGCCACATTGCTTCGCAAGAGATGGCTTGCATCTGACACCCTTAGGCTTTTGAATACCGGCCAAGGATTTTGCTGCACCCATAGTGCCTTTTTTAGGCAAGGCTCAAAAGACAAACCCACCACTATAAATAGCACAAGTAACCAAAAACTGAGGGTAATGCTACTCAATGCCAGAAGTCTAAACCTCAAAATGCATGCACTTGAGGCACTCCTCAGTATGGAGAACATTGATATCTGTGCAGTAACAGAAACCTGGTTTAAGGCTCCAGAGAGCACCCCAGCTCTGCCAGGCTATAACTCATACCATACTTTTCAGCCACAGAACCCGGACCGAAACACAAAAGGCGAGGGTGTATTCATATTCATCAAGGATACCCACACCTCCAGGTTAGTGGCACAGCACGATGCCTCAGAGATCATCCATGTGCAATTAACAACGGGCAAAACTGCAATTCAAATTGTAGCTTGCTACAGATCACCCACCATGACCCAGGACCCCCATTTTGTGTTTCTGGAGACATTGGAAAATGTGAAGGTCCTACCAAATGCCCTAATATTGGGTGATTTCAATTACCCAAACATTAACTGGAAGAACTACTCAAGTACTAACTCCCTTGCCCAACACTTATTAGAATTTATACACTTGAATGCCCTGAATCAACTGGTCAACACCCCCACCAGAGGTGACAACATATTGGACCTGGTCATCACCAACATGGGTGACCGGTGTTCCACACCGGAGGTCAACCCCTCGCAAGTTAGATCAGACTATAGACTAATCACTCTGGACACCCACATTTCGGCCCCACCCCCAATCAAGGAAACCACAGTGAAAAACTTTTCAAAAGCAAACTTCACGTTACTTAAGACCAAGGTGGAAAGGTTCACAGCCCTCATGCTAAAGGACAATGTTGTCCAAGCTGCTGAATCCCTTACAAATGCACTCTATGAACACCTGCAAGAATGCATGGATCATGCTAGCCCAAGTAAAACCAAGACTCACTCCTCCAAGAAAAGGAAACCAGTCTGGTGGACCCCTGCCATAAACAAGCTATACAATAGAAGGAGGAAACTAGTACAGAAAAGAGTAAAATGCCAAGAAGGAAATACATCCCTGTTCAGAATCACCAAGAAACTATGATCCCTCATAAAATCATCCAAGGCTAGCTTTGAAAGAAAAATTGCCAAGGACTCCAAAGATAACCATAAAACATTCTTTAGCTATGTCAAGTACCTAAGTGGAAACTCTCAGATCTGCCCTGAGTTAGTGCAGAATGGCACAAAATACACTGAACCGACTGATATTGCCAACATTCTGGCAGACAGGTTTAGTGCAAACTTCACCCCAATCTCACCCCCTAAAGGGCCTATAACCATACAAGAAGAATGTAGAGCCCAGCAATCACTGACACACAGGTTAAAACAGCCCTATCCAAAGCCAAAAACACAGCTTCAATGGGACCGGATGGTGTCCCAGGCTGTGTTTACACAAGCTCCAAAATGAACTAACCCCTCACCTAAACACACTGTTCAAACTCAGCCTCTCTACAGGCTACATACCCATAGAGTGGCGCACAGCAACAGTTATCCTGCTCCACAAAGGTGGAGCCACAACGGATCCTGGGAACTATTGCCCTATAAGCCTGACTAGCCTGGTCTGCAAGGCTATGGAGTGCATTATCATGGAACTCATTAACAGAGACATTGGGAACCTCCAAACATTGGACCCTACCCAGTTTGGCTTTGTTAAGGGCAGATCATGCCTTCTAAACCTGGTGGACTTCTTTGAGATAGTTACTAAGGCTTTAGATGAGGGAAAGGAGGTCCACACAGCCTACCTAGACCTTGCAAAGGTTTTCAACACCATTCCCCATTCTGGTATTATAGACAAGCTCACCAGCCTGAACATAAACCCCTACATCACGAGATGGGTTGCCAGTTGGCTCATGGATAGAACCCACACAGTGAGAGTTGCAGGCTCTAGGTCTGACTCTAAACTGGTTATAAGTGGCGTTCCCCAGGGCTAAGTCCTGGGACCCCTCCTGTTCGGTATGTACTTCTCAGAGATACAGGCAAGCACATGAGGACTATGGCTGACAAAGTTTGCAGATGACTGCAAACTGGGGGCCATAACTGACTCTCCTGCTGATACAGACATCCTCCAGAAGGGTCTCACTGAGACGGATACCTGGTGTCAAAATCATAGCCTCAAGCTAAATCCCAAAAAGTGCATAGTCATCCCCTTTGGAAAAAAACAAAATACCTGCGAACTACCACATACGTGGTAGTCCCTTAAATACCGAAAATGTAATAAGGGATCTGGAGACCCAAGTAGATAGTAATCTCTCCTTTGACAATCACATTGCCAAGATGGTTAGAAAATCCTTTTATGTGGCCCACCTAATCACAAAAGGGTTCGCATCTAGAACAAAAGAGGTTATTGTGCCCCTCTACTCATCACACATCAGACCCATCATAGAGTACAGTGCCCCATTTGGGATGTACCTTACAAGACACCTTCAACAGCTGGAAAGACCACAGAAGTACCTCACCAAGAGGATTGCTGGTCTCAAACAGATGCCCTATGCAGCCCAACTGAAGAAACTCCAGCTGTACTCGGTTGCATACTGCTTACTCAGAGGTGATCTCTGCCTGACATACAAGGTCATGTCCAACCCAGAATTGATGGACATGCTCCACCTAAAAAAAAACAAATCCCCAAAAGCCACATGCTCTAGGGATCTAAACCTCACCACAACGATAAATAGGATGTGCTGGAGGGATAGATTCCTGTCCCAGAAATTCCCCATGCTTTGGAACAGGATTCCAATCTACATTAGGCAGAGCCCCTCACTAACACTCTTTAAGAGAAACCTTGACAAGTGGATGGGAAACAGAAAATTTACCCTGGGGATCACTGCAGTGGCTCTGCTGGGCAGAGGCACAGGGAACTAATAACTCTGCTGGACATAGGCACAGGCAACTAATCTAAGGGGGCGGCAAAAGCTAGCACATTCTGGATAGACTTATAGATGCCCTCGGGCAGATAGCTTAGTACTTACCTATGAACCTGTGAACTATGAACCTAATAGAAGTCTACTCAAACTTCTGTCATTACAATCCACCAATATCAGTAAATATGCACAATCTCTGCGGAAGTAAAAGTCATCTAAATAATTCCAAATTAACTAGATCTGTAAATAGTGAAGAGGTTGCTGCTAGCAGACAACTTTATTTCATTACTTCATCTATAAATAAATTGCTTGTTGCCCTTGAAGAATAAATTGCCTATGTTACATTAAAAAAATGATAAGCTGGTAATATTGCAATAGGGAATGGATGACAAACTGACAACAGGTTTTTAGTTTCTAGGCATCTAGGCATCACGATATTAAATCATCTTCATTTTCAGTAATTTATTGTAGTTCATATTTCTAGTGCATGTAAGCATACCTGTATGTTGTACTGATAAAAGAAGAGGTGGACAGGCTGTAGGAAATACGGAGATGCAGACAGTAACACAAGAATGGAATGCCTTCTTGTGCAGTAGAGATTCGATTATCTGAACTAATTGGGACGTAGGGTAGTTTGGATAATCAAACATATACTTGAACCAGATAAAAACTTCTAAAAGGGATTTTGATGAACATTAAACAAGTGTTTCATAAACAAATTCAGTGCCTGCTGCTCTTGAAGAATAAATTTCCTACGTTACATTAAAAAATGGTACTGCAAGCTGGTAATATTGTAATAGAGAATGGATGGCAAACTGATAAAAAGTTCATAATTACTAGGTATCTCCTCCAGAGGACAACATTCTCAGAACTGCAGCATCCACCCCCTTTAAAGTACAACACAGTACAGTATCAGCAATTCATCTACATACTGTGGGAGTAGAACCCACAGCGATCTGCATCAAAAGCAAGTATACTACCTGTTGTGCTACTAACAATGCTTTGAAATACTTTAAAACAGTAGTGATATCATTTGCTAAAAAAACACTGAATGTTGCAAACAAACTTGGCATAAGCAGCATTAAACTCTTCCCCTGTAGCTCTCAGCTCCTTGTAAAATTCACGTGACAACTTTGCAGTACAAGAAATCTGGAAAAAGCCAAAATTTATGGGGGGGGGGGGCAAAGGCTCAAAACCAGGGACACATTTTAAACATTGCTTGTATAATCTTAGAAAGTTGCTACAATAAAACGTTTGTGTTACCAAAGACAGGAAGACTGAAACTGACATGACAGGTGTGTGTGTGTGACTGGACTGTGCTTAAGGAAGAACACCATTAGAAACAGTATTTTTTGGGTTCCTATTATATGATCGAAGACGCGTTCTTTCGAATGTGTCTTGATCAAACTTGAAAGCACGAAACTGCAAAATGCCGAAATGACATATAAGCGATTTCTTTCCCTGGGAAAGAAGTCATTTGCCCGCCTCATTACTTTGCCATTTTCTTCACTGTAGTGTGATCTTGGAGTTGGTATATTTAAGTTGGGGGGTGTGTGGGGGCGAAGCCACCCACTTTATGTAATGTTTTAAAGTTTTTTTTTTCCTTTTGTGGAACAGCGATTTTTTTTCTCTTGGAAAAAAAATCTCTGTTCTAAGTGTTCGGGATTGTAAGCTTTCGCTTACATGGGGTCGATAAATCAGCATTCACTTTTTTAAGCATTTGCTGATTTAATGTAGACCCTATTTTTTTTAAATTAAAGTAAATGTGGCAGTCCCAAAAGTGCCACCCAGAGTGGACCTCCCCTCTTGCCCCCCACCCCCGTTTATGCCACTGCTTCACAGGAACTTATTTTTAAAATCTAACTCATACCTTTGATCTGTTAGACTACTCCATCCTTATCGATCAGATGTTCAATATTGGAATATGTTCCACACCCTCAGTCTATTTCTACAACTTCCTTAACAGCCCATTTAGGGTTATGGTTGATTCATTTCTTTCCTCAAAAGCTCCTGGTTTCAGGTGAGTTTGGTGCAGCTGTAGCACAAAATCAATTTTCATTATCAAATATGCATTTATGTGATACATTATTAATCCCAAATGGTTCTTTATTGGCTCTAAGCAGAAATGTATCATCAGCATACAAGTGTTTTGCATGTTGGACAAGCTAAATGTTTACTAGGCACCAGCACAGTAACACTAACTACCAGGAAAGAGCGCAAATAAATTATTTATCCTGTCTGATAAATCAGCGAGGCAGTCACCTGTTCCAGAACTGGAAAGATGGCTTATATGGACAAAGTTGGAGATGCTGCCATGTATTCATGATGTCACAGGGATCCACTGACATCACCAAAGTCATGATGTCTGTATTTTAGTTTAGCAGCTTTAAGTAGTAGAGTGAATATATTGAAACCTTTGATGAAACCATATTGATCTGTTAGTTGCTTCAAGATATAAACATTTCAAGATCAGGGACAGTGTACTATGATGAGCCTATTTAATTCAGTGTCAGGAACCTATTTGGGGTATAAGAGTTATGTGGACATTTTTCTATAACTAAGGAAATGATTATGTTGCAAAACTACAGGAAAAAAAGAGTGGGGTAAAAAGTATGGAAATGTTTGAGTCTTAGGGTACAACCTACAAGTTTCTGTTGGCCCATTTTAAGGCTCTTATACAGAGCAA
Organism: Protopterus annectens; assembly: GCF_019279795.1. Classification (NCBI taxonomy): domain Eukaryota; kingdom Metazoa; phylum Chordata; order Ceratodontiformes; family Protopteridae; genus Protopterus; species Protopterus annectens. The sequence goes on along the minus strand of NC_056736.1, from coordinate 366,048,671 downwards.
ACAACCTTTTTGGTGGAAATTTTCTCAAAGTGGAAAGGAAAAGCAACTTGTTGTCATATGTTGGGGTTCCATTTGAGTGCTTTGGGTATTAGGGATAAAAATGGACCAAAGACTTCTACAGTTTTCTTTTGATTATAGCTGTCACTATCTGAGATGGTAATTTGGGATAAGTCTTCATTTAAGCAGTAGTATTTTGTGAAAAAAGGGATTGAGCAGCCTAGTTTATACCCTCAAGTGCCACAATTAGTCTAAGAGGGCAAAGGGTGAAGAATGAAATGGAAACATAAGTGGCTAACCAGTATGAGACCCACAATCCCCATTGCTGTTTGTTGCTGTTGTTCCTTGGCTCAGCATATTTTAGACAGTTTATTGAGTTATGGTTTCCTGTAATATGTATTTTGTAGAGTAAGGCTTATTAAAATAGTCCATTTGCATCATGCTAGGGATGGGGAAGAAGGTAAAGTACCCCCAACTGGTTTGTTGAAGACCCTGGCAAAGATTTTCTGTGTTCTTGTCTATGTTAATGTTTTGGTGGTAAACCAGTCTAAGGCAATTGGTGTAAGGTTGATTTTCACTGTAAGGGTTCCCTCGGGTCTTTCTTATTATATCACAATATGATGTGTTAACACTCTATAAATTGTTATATTAAACAGTCTATTTAACTGTATCTCAAAAAAAATGTATAAAAAGGTATGTAAATCAATGAAATGAACTTGTATCTACTTGTAGTGTATATTGGACATTTACTTTGCATATTTTTATTTTTGCAGAAATGTCAGAGTAGTCTTCAAACCACAGTGTACATTGGAACACAAAATATAAATAAATAAGTACAGAAGTTTGGATGACAAAGTGAAGCATGCAGTGATTCTGACACAGAGCTTCTGATAATTATTTAGTTCCACATCGTATTTTGTATAGCATTTAATTACCTAAGCATTGAATAATAAACTGTGAAAATAAACAAACTATTATGGCATGATATAACTAAATAATAATGTAAAAAGAAAACAACAAGATAAATTAGTAATGGACATGTTCAGAAAATAAGATAGTGATTAAAATAGTTCTAAAAGGGAAAGTGAAGAGTTAAAAGTAAAAACAAGACACTATGTAACGATATAAGATACAAGCTGCCAGAGTGTTGTTACAATGTTCTCTACAGTTAAGAAAAGCATCTACAAAAGTGACTGATTTTTTCAATCACGAATCATAAGAACCAGTTTTCTTGTGCTCATGAGATTCACTACATGAAAGGGACAAGAGTTCATTTAAGCAGTAATTATCTCTTACTTATCTACCAGGTCCTGTATAATGCCTATAGTACTACTGCACTTACCTTCTGCTCCTAGGTGCATAGGTACCTGCTGGGCTATCAGCTGAGTATACCATTAGTAGCCCAGCCACTGCAGTTCATAATAAAGGGAAGAGGTGCTAGACAGGGATGAATTCATGGATTCACATCCACTCAGCTAGGTTGGATTTAAAGAAAGGGACCTACTTTGTTTTATATGGAGTTGCTGCTAACTCTCATGATACCTCCTATTTTCACTAATGAAGAGGATCCTAAGATACTTAAACTCTTTCACTTGACATGGATGTTCCCCATAACTTGCAGACAGCAACAAGTTACTGTTTTCCAGGAAAGAACTGTAGCCACTTACTTCCAGATGCTGACTTTCATCCCAGCTACTTCACACGCAGCAGTGATCCCCTCCAGTTCATTGTATAGATTAGAGACCCATGAGGGCAAGAGGACAGCATTAGCTACAAACAGCAGTGATACAATCCTCATGTACGGTAAATGAATACAGTTTAAACTTAGACTGTGCATTGATATTCTGTCAGTGAAGACCATGAACATGAGATGAGACAATACCTACCCATGTTACAGTCCTACAGCCACTTAGAACATATGAATGAATGCAGACAGACTGTCACTGGACAGAGACCAAATATGCAGTAATGATCATGTCAGCTTCTGCTGTTGTACCACCTACAACAAAACATTCTGAGATACACCATCATTTTCTTTCACCACTTTCACAAAACACATGTAGACAATGCTGACAGAGTCCCTTCAATTATCCAGTGCCTGAGCAGGGACAACATGTTGAGCCATTGTTTCACAGCAGGATGAAATTTCATACTTCTCAACTGTCCAGATTTTTGCGACATGTTTTTGGTCCATACATCATAAAATATGTGTTTTTTCTGGCGGTAAATCTAAATAATGAACTAATGACAGCCATTTCAGTTCAGAGAGACTTCCAGATCCTTCATGCTAACACTGTTGTTTGTAACTTTCTAAATTTATAAGAATAGGTACTTACGTATTTATCGCAAACAGGTTTCAAACAACTTGATAATGTGTAAGTACCGATTTTTTACCTTATATTTTCCCATGCTCCTTCTATATTTCGTCATTTTCTTTCGATTTCCACATAAAGATAGACGTTCAAGGGTGAACACAGTATCCAGTAAAGAAATTATTTCTTATCCAGATACATTTGTGCTGCTTTGTGGTTTGTCAGTCTACAAACATGCTTAGGGGCTTTGTGTGGTGATTAATGTACATATAATATAATGAAATATGAGATATTGTTTTGTGTTTTAACTTCAGACAGTGTAGCATGAGTATAAAGCTGCAATACAGGTGAGACTGGGTTCTACTCTAGTACACTCCCTATTTTATTAATGCTTGTCCACTCAATTTAAAAAAAAAATAAAAAAAAATAAAAATATAATTCTAATAACACAACAATATGTGTAGCAGTGAGTTATATATATTATATATATAGAGATGAGAGTATATATTATACTTTTATAATTATAATTGTCTTCTCCGGCACTGGATGGCCTTCAGACCTCAATGATACTCATACACGCATGAATGCATAAACCAGGCCCTTGTCAGTTCACATACATACATGGTTAACCCCTCATTCTGTCATATGTATTTATATATAATTAATGAGCATTCCCAACAAGCACTTTTTCTGTGGCAAGGATGAAGAATTACCCATGATTATTACAGATGTTCAATAACAGTTTCCACTGAGATTTAGATCAGGCAAGCCGTTACTCCAGGTTGTACTTCTCCAGATATCTCTGGTCTTGTTCATATGAATGTTGAAGGCTCATAGTACAACTTCCGAGTTAACAGTCCTCATCAGGTAGCATGCACCAAGAAGGCCAAATACTGTAAAGGACTACTAGCTGGACTTTGGGAATTTAGGAAGATTAATGAAGAAACCAAGCTTTCAATAATTTCAAGATATTTGTACACGAATGAGATTTATACTTATGCAAATACATTTAAGACAGTATTACAGGCTGTCTCCACAGTAAAATGATATATTTCCTTTCCTGCCCTTTTCCCTCAGTATTCTTTAACCACTGATTTAAAGCTATATTACCTTGATTCAAGATTATGTTGACTAATTCTTGAGATGTATTTTAGTTGATTGTTTTGAAATGACATCCTTTGATTTAGTCAGTTGTAAGATCTTAATAAAACATTCTGTGTTTGTTTTCTAGTCAAAGCTTCATGGCTGCGTACTAGTCTTAAACACAGTGGCTACTTTTCCAAGTTTTGTGAGATGTTTACATTTCTGTACAGATGGTATATACTCACTGCTCACTCATTCTTATATCACTCTCTGTCAACTAGTAGGTGTACATTTTTCTCTCATTCCCTGGATGTATTGTGTGACTAAAAACTGAACAACAGAGAATTTAAAATGTAATTTTCATTTGTTTTCCAGAGGTATGCGATTTTTTACATCATAAACTAGTATTAGTACTAGAGTGAAATAAAATTTTCCTTGAAAATTATTTTTTAACTTTTTGTACTCAGCAGACTTACTAAAGGAGCTTTTTTTATCACAAGTCCAGCTAAGCCTCTTATACTTCTTTACTGAGTTCATCTATATAAACCTTCAGTTTAAACCCATTAGAAGATCTCCCTAAATTGTATTGAATGCCCATTTTCCCAGAGCTGTCAATAATCAACTTTTAAAAGTCAAACACATCCCACATATTGACTTAGACTTTCATGAAGAATTCCTAAACAAAACTGCATTTTACATCCTTGGATAGTAGCTTCTTTAGCTATGTTAAAAATCCAAAAAACTAAGAGCTCCTCAAAAATGATTCCACAAGGCAAGACAATCATAAGAAAACGCCACACAAATACAAATATCAGAGGCTCTTTAGCTATGCCAAAAACCTAGTCCAAAATGGTGTGAATGCTACAGGCCAGAAGCAAATGATGTGAAGATTACCAGAAACATTGCGAACCCCTATCCTTGAAGGATTGAGTTTAAAACATCTCCAGCATAAAGACCCGGCTGGCTCAAGGCAAAGGGTGTCCAGCACCATGTGCTATTAAATCAAGGACCCTGACCAGCCCCCGAACTCAATGATTCACAAGAGCGCCGAGTTACCACACCCGGCGGCGAGGGTGGCCACGCGGCGACTGTGGTGGGCGCCTGGAGGCGGTGCCTCCACCGACCCTGGAAATTAGCCCACCCGACCTTGGAACTCTAGAGAGGATAGCCCACAAACTCATATCAAAAGTCAAAGGCAGATCATGCCTTTGAAACTTTAAATGGGCTTTGTCAAAACTTGGCCACTTTGGATCCAACCTTTGACTTTTGTCAAATTGCATTTGATCAAAGATTACCAACGCCTTTAGGCCATTGAGGTTTTCCAAACAGCCTACCAATGAGGAAAGACATACCCCACACCTACCTCACAAACTGGCTCTCCTTGACAGGGCCAAAACTCAGGTGCTTGAGCAGGAGCAGACTCAAACAAAGACACTCACAAGTGGACCAGTTGCAAACAGTATAAGGGCGCTCTTGTTGCTCTTAAGGTTATCCCCACCAAGCAGTCACACAAGAGGTCACAAGTGGTCAACTTCAGACTCAGTCCTGGTCACCTCTGAACTGGCATCTACTTTTTTTTGGAGGAAGCAAAACTTTAGGGGTTATGGATGACTGAGTTTGCAGAGCCATGCAAACAGAGCAAATGCAGAAAAACTGGGCGCGCATGTCAGATTGAAAAAAACAAGGTTACAGATAACTGGTGCCAGAGCCATGGCCCCTGAAGAGCTAAGAGCCAACCCATGCATGAATGCCCAGGGAAAAGACTGGTTACTAGCTACCATATGGTTGGACACATAGACTGAGGTTGAGAGAAGTCATCAGTTTGACTGGACATGTTGCTATTCATCAGGAGAAGAGGGACTCAGCATCCCACCTAAGTAGTCAGAAAACCTTCTACGTATGGGAAGGATCATGTCCCCCACACTATACTATCAAGGGAGGTCCTTCGTCCCCTGTACTCATCACTCATTAGACCTACCAAATGTACAATGCCCCCATTCCCTATGACCTGCCCCCCGACACCTACAGAAGCTGGCTGCCCAGCTCTTCCTCTCAAGCTCCTGGCCCTGAAAAATAAATTGCCCTTATGCCCCCCGTCTGAAATATATGCTCTGTCTCTGCCTCTGCTCAAGCTATAGGCCAGGTGAAACTGAATTGACATATAAGGCAGATCTGATGAATGCTTTGATGATGATGCCATGTCTCAAAAAGGAGAGAGCGGGAACCTTAAGGCGGAAACTTAAAACCATAATACGACCAGACCATGAACATGCTTGATGTGAGGAGAAAAGAATGATGCCACAATACAGAGATAAGATGATCAGCTTTAACAATTGGCTTAAACTCTATCCGGTATGCACCAAGAACACAATGCAGTCTCCCTGCTTTAACAATTAGCTTCGAAAATTGGCTTTCAAGTGAAGAACATTCAAGGGGATCTGATCTCCTCCTGGACACTGGACATGCTGGACAAGCCACGCCACCATGAGCCTTTTTAAGCAAGGTCTGCACCAGTAAACCTACCACTCCTAACACAAAGGGAAAAATAGGGGTAATGTACCTCAGCTCAAGGAACCTGCCTCCCAAAAAACTAAACACAAAACCTTAAAAAAAAGAAGGTAAAGCTGCTCAGTCTAAATCTCTAAATCTCCAAATGCACTTTTCAGGAATGCATGGAGTATGGAGAACACTCATATCTGTGCAGTGACACAAAAAATCCGGAAGGCTCTAGAGAAGGACTACACTATCAGCCAGGCAATTCAAGGTTTTTGCCCAAAATCCGGACAATACCAAGAACCGATGGGGTATCCCAGGAGGCCAAAGTGCACCACACTCAAAGACTGGTAGCAGGCAAGACTGGTGGAGACCATCCACATGCATGCTCACAAGGTCAGGACTGCTCTACCTACCGCTTGTAGCACACTAGAGGGATAAATGTATCACTGTACAACCACACCACATGTAGGAAAACTGAAAACACTAAAGGATAACTGTCTTCACAAATACCATCTAGACAATTACACTACCCATATTAACATAAACACAATTCACAATGAAACACCCTATTCAACAAACACTGGAATTCAAAGAAACTCAAACTCATATGACAACTGGGAACAAACAACACAGAGTCAAACATACTCATAGACATCGAGCATACTGATCTCATCATCCAGCAAACAAATACCTATGGATTCACTCACCATCACAGACCACAAACAAATCTAAGCCACAAAGAACCAATAAAAAACGACCAATAAACAAAACTCACAACCTGAACTACAAAGCCGACTTCCAGACTGAGAGAAAACAGTACTCAAGCCGAGCCCCCCGCTTAACAGTACCTTCTACCAGCACCTGAAATAAATACCTTCTGTAAAGGCAATCCCACCTGCATGGATAAGGCAATCCCAAACAGGCAAAAGACTCTTTGTACCAAAGTACAATAAACAAGTCTGGCAAGTACCAGCCAAAAGGAAACAGCTATAAAGCAAGGAAGATAAAACTACTACAAGATTAAAAAAGATTAGTAAAACACCTTGATCTTGAAACTATAAGTAAAAACAAAGAGCTCTCATAAAATCCAAAAAAGAAAATTCAAAAAGCAAAAAAGACTCAAAGATTTGGCTAAGAAATAAGGCTGAAAATATTTAGAAACCTGGCAGAAATACTCCCAGATAGATGAAAACTTTGTCTCTATCAAAATGATTACAGATACTGAGACTAGAGACACAGCCACAATACACCCTTTCCCCAAACAACCAATTCTCCCCCCCCCCCAGCAGGAGATATCTCCCCCCAAACAATTGCAGCCCCAAACAAAGCAGCTGCTGCTGGTGAGAACTGCTCTCTCAAAAAGCAAAACACAGCCATGGGACCTGAACTGTGTGTGAACGAAACGAAAATGTCCGAACCCTGCATAAAAGAACTCATAGGACAGCCTCTTGATCATGGATGTTCTTACCTCTGGAGTACTGCCCAGGTATCGCACTGCAACTGTGGTCCACTCCACAAAAGACGGTACCTCCACCCGAAGCTGGAAGCCTCACCAGCCTATGGAGAAAGCCGCCTTAATGGGATCAATAAATAGGATCATTATGACAAGACATAGGGAAGACATACAGTTTGGAACTTTCCTTCTTTGGCCATGTCAGATCCTTTACAGTAAACTTTTATCAAACTTTCTAAACTTGATTCCCATTGAAGAACAGTTTGGACAAAAGCCATATATGAGGAAACCTCGTCCATACAACCTACCTCCGGTCGGCCCCCACCTTCGGTATCATAAAAAACTCGGGCAAACATACATCACAAGATGGGTTGCAAACTGGCTGATCCCCTGAACAGGGTCAGGGGCTGCAGAGAGGCTCAGAATGTCTGTCTGTCAAAAGAGCACAGCCCATGTCAAGTATCCAGCCTGCTGGGCCAGGTGTTTTGGCTCTTGTTTGGCATCTACTTAAACAAGGACAGTACAAAGTTCAGTACAAAACACAAAGATTGCAGCAAAGAAGAAGAAACAAGATAACAAGATAGACGCAAAATATTCTACAGAAGGAAGATCACAGAAGCAATTAACTGGTGCCAACAGAAGCGCTAAAGTTAAATGCCAAAAAAGCAGAGTGCCATAAAATGCCCAAAACAAACCCCATACCCTTACTAAAAAAAATGGCAATCCACTGAGCACAGAAGAGAGCAATCCAGATTGAGCACAGAAGAGAGATTGAGTAGTAGTCTGGGGACCCAGGACGTAGCTAAAGTATCATTAAAGCGACGCCCTACATTGCCCAATCAATTAGGAGGGCAGTCATCCATCTAAGGTCAAGGAAGTATACTCATCCCTATACTCATCACTCATCAGACCAATGATTGGGTACAATGCCCCATTGGAAATGATCTGACCCGACACTTGCAGCAGCTGGAGAAGCCAAAGTTCCTCACCAAAAGATAAAAGTCCTCAAACATCTGTCAAAGGCTAAAGACTGAAAGAACTCCAGCTCTATTCGGTAAGCAAACAAAGACTCCAGCTCTATTGACCTACAAGGCGCATTCAAAGCAGGGGATGTATATGCCCTATGTACTCAAAAAATCTAGATCCGGCCATTTGGTCAGAGGAGGCGGAGAGAGGGAAACCTCACTACAACCGACAAGGAGAGGTAGAGGGATAGATTCATCACCCAAATTCGACTCTCTATGCTGTGGAATAAAATCCCGGTCCCTGTGAATAAAGATACCTATATCCTATTTGTCAGAGAGCAAGCCCAATTGGGATGGAGAGAACAAAGATATACCCCAGGGATTACCTCAGTGTCCACTGCTCCAGCCGCTCAGCACAAACAACAAAAGTATAGTTCCCATACTAAAGGGGTGGGTGGCGTAAGAAACAAAAAGGCTAGTAAAGTAAAATCCCTCCTATGGGCTACCTATGTGAACCTATGAACCTATGCTGGAGTGACAGATTCATCACCCAGAGACTCCCTATGCTGTGGAACAAAAAATCGGGTTTATGTGAGGCGAGAGCACCTCGGCCTTGTTGCAGAGGAATCTTTGACCAATGGATGGGAGAGGCCATATACCCCAGGATGGAGTGTCACTGCTTGACAGAAGCACAGCAAAATAATAGGCATAGTTTGTTTTTACTAAAGGGGTGGGTGGGTTCACATATAACTATAAGAGGGCTAGGCTTATAAATGCCCTTGGGCAGATAGCCTAGTATGAACCTATGAACCTTTATCTTAAATATTTACTGTGTCCTTCCCATTGGCTCCATCCCAGGTTCCTCAACATCTGTCATTATCATCCATTTTCTTAGATCTAATGTTCTCTCCTCTACTCTCCTGGTTACTTCCAATCAATATCTAATCTTCTTCACCTCACTAAAATCTTAGAAAAAAATAACTTTTAAGCAAATTGTACTTATATTGCTGACTATTACATTTTAAACATCTCCAAGCATAGGTTCAAAACTGCCTTTCATACTTCTGCTGCCTTATTTCAAGCCACTGATTTTATCTACACTAATATGGATAATGGCCTTTTAACTGATGTACTCTTCATAGACTTACAATGAATGGTTAAACAAGTTAATCTTTTTTCACTTATTGAGAAACTCTGAAATTTAAAGTTCAATGATTAATCTATTAAATGTTTTCACAATTCCCTAACTAATAGTCTTTGGAAATACTCTGGCTACACCTGGTTCACCAAAAGCAGGCGTATCCATGTTTTCATTTAGAGTCCTATGCTGTTCAGTATTTTTATACATTATTCTCCAGGTAAATATGACCTTATTCACAGGTAGGTGTGTTATCCAAAGGGGTGAAGAACCTGTGCCATCATACAACTGCAGTTACAAGAAGATCTGTCATCTGGCACAGAAGATTAAGATTATGGTGGTTAACAGGCTGATTCCTACAGTGCAAGGTTTGATTTCTTTAGCCACCACTTGTCTAACTGTATGACTCTGAGCAAGTCCTTATCTAGACAGTGCTCATGAGCTGACTCTGAAAAAGATCACTGTGGATCAAAGCTCTACTCTTGCTAACAAATACAAACTAGTAAAACTTTTTCTGAGTTTTAGAGTAATGATCTTCAGGTCAGCACTGCAAAATCTTGGTCAGTAGTATGTGGAACCCCCTCCTAAACTAACGCCTTCACATCCACTATAACTTACAGACCATTGAGTAAATCACATCACTGAAGTAGAATCCTTTAAATTCCTTGACCTTAATTTTAACACCTCACTCAATTTCATCCACTTTACAAGTATCACACCTAAACTATTATTTGTGTTAGCTGAAATAGTCCTATAAAATTACTTGACTTCTCATCCATAAACATTTCCCTCCACAGCTTAAAATGTCCTTAGCCCTAAGCTGGAGTACATCTTCCTCTTAGTTTCTCTTGGCAACTCAGATGGTGCTTCATCCATAGAGAAAAATATTCTAAAAATCTGTCATTTTGTGGCATTAGATGGTCCTTGCATACATAAATGTATGTTTTTTTTTTCAACTAGCAACATCCCACAATCAGAGAAGCAACCTCTCAACAGTATGCCGACTGCTCTTCAAAGACGTCTGCCTACCACTTGCACTGAAACTACAGCCGCTAACACCTGCCTTCTCCCTTAAATCTGAAAGTGGTGCTGCTTGTACATTGTATAGCTCACCATACAGCCTGGCCATTTTTGTCTCTTTTACCAAAGTTGCCACTGCAGTATCAAATTCATTACCATCCTTTGTCATATATGTAACCTTTTTTTTCCTCATTCAGGTCTACTTCACAGCCACACATTAAGGATTCAGCTAAATGTAATTAATCTCCCAATCTCTTTTTGTTTATATTGGTATTTTTTCTATATTGTGCTTACTTCTGTTGCAGTATTGCTTTGTTTTAACAGAAGCATTCCAGTCTAATTAATAATATAATTTGTTTCTTTGTATTTTGTCAGTGTTATATTACATTTTCATTGTAAATGTTATGTACTTTTTTGAATTAACCTTCATTGTTGCAGGTTGAAGGCTCATTGTGTCTTTAATTCTGAAAGTGTCTTAGTTCTGGTTTAAGCACTTGGGCTCCAAACCCAAATGTATTGTGCCTGTTGTTCTAAGTGTCTTTGCTCTGGTTTAAGCACTCAAGTTCCAAACCAGTTGTTTTACATTAGGAAGTTTTGTGGTCTAGTCTGTTGTGGCAGGAGAGGATAGCCTGTACACTTCTATGCTGTGAATTGCTGGTCAAAGGCTCATTGTGTCTGTTGTTCTGAAAGTGTCTTAGTGCTGGTTTAAGCACTTGGGCTCCAAACCAGTTACTTTATATTAGGAAGACTTGTGGTCTAAACTCTTGTGACAGGGGGGATAGCTTACACCCTTCTAAGCTAAAATTGCTGGTTGAAGGTCTGTTATTCTGAAGTGTCTTAGTTTTGACTTAAGCACTTGGACTCCAAAACTAGTTGTCTTACATTAAGAGGGTCTTTGGTCTGTCGTCTAGACTGTTGTGGCGGGAGAGTGCAGCCTACACCCTTATAAGATGTGAAATTGCTGGTGAATTGCTGCTTTATTTAAACTGTTTTTTTGCTGTTTTGACTGTGATTTTTACACACTTTGAATTTCTAGTACTTTTGCATTTTATAGCATAGGGCAAATTCAGACTTGCTGTATCTGGACTGTTTGGTATCACTTGAGCATTAAAATCAGCTCTTCACTGAGATACTGAAAGATCTGAGACATCCCTTGCGTCCAACTAACTATAAGTACCTGTTTTGCTCTTATATTACACTTTTAATTTATATTTGCATTCTACTGTCTGTTTGAATTGTCTGAAATGTTTTTTCCAGATTTTACTGTATACTGTACTAGTTCAGCTGTAGTATAACCCAGTTCCAGGTTTGTTGTTTCTGGATCTGTTTTGTAACTTCTGAGCATTAAATTCAAGCCATCCTTGTTGGTGAAGGCCCTTCTGCACCCTTGTGAGAGGAGAGTAATTTCTAGGTCCCAAATAATCAAGGGTGATTGGATTAGAGCTCAGAGAGATCATCCTTATTGGCTAGTTTGAATTAAAATGGTTATTTCTAATTTTACTTAAGTCCCGCTTTTGCACTCATTTGCATATAGGGTACCATCATGCACTGTTGCGTAGTGGTAGTTACCTCTGGTGGCTATAGACAGAAACATTTTGCTTGTTAAATTTTCCCTTAGCACTTTGCTTCTGATCCTCCAGAGGTTTTTCATGGCCCTGCTCTACTGTCAGGTGGAACACTAAACCTAGCCTCAGAGGTACCAACACACCTCTCACCCACTAGCCATTCCTAAGTGTGACGTCTTTTCCTGACCATATAAATTCATCTAACACTATGGAGGGACAATTTCCCACAGCTTCTCCAGCCAGCTTGGTCTACATGGGCATACTGAAGCAGTATAGTAACTGCCTCAGGCTCACAGACAACCCTCTACTCCTAGTCCACACAAACTCAACATGTGAGAAATGCAACTATGTTAAGAACCTTGAATCCATGCTCTCTCACACACCAGTCAGTACATATGACAATGATCAGGTTGTCAGCATGTACACCTCACCTCCTATTCCACCCAAACACATATTACACATGCCTACATATGCAGAGGTCCTCACCAGAAAGATACCTGCCATCAGAGACATCCCAAACACAAGCATGCTACAAATAATACTGCCTCTAAAGAACACAATACACATAATAGCTCAAGCACCACTGTCTTATCTGTTGAGCCCTTAAGGCAAAACACAAAACCAAACATATTAGTCATAGGTGACTCCATTGTGAGACGCACAGATGTCCCTCTCACCAGACTGGATAAATAAAATGTCACAGTCAGCTGTCTGCCAGATGCTAGGATCCACCATATGGTGCAAGCACTCAAGTCTCTGAACAACAGGTACTGTTATGACTCCATCATAGCCCATGTTGGTGTGAACAACCTGAGACGTACCTCTCTGGACTATTTTAAGAGAGATATGACTGAGCTTTCAGATTATGTGTCTCATGCAGGTATGTCCCTAGCCTTAAGCAACATTTTACCTTCACCTAGGATGATGCTTCACTACAAACAGAAAATGAGTGACTTCAATAATTGACTTAGTTTCTGGTGTTATTAAAAGGGGATCCAGTATCTGTGTGCCTGGGATGACAAGATCGACAGACCTCAATGCTTTGCCAGAGATGTTCTTCATCTGTCACCCCCTGGGATTTTGGCTACTGGCTAAGGCTTTTGCCACCCCCATAGTGCCTTTTTTAGGCAGTGTCTCAAGGAAAAAATTCCCGATGTAAAAAAAAAAACAACCTCAAGGTTATGCTTCTAAATGCTAGGAGTCTTAACAGGAAACTGCACTCACTGGAATCAGTCCCTACCTTGGAAGATGCAGACATTTGTGTATTCACAGAGACCTGGTTCAAGGCTGTGGAGAGCACCCCAGCCATATTGGGTTACACCACCATCCACACATTCAGATGACAAACTGAAGGCATGAAAACTAAAGGAGGCAGTGTATCAGTATTCATTAAAGATAAATACACTTCCAGATTGGTTAAACAGTATGATTCCCTGGATATACTTCAGGTACAATTAACTGTTGGTAGGACACCTGTTCAAGTCATTGCCAGCTACAGGACCTCCTCCATGAATCAGGACACCCAGTCTGCCTATCTGGATTTACTTGAGTCTATCAAGATAATTCTGAACACCATGGTTTTGTATGGCTTTAACTGCCCATCCATTGACTGGTTAAATTACGTGTGCCCAAACTCACTTCCCCAAAGGTTCCTTGACTTCATTATCTACACTGCCCTGGACCAGCTGGTTGACAGTTCCACAAGAGGTACCAGTATCCTGGATCTGGTGCTTACCAATATGAGGGACCACTGTAGCACCCCCACTGTCTGGTCTTCCCTGGTGAGATATGACCACAAATCAATCTCATTCGAAGTAACTATCACACCTGACACCCCCCCAGCAGCAACTAAACTAAAAAATGTCACCAAAGCAGATTATAACCTCTTAGGGGATAGTGCATAAATAGCTTCACTGCACCCCACCGATGGAATTGGCAACTATGTTGAATTCTACACCAATGTTTTATCCAAACACCTGTATAACTGCATTGACTTGGCCATACCTTATAGGACCAAAACAAGCTCCTCAAGAAAGAGCAAACCTGCCTGGTGGACAACTGCCATTAACAAGCTTTACAATAATACAATAACTGGAAACACTCCCTCCTCAGCTTAAAAAGCAAATAAGACTTCTTGTGAAGTCCTCAAAAGCAAACTATGAATCCAGATTAGCTTCCTTAACTAAGGACAAACATAAGACATTCTTTAGTTACATCCATAACTTAAAAGGAAAGGCCCAGACTTGTGCCAAACTGGTAGTTAATGATACTATGTATACTGAGCCTGTGGATATAACTAGCCTGTTGGCCGACAGGTTCTGTGAAAACTTCTTAACCTTGTCCCTGCCACACGCACCCCATGACATCCTTACCACCTGCCTCCTACCTTGTATCTCAAAAGAGCAGGTTGTAAGTGCCCTCTTTAAAGCCAAAAACACAGCTGGGACCTGATAACATCCCTGGCTGTGTCCTACATGGGCTCCAGCAAGAATTGCCAACACCACTGGGTACTGTTTTCAATCAGAGTCTAAGCACTGGCTTCATCCCAGCAGAATGGAAAATGGCTACCATTATTCCCTTGCACAAAGGCAGTTCTTCCACTGACCCTGGGAACTATAGACCCATTAGCCTAACTTCCCATATCTGCAAGCCATGGATTGTATCATCATGGGCCTTATAAACAAAGATATAGGTAATCTCTGAACACTTGCCCCTACTTAGTTTGGATTTATCAAAGGGAGATCATGCCTGTTAAACCTGATGGACTTCTTCGAGACAGTCACCAAGGCCCTGGATGAGGGGAAATCTGTGCATACAGCCTACCTACTCTCACTCAGGCATCACTGACAAACTCATCCAGTTAAGTGATAACCCTTATATCATTAGATGGGCTGCTAACTGGCTCAATGATAGAACCCATATAGTCAAAATAGGGGAATCCACCTCTAACAGCAAACCTGTAACAAGTGGTGTTCCACAGGGATCAGTCCTGGGACTTTCCTGACAATCATGTCTCAACCATATAATCTGATTATGATCAGGAAACCTTAATGCTGTTCTGCTGTCCATCCTTGCAGTTTTTACTAAATATGAGCAGCTTCTTCTAATGGATGGTTTCTCTTTTATTTTCTGTGGCACTGATGTCAAGTTCAGCATCTGTAGCTATCAGGTTCTTTCCAAAGTTCTGCCTTTTACAGTGACATTTGTAGTTAATCTTAGATTCATTGGGACTTCTTCATTTTCTGATAACAGGTTAAACAACCTTGCTATTGGCTCAGCTGATATCCCTATCTCTTCATTCAGCATCTTTTTGGAGTAGTTGTCCCTCTGCCTTTCCCTATTATCCAGTAGTCATTTTTTCCTGTACTGTATACTCCAGCATCACAAATTCCATGGTCCCATTGCCTTCGCAGTGGAGAAGCACTGCGTTGACTTCATCCTGAATCTTTTCATCACTGTTTGCCAGTTGTAACCCCTCTTTTTTTCCTGAGATTTGAGCTAGATATTGTTATAGGTTATCAGTGTATTTAAGCAATGCAGACCTTTTTTATCCCTGTTCACTAACAGCCTGTCCTCAACTCGGTACGTAAAAATCTACTGCCAATCATTAGCGGACCGGAGTTCTGCTGTGGCGACCCCTAACCGGGAAAAACAGAAAGACACAACAACAACTAACCCAGAAATGCATAGCTTATTTATAGTTTGTTGACTTAACTCATCTTGAAATACTGTTAGTCACTCAATTACCCAGTTGCTGTGTCTTACGAGTAATTTAATAGAGTGTAGCAACAGTAACTAAGCTATTCTGTTGAGAAAATGTACTCAGAAAAAGTCACAAAGGATAGTTTAATGCAGACAGTCTGACAGACTCAATTGCAAAATAGGTTTTTACTTAAAAAGCAGCAGACTCTCAATTTGTTCTTTAAGTTAAGGTTGTATGGCATAGTATGCTGGACAAGGCATCCCACTTGCAAAAGGGAAAACAGAAACGTTAATCATGGGATCTTTTATTATCTTGGCCAACCGTAACTCAATGAATTGTTGTTTATCCAGTCACGCTAAATCCCTGTGATGTACATGTTTCAATTTCCTTGGTGACACGAGGGAAAAGACAGCAGGAAAGTGCTATTGTGTATGCAGATGCTGTTTGCTGTTCTGGTAGCCTGAGGATTCTTCTCATTGGTACTCCTGGAATGCAATCATTCCTTTGTACATGACACTGTACTGTGCATTCATTATGCCAGTCATTGAGTATAGTGCCCCTTTTGGTATATACTTTTCTGAATTTTTGTCACAACTTGAATGCCACGATGCTTCCTCACTAAGAAAATCAAGAACTTAAATCATAAGAAAACTGTTGGACTGTCTCAGAGCCTCGTCCATCTTTTTGGTATTATACAGGTTGCTTAGGCGTGACCTTTACCTCGTGTATAGAGCCTCAACAGACCTAATCCTCTCAGGCCTATTACAGTTTTCCAAGTCCAGTGGTGATATAAATACTTGTTCAAGAGATCTCAATCTCTTCTGCAACATAAATAGAACATGTTGGAGGGCTCAGTATGCATCACAGAGAATTCCACTCCTATGGAACCATCTTTTACTTCGCATAAAGAAAGTACTTCTCTGCGGTGGTACGACGGTAGCATTGTTACCTCACAGCAAGAGGTTCTCCCGTTCGATTCTCGGCTTGGCTTGGGAGTGCCTTCTGTGTGGACTCTGCATGTCCTAAAAGACATACGTGTGTAAATGGGCGTGCCTTCATTGAAGGTCGGGTGTCAAGCTGGCACCTCGGCGTTTTGTAAAAATCTACTGCCAATCATTAGTGGACCGGAGTTCTGCTGTGGCGACCCCTTACCGGGAAAAAGCCGAAAGACAAGCAAATAAAGTACTTCTCTTACTCTCTTCAAATGTGATTTGAATGAATGGATGGGTAAACACAACTTCACCCCTGTTTAGCACCCTGGACCCTCGTGGATAGGGGAAAATGTAAATTTCCCAACCTATCCTTGTCCCCCCCCCCTGAGTTATTTATATACAAAATATAAGGGTTAAAGACTAGCACAAGATTGTAAGGCTACGCTTAAGATCCTGATGGATTAATAGCCTAGTAAGTACCTATGAACCTTAGGCCTGCATAAGTAGAATGACACCAGATATATATCATCAGTCAGAAACCCACAATTAGTTATACCACAATATGTCACATTTTAGAAACACAGGACTTCAGCCTCCTGAGTGCATGTTATATTGCCCTTCCTCAGAAATGGCTTGTCACCCTTAGAATGTCAGTTTCCAGTCCTTAGTTGACTCGATCCCCAGGCAGTCTGCTTGTCTGATTCTAAGATACTGGTATGTATTAGACTATCCAGTGGTGCTTAATATTTTAGCCTTTTATGTCAGTGGTTTAGCTTTGTCATCAGTTTGATAGGAAAATGTAAATAATAAAGGTATTTTAAAACTGTTATATGTTATCTTCAGCAGGTAACAAAATGAAAAACATCTTGAATGATAATAAAGAGCTAACTTCTATTTTTGTTTATGTTGCCTCCTCACCCTTCTTGAAACATTGCAGGATTTTGTTCCTGCTATCAACGCTTTAGGATGGTACTATGAGACATATAAAAAAGACTACAAGCGAGCTGTTGAGTACTGGGAGAAGGCAGATGAGATGGAAAATGCAGAGGCTCCCTTAAATCTTGGGGTCATCTGTTCATTGGGACTCTATCCAGGAAAGCCCAAGGATGATGTAAGTTATTTTGCAACAGTTTTATTCTTCCTATTACTACTGTATAGTGAAATATTTGGCTTTGAGAAATCTGGCCAGTCAGAAATGTTTACACTCACGCTTCTGCCTTCTTCATGTTTTCTCTTTCTGTTGTCTTTTGTCTTTTTTCTGCCACTTAATTTGCAACACCAACAACTGTATTGCTCCATGATTTCTTTTTGTCTGACTAGTGTATGAAAAAAATGCAATGCATTTCCTGAGAACACAAGAAGATAAAACTGGCTTATGGTTGCATACAGTTTAAGTGGTATTTATGTGATTGAGGTACTTGTGTTGAATCTGGAAAATATCAAGGCCTATCCAGAAAGGAAAATGTTAGATATGGTGGTAGCAAATGGGGATCAGGAGACCATCACTCATACAGGACTGGGTGGTCACCTATGAAGAACTATCAGGAAGTGTGGTTTATAGTTAATGTGGCCACAGCAAAAACCACCAACCTTGAGAAGTTGGACTAAGACAAAATGGGAACATGCCTCTGAAAAACATTAGACATCAGCCTGAAAGGATGGATGCAAGATGTAGGGGAAAATATCTGAAACTGCTAGGGCAAGGTCAACCATACCTTCCATCTCTCAAGATTTTCACAGAATGTCCATATTTTTGCCTCATATGTTTTATCCATTCCTCATAACATTTGTAGTTTTCAGGCGAACCACTGGGGTTGAAGTCACTAAATAATGATAGACAGTTGAGTTTCTGACTTCATGCCTTTCAGAAAATGAATACTAACACAAAACCTGTTATTCCAGCAATTTTCTAAGTTTATAACAGTAATATTTAAAGTCTATCCCTATTCTGGGGCCTGTGTCTCCCCATCATTTTTGCCTTTGTCCAGATTTCTTGTACTAAGAGGTTGAGAGGTATGAGGTCAACAGATGTTTTTTTAATTAAATAAGCAAAATGAAACCATGCAGTTGTAGTGCTATTTCTCAAAGGATATGTAGGACAGCAGGCTGAGGATAAAGTGACAGTGTTCATGAAGTGTAAGGAAACACAAATCCCGCCATAGAGATAATATTATATAAAGAAGATGGAGACAGGAAAGATAATCACGGGAGCAGAGGCCACTATGTGGAAACAGAGCAAATTCTGCTAGGCAGTGAAATAAAATATTTTTCAGAAATATTAAGTAAAAAATGTGGACAAAAGGAATAACAAGGCTCATAAAAAGAAAAAAAATATGGGCAGAGTGACACTGAGAAATCAAATGCAGTGAACAAGTATTACTGTAAGAAGATGAAAAATATTTTTGATGTGGCTAGATACTAATCCGTTTGTAAGAAATGATTCTGAATGAACTATTGAACCCTCTGGCACACAGAGGGAAAGTGAGTGAGAGTGAGATGTCCCATTTATGATGCTGTTTTATTGGCAGACAAGGTGCCAGAGGTTTACTATGGGTGGGTGAGGGGATGGGAAGATGGACTGGCATTTTTTGTTTCTCCACCATACAAGGTGGCATTGATTTCCTCTCCATTCCAAGGCTATGGATGTCAAGGAGAGATACCAGCTCATAGCAAATAGTAGGTGTTATGAGGGGAACCAAAATTTAAAAAGTAATATTTAAAAAAGCATTGTGAATCAGCTGTTAAAACTTTGTTTCTAATGGTGCCATTTAAGATACATATCAGAATTTTGAAAGAACTTTTCCCAAACCAAGTAACACTGCTAACAAGTGGCTTAGTTGTAATATGTCTGCCTCACAGCTCCATGGCCTATGTTATAGTGCCGATCACTGGTCTCTGTCTGTGTGAAGTTTTTTCATGCTCCCCTTGGGTCACCATGAGTTTTCTCAGGATACTTCTGTTTTCTTCCAGCTCTAAAAAATGCTAGACAGTTGGCTATGCTAAATTATCCATATATATGTTATATTTACACATGCCCTTGGGATCTGATTGGTGGTTGAAAAGGGTCTGAGAAAAACAAATACAATTTCCTGATTAACATTTAACTATATAAATAATTCTCTTAGCAAACCTTGATAAAACTGGAGGGAGAAAGATGTGAATCTACGTCAGGGCAAGGAAAAGGTGAAAGACTACAGACCAGTTAGTTTAACTACATTGGTTGGAAAGACTGCAAAGTTATTTATAAAAGAAAGAAAGAGTCTGTCAAGGCCATAAGGGCGCAGGTGTAAAGGCAGCATAGATTCAATGTGGGAAGGTTATGCAAGATCAAAAAATAACATAGATCTGATGGGCTTCCTAGATTTTTAACAAGGCTTTTGAAAAAAGTCCTGTATGACAGATTCATGTGGAAGCTAACTAGCCTTGGAGTCAGGCTCAAAGTGATAGATTTGGTTAAACAAATAACTAGACAGCAAGATGATAGGGAATAATAATAATAAATACAATGTACAGAGAAGAAAGAAAAACTAGAATTGATGCACTATGAAGTTCATTTCTGGGAAGAGGCCTCATCAATGTCTACACTACTTGACATCCTGTTTGCACTTGAAAAAAATGCAACAGGGCTGATACATAACATATGATGAGCTAGAAAATAAGGGATTGCACAAGATTAAAGAAATTATAAAATGTGCAACAACTTAAACTCAATGGAAATACATTTAAGACAATGGCCTGGAGTAACAAAAGCCCAAGACAGCAAATGGAGAGTTATTCCACAGCAAGAGATGTTAATTTTAAGGGCACATAGTGTGTATGCTCCAAATCTGGCCATGAGAAAGCAGCCTAGACCTTTAATAGTAAAGATGCAGTCCTACCAGCAGAAGCTGATTCTGACAAAACTGTGACAGGAGGACAAAGTACTAAACGTTGGAGACTGTAGAGTGTTTGTGAAACATGATTACTCACTGTCCATCAGGCAGAAGATTACATTTATTCCAACAATCAGGGAATGTTGAGAAACAAGTGAGACATTCAAGCTGCTTTATCCAGCTATCTTCAGAATATTTTTTTCTTGGAGGGTCAAAGTAATTTTTTGATGCAGAACATGCTAAGGATGAAATACAAAAGTTTATCCAACAAAAAGTATGCTGTTAAGCATAAGGGCATTCTGCTTCTTAATCTTCTGATAATAAAGCTCATAGAGAGACTATATCAGTGAAACCTTTTTCAATTTTCCAAAGAAAAATGCTTAAGAGACAGAAAAAGCACAGGAGTTGACTAGAAGAACCAGAAGTGCATTGGAAATACACTAGTGAGATAGAAAGCAACAGGAAAAAAAAAACAGCAGCTCAGAAATTAATGAAAAAATTTGGAATTACAAAGCATCAGTTACATTTGTGAAATGTGACAGAACAAGAAAACCGGGAAATATTTCTGAGTTTTTTAACTTGTAGGGGACTCCAAAACATATGCCCTACTTCATGTCATTAATGTCTGGAAAAACATTAAGGAGAGGAGAAGAGGGGAAGAGGGGAAGTGGTAACTGTAAGTAAAATTTTTTTAACAGTATTTTTATAAAACGTGATAAAGTAAAACTTTTTCAGTTATTTTTGTGTGTAATAGGGATATGAAAGTAAGTAGGTGTCCTTTTTTCCCTTCTTCTTTCTTTCTTTTTGTTAATTTTTATGAAATGTAGGCACTATTATGTTAAAAGAGAAGAAACTGTGGATAAAAGAGCACAATATAAGTAAAACTGATCTTGCTTTTCTATAGGGGAATGACTGGATTAAAGCCCTTGGCTTGATCTAATAACATGTTTTAAGGGGAAGCAAGTAAATATAAGAACACTGAATATAGTGAAACGTTTTCCTCTAGCAAATAAATGCTCACAGTGTAACATAAGAAGCTTGTGGCTAAAGGCAACTGTGTATCTAGTGCTCATGTTTCTGTGGAGACAAGCTGTTAAGGGCAAAAAAAAAAAAACAAAACAAAATTATTCTTTCTATCAATTGCTAGGAGACAATATTTTCTGAAAGCATTCAAGTTATTTTCTACATCTAAGAGAGAAACAAGATAGGACAAATACAGGCAGCATTTAGTGTTAGCAGAAGCACAGGCTGTACCATGTGTGTTGGCATGAATAACTTTCATTGCAGGTTAATTCAAGCCTTTGAGTATGGTTGCCAGTCTGGGACAATTTTCCTATTAGGAGGGTTAAACTTCATTATTTGAAGGTACATATAGTTTTGCTGTTTGCATTACTTTAATAGGTTCTGGGGGTGTTCTGGGGTGTGTGTTTGCCTTTTGTTTAAGGGTTTTCATTAAAACAAAAAGTCTTGTAAGATGTGGCAAAGGTGCAAATGGGTATGACAGCAAACAGCTGTATAAAAGATCAACCTGCCAACTTTAGTATATGCATGTTAACCCAAAAGCCGAAACTAGACATTTAAAAAAAGCTGTTGTACATAACAGGTAGGAATAACAACTTCTTATCATAATGATAACACTTTCCATATTATCTTTAAATATGAATGGTCTCACAGATATATACAAAAAAGAAAGAGTAGTGAACCGTAATAAAAAATGCAGAGTACAAATATCTATACTGCAGGAGATACATTTGTAAAGAACTGGGCGTGTGAATTTCATAAAGTAAGGATTTCAGGATGGTTATTAAGTGGAATATCTGAGACAAAGGATAGGGGGAGTACTTATATTAATTAAGAGAGGAGCTCCAGTAGTGATAGATGAGGAAAGAAAGATAATAATGGTAGATGTATTACTAATGGGGTACTGGCAAGAGAGGAGACTTATGCTGGCATGTATTTATATTCCACCTAAAACTTATACAATGGAGCCTAAAAAAGGAATATTACTTATAGGTTGGCACTGGAATTTGATTTGCAACAGTGATGATGTATCTGGGGGGCCTAGAAGGGAAAATATGACAAAAGAGGGTATATGTTTGAAGAAATTTATGAAAATATTTGGTCTGGAAGATATGAATTCATTAGTAGGAGTTTGGAGAGAGTTTGCATATTATTCCCCAAAGTACACAAACTGGGTTATGCTAGATAGAAATTATATATCACTATTACTTGTACATTTAATTGAAAGTTTTGGTACACATCCAGTAACTATTTAAGATCAACTGCCAATAATAACTAAAATAAAAATGCAGGGTAATAAAATAAAAATAAGACACGGATGCTTCCTTACCTATCTGTTAAACAGAGAGGAATTTAAGGACTGTGTAGTAGAATTATTCAAGAGTTATTAGGGAAGCTCGGAATTTCTTCTGAAAATATAGCTAGGGAGTGGGCTAAAATTAAAAATAGTATGAAGATAAAAGAAAAACAATTATGGTTAAGAAGTAATAAGAATTATTTTGAGTGAATGACAAAGGTTAAAGTATTGCATAATAGGGGGAATCTCAGAGAAAAAAGAGGCGCAATTGCAGAGTGTATAGAGAAAATAAGGGACTACCTCAATAATATCCATGTGTTTAGAAAGACTGCTGTTAAGAAACTGTTTTTTGGTAATAACTCCAGAGCACAAAATCTTTTAGCACAATGGCTTAGACAGCAGGAAGTAGAAAACATTTTCACCAAGCTTGAGGAGCCTATAGCAAGGAAAATAACCAGAGCTCCTCCAGATGTATTAGAGATATTTAGGAAGTTTTAGAAAATGTGTATAAAGCAGAGAAATGTGAAAATCAAGAAAAAGCACAAATGGAAATGTTTCTGGAAGAATTAATTATGCTAAGGTTAGAGACAGATGAGGCTCTTGGGATAGGGGGAGATGAGATAAAAATGGTGATGTATAACCCACCTACAGGAAAGTCTCCAAGAATAGATGGTTTTCCTGTGAAAGTTTGAAAGTTAGGAGGAAGAACGTGATAAAGATCTGGAAGGTTTTGTTTAACAGTATTTTAAAAGGAGGAGCGGGACCAACATTCTGGAAGAAAGTGGTGGTAGCTGTAATACCTAAAGATGATAACAACCCATCAGATCCAGCTTCATATAGACCCATTTCAGTTCTAAAACATGATTATAAAGTGTTTATGTCTATAATGACTAAAAAGAATGGCAAAGGTGATACCAAAGTTGATAGATATGGATCAGTGTGGTTTTGTGGAGGGGAGGCTAAAATTTAACCATATTAATAGAACAATGATAATTCAGAGGGAAGCAGAATGTAAAAAATACCAGTGTTGTTGGTGAATCTTGATGGAGAGAAAGTATTCAACTGGGTAAGCTGGTATTTTATAAGTAGGGCAATGGAAGCATTTGCATTCCCTGATAAAATTATAAGGCTGGTTATGAGGATATATGAGGGATCAGAGGCAAAAAAAGTATATGTGTGTGGGAAGTCCTGTCTAATAAGTTCTGTTTCAACAGAAGAACCAGGCAAGGATGTCATCTTTCCCTTTTGTTATTTGCATTATAAATAGATACCATTGGCAAAGAAAATAAGGGACTCAGAAATCCAAGAATATAATCGGTATGGTGATCAAGAAATGGTGGCTTTATTTGCAGATGATATTACTTTATACCTGATAAAACCAGAAGAGGACATTTCAGTGTTGTGGAAGATTCTGAGACAGTTTCACGTCTTTTTAAGGTTCAAAATTAATGAAAGTAAAACAAAGGCAGTAGCTGTAAGCTATGTACCCACACAAACTGGTTCAACAATACTCACATTTATGGAGACATGATAAAATAAAGTACTTAGGAATATGGATTAAAAAGTATTATGTTATGGCAGCTAATGATATGTGAGAACAGACTAAACAAAAGATAATACAAAACCTGAGAAACTGGATTAGGTTCATAGGTTCATACTAGAACTACTGCTAACTGCCCGTGTGAGCTTAAGCTAGCCTATTATATTATGTTGTGTGACTCAAACCCTGCTTCTTCTTGTAAGTAAGCAACCCCTTAACATTAGGGCCACCCTCCCAACCCTTTTATCTCTCTTTTATGGATATGGATTGCAAGGTACAAGCAGTGAAAATGTTTTTAGTCCTTTTAGTTTTATACACAGGTCAGGCATATTTTTATCGACCAGAGGAGAAGTTGTGGATAGCAATAATAACAGTCATGTGGGATAAGCCGATCCTTCCAAGAGAACAAGGTGGTTTGTGATTATCTGATTTGAAGGGGTATTTCAGAGCTACACAGTTAAGGCTATACATTGCACAAGCAAAAGCTATAATTCAAAGTGGAAATGGGTGATGATGAAATGGAGGGGGGCACAAGAAACAAGTAGAGACTGGGATTTTGGATGTAAATCCATAAGGAGATAGGAATAACCATACAGAATATTATGATGTTGAAGTAGCAGCAAGTATTTTAACAACTACACCAACATGGGAATGGAGAAAGGACATTCTCCTGATAGGGATGACTGCAATAAGAGGTACAGAGAATAGGCAAGAAAAGTCTGGAATGTGGCAAAGGAACCAAGGTATTGGGAGCAAATAATTACAGAGGAAAAGATAATAACATGGGAAGAGGCTAGAGATTGCCTTCCCTATCAAGGATGGATATCAGAACGAATATCAGAACATAGGCAAGGAGAAAGAAATAGGAAGATCCTAAGTGAAAGACCAATGCTACCAGAGTTTTTAGTAGAATTTATAACAGAAGCTGCTGTTAAAAATGATAATTAGTAGGTCATATAAAATATTGCATGATAACTATAGGAATCAATCAGAGGAGGTTAGAAAGCATTGGGAAAAGAGATTGGATAAGCAATTAATGAAGAAACAATGGGAGAATGTATGTATGGCTCCTAAATATGCAACAAAGTCTAGAAGATTAAGGATCTTTACTATGAAGTGTTTGCATAGGTATTTTTATACCCCAAGTAGATGCCAAATAATTTTTCTTCAGGTGGATTGCAAATGTTGGAGGTGTGATATGGAAGAAAGAGGTAATTTGGAACATGTTTTTGGGGAATGTGGTGAGTTGGAGGACTTTGGAAGTGCCTTGTGGACTGCTCTGTTGGAAGTACTAGGTGAGTGGGTTAGTGTAGCTAAGTAAATTACTTTTTTGTGCTGTGAAACTAAATTGGAACTGTCTAGACATTGTAAGGCCTTGCTGAGTTTAATTCTGGTGACTGCCAAAAAAAGCAATTACTAGAAAATGGAAATCAGAGTTTAAACCAACTGTACTAGAAGTAGGGAATAAAGTAACAGAGATAAAAGAACTGGAAGTGGATCTTTAGAAACTTGTACGAGAAAATTACATAGAAAAATGGGAACTGTGGTTACAATGCATGCAGAATAATGTTTTGGAGAAGAATGAGGTTTAAGGGAAGGCATTAACTGAATAAGCCCTGCAATATCTGATTGACAATGACTGTATATATTATAAATGTTGTATAATGTTTGCAGCTGAAAATATGTCAATATGGTTTGTATTCATCTGTATAAATGTATGATTGTCTATGTCATAACTGATAATTAATACAGACAGACATTTGGTGCTAAAGCCATGGCTTAAAAATCAATACCAGGAAATACATTATAATACGTTTTGGGAAGTCTACCACCCGGGTAAGTACATCATCAATAAAGCACCCTTAAAGGTTGAGTCACTAGTCAGGGATCTGGGAACTCATGTAGATAGCAATGTAGCCTTCGACAAACTTGTGTCCATGGTAGTAAGAAAATCCTTTTAAGTCGCTCAATGTATAAGGATGAGCATGACATCCAGGTCTGGAGAGCTCAACATGCCACTGTACTCGGCCCTCATCAGACCCATCATAGAGTATAATGTCCCCTTCAGTATGTACCTGACCAGACACATGCAGCAACTGGAATGTCCACAAAGGTTCCTTACAAAAGAATACAGATAGTCAACACAATGTCCTACACTGATCACCTGAAAGCCCTATCTCTTTACTCAGTAACAAACAGACTTCTGAGAGGTGATCTTTGCTTTAGCATACAAGGCTTCCTTGGACCTTGTTTTGATCAATCTTTTGCACATCCACAAAACAAACAGCATCAGTACTAATAGAATAAAAGACCTACATTTTGCTTGTGACATAAATAGGACATGTTGAACAGACAGATATGTTTCTCACAGAATTCCCTTTCTCTGGAACAAGTTCCCCACCCATGTGAACCAGAGTTCTTACTATCCCTTGAACCAAGAAGTGACAAGTCGGCCAAAAGAATACAATAAAATGCCCAGAGGAATATAGTTGCACTCATTTAATGAATCATCAGCAGCACTGGAAACTTGGATTATCTTAGCACTTTCATCTGATATACAGACGTCATCAGCTGAAGGCTTACACTGTAAAGACTTCCAAATGATCACTGAGAGCAGTGTAGGATAAGAGGGCAATAACATGTATTCTGAATACCCCAGATGGGAGTGTTGCTGCCCTTCTGTCTATTGTGGTGTTGGTGTTTTTGCTGTCAATAAATCCCATTTCATATTTTAGTTTGCTCAGCGCAGCATTGCAAAACTTGAGGAACGGAAGACTAGATGTGAGGCTGAAATAAATAAACATGATTAATGCTGACCACAACATTACAGTTTCAAGATACACAATGAAGTAAAACATTTTCAAAATTCACAACTTGGAGAGGGCACCCTGGAAAGAAAATACCAGATATTCCACCTTAAAAGATAACTTCGTCAAGCCATGCCCTTTATGTCATCCAAGAGATTTTCCCCTTGACAGCTTTATTTAAGTAGAGACAAATAAGCTGTAACTGCACTCCTGAGTCATTTGGTTGAGGCATTAAACTGAGTCATATCTGCCTGAGTTGGTGGTGGCTCATGTGGATGTAAAATATCCAAACAAAAACATGTGACTTATGAGCTAAAACCTTTTATTATATCTCAAATAATTACTCAAATAAGTGTATTCATCTCCTTATGCCAGAGACTTCATCACCGGTGGTTTCCCTGAAAAGAAACCGGTGAGACAAACCCGGTAAACAAAGGAAAAATAAAATAAAAATAAATAATATAGTGATCAGTATTGATTATATTTTCTGAGTCATAGAGGCAGGCTTTCAGATACAAGCTATATATTGACAATGATTTTTTTTTTTGAAAACAGACCATTTTAATTCTCATATAGGTTTGCTAATACTGATTCTCCACTAAGTTAGAAGAGCAAAATCATATCACATGCTGGCAACACCTTTTTATGCTCTGATAAGATCAGAAATTTATGCAGGGCAGAAAGACACATTGTCTGCTTAGCATACCAGTCTTAATACAGAATCACAATAATTAAAAAAAGCAGAACTGCTTTTATTTCCCAGTTTTATTGGCAGTATAAAAACACAGCCCCCTATTCCAATGGTGTAGTAAATGTAGTTGTGAAAACTAAATAAATGAAAGCATTCACAATAGAAACATATTTAATGACACTAGAGGTCAGTACTGGGTGTGGCGAGGGTGGACAGGATTAGGAATAAGTATATTAGAGGGTCAGCATGGGTTGGAAGGTTTGGAAACAAAGCCAGAGAGGCACAATTATGTTGGTTTGGACATGTGCTGCGGAGGGATGCTGGGTATATTGGGAAAAAGATGCTAAGGATGAATCTACCAGTTAACAGGAAAAGAGGAAGGCCTAAGATAAGGTTTATGGATGTGGTGAGAGAGGACATGCAGGTGGTTGGTGTGACAGAGCAAGATACAGAGGACAGGAAGAAATGGAAACAGGTGATCTGCTGTGGCGACCCCTAACGGGAACAGCCGAAAGAAGATGATGATGACTAGAGGTCAGTACTTACTGTGATGAAATTACTTCATACTTGACTGAGCTCTCATCATTTGCAGTAAAAAAGGCAGAGAGAAAACTACAAACAGACTTTTCAACAACCTTGATAGCATGCTGTGTCTGTGAAGGCATGCAGACCACAGAACATTTGTTTTTGCAAGTATGAAATGCGTTATGCTAGTATAAAATTAAAATTGTCTTTAATGGAAAAATGCTGGTTTGTCTTTTAATTCACAAATTAATAATCAGAAATGTATCAACTTGATAACATAATTGGTATCAAATGTACATTTTTAGTGGGAATAGATGTTTACAAAACTGCGCATGCTGTGGTAATTAAGAATTACTGGTCTCCGTAAGATAGTGGAGGAGAAGGATCCAATCTTATTTACTAGAATGAAGATGAAAACTGTTTTGCCAGTTGTAACCTACCTCTAATCATTGACAACACATAGAATTAAATCTAGAACAGATTGCCTATCTTACCAAGACATTTTATTTTTAAATATCTCAACTACAGTTTTAGAATGCTATTCAAAATAGGTGTGAGCTATTTTTTTTCTGTCCAGTTCACTCCTGCTTACAGAATTATCTGTAACCAAAACAAAACAAAATGCTCTTCCATCACATCTAAAATGATGCCCAAGCTTTGTTTCAGCAAAAAAAAAAAAAAAAAAAAAGTCCATGATCTTGTGGCTGGTGCTCCTGAAATGCAGAAGCCATCCAGCCAACCAAGTCCTGCTTCTGCATCACACCCCACCCCTTCCACTCCTCAGTTGAGGGGCAATTTACAAAAAACAGTCAAAAAAGTCCAGAGCTAGCTACCTGTGTCACTTGAAATGCAGGAGCAAATAATGCCCCTTTCTTTGCCCTGCCCACAATAATCCTTCCTCACATTTTGTGAGGGGGAGGGAGAATCAAAGAAAACATTTTTTTTTCTTTTAATCTGCATCAAACTGCTTGGTACATTTGTACCAATAAGTTGCTAAACTTTAGACCACACAGGGCTCAGGATTGACCACAAATGCAATACCAGTTTTTTGAAGTTGGCATGCAATAAAAGCAATTCAGATCAGTCTTGGATGGCCGATTGCACTCCCAAATATTTTGCACATAGGTCAGTTGCCCTTTCACCCCACCCTAGCTATGCTACTGTAGAATTTGTATATAGTTAGCAGGAGGTAATGGAGAGGCTTGCCCCCCCCTGAAAAAATATATATATTTATTTTTAAGTAATAAATTTTGTATGCACTGAGGCTGTTTCTTGACACACGCATACTGGTTTGCTGACATCATAATTTTCAGTGTTTTGATGTTGATGTTTTGCCAGTCGATGTTTGTTTTTTAGATCCTAAGAAGTACATGTGTGTGTGTGTGTGTGTGTGTGTGTGTGTGTGTGTGTGTGTGTGTGTGTGTGTGTGTGTGTGTGTATATATATATATATATATATATATATATATATATATATATATATACATATATATATATATATATATATATATATATATATATATAATATATATATATACATATATATATATATATATGTGTGTGTGTGTGTGTGTGTGTATAAATCTTCCATAAAACCTTTTACCGTTGAAAATATTGCTAGTTCTGAGCAATCCCTACAAGACATCTCCAACAGGTGTTGCTCTTCTGCTGAAAATTTGCTTCAATTCTGCTCTCAGTGTAAAAGTATCTATGTAAGCATTTACATGCAAAAATCCTGAACTTTATTGTTTTTGTGGCATAGATTGGGACAAAACATATTTCTTGCCACTGTTTTTGTTCTAAAATTATTTCCAAATTTCCATCCCATGTTTTGTTAAGTTTTAGTAACAGCCTGCTTTTTCTGGTAGATTCTATAATAGCAACTTTTTCAATCTTTGCTCATCTATCCATGGTTATCTTAGAAGCTTTGTTTCCCACTTTATGGCCTTTTATGCAGCTTTTGTGCTAATGGACATAGGAACATAAGAACAATACTAGCTAAGAGATCAAAGGACTGTAAGAGGCCTAGTCATATACATGTTTATGCAGACAGGTAGACGTATAGGTTAATGCTAACTTTTACAAGTACTTAAAAGTACCCACCTCCCAGATAAAGGAGGGCTGCACATGATTAAATTTATGTTTCCCCATCCAGTCATCAATGCTAGCCTTCAAGGTAGACAAAGTAGTACGTTGCTTGACCTCTAGCAGTAACTAATTCTAGAGGCTAGGAATACTTTGAACTAGAAATATGTTCCTCCAGTTCCTCTTGTATATTTGTTGGTGTAGGTTTATATACCTAGTAGTCAGGAAATCCTTCTATGTGGCACACCTAATCACAAAATGTTTCTCATCCAGGAAAAAAGAGGTAATTGTTCCCCTCTACTCATCACTCATTAGACCCATTATAGAGCACAATGCCCCTTTTGGTATGTACCTCACAAGACATCTACAACAACTGGAAAGGCTGCAGAAATAACTCACAAAGAGGATTACCGGCCTCAAACAGATGCTCTACACAGACCATCTAAAAAAACTCCAGCTTTACTCTGTCGCATATCGCCTGCTCAGAGGCGATCTTTGCCTAACATACAAAGCTATGCCAAACCCAGAGCTGTTGGACATGCTCCACTTAAAGAAATCCCAATCCCTCCAAGCTACATGCTCTAAGGACCTAAACCTTGTCACCACAATAAACAGAACATGCTGGAGGGATAGAGTCCTGTCCCAAACACTTCCCATACTTTGGCACAAACTACCTATCTATATCAAACAAAGCTCTTCATTAGCACTCTTCAAGAAATTTCCTATTTCACAACCAAGATCTCAAAAGCCAGGGTATCTTTTTGGCTAGGCTTGTATAGGCCCTAGGGCCAATAGCCTAGTACCTACCTATGAACCTATGAACCTAGTATGGGTATTTGTCAAGCCACTGTTTTTTTGAAGAAATAGGAGATTAACTAGGATTGGGTCTTTAAAGGCTCAAAAATTGAGACACAGGTCACCCAGCCAATATTCTACTGAGTATAATTAAAGAAACATGAGGTTAAATAGGATTGTGTCTTTCAAGTCTTATTATTGAGATTCTGGCCCCCCTGTAGCAGCCAATATGCTAGTGGGAATAATAAGAGTTGTACTAATCTGTTCAGATGGTTGAAAGCGTCCAGTACATAATGTTTCATTTGTACCACTCCAGTCCACTCCCAAGTCACATCAGGACTCCTTCTTGATTTAATGCCATTGCCTATTGGAAATATTTCTTGTTGCTAGTCTTGTATTTCACTACTTTCTTGACCATAGTCTGTTAGGTATGTCTTCGTATAGCCTATGTCATTCCATGTTGCCCAAAAAGTATGCCTGTTTTATTTTCTGGCTTGTTCCTGTTTTTGGCAGTATCATGTTTCTCTCCTCTGGCTAATAACTACTTGATGCAATAAATATACCCACCTTGGCTGTGCTGCCCTGTAGTAGCCCAGCAGATCTGGTAGGCTTAAGCCATACTATGTGGCATTATTATTTCTTCCCCATGCAGACCTTGAATGCTTTCCTTTCCAGATGAAAACTAGTGTTCTCTTTTGAGACCTTGCAATATTTTTTTTTCTTTATGATGGATTGTAAAGGCCTGCCCTAAGTTTATGGTTGATGGAACTGCAAGCACTCTTATAACTTTAACCTTGTGGTCCACTTCCATTCCCATTAGCTTGCAGTTTGTTATAATTTCATGCATTCTACTTTTCATCTCTTCTAATGTTTGTTGTACTAACATGGAGACTGACTGGCCATAACCCCTAGTATTTTATGTTTTCATGCTACCAGAGAAATTTGTATTAAATTGTGAAATGGAGTATATTTTTTAAAATAGTTTTATTAAATTCGCAGAATGTTAACAGTGGCATGGGTATACATACAATTATAAAAAAGACTCCAAACAGTTGTAAACATTTTCACTAGCTTTCTGCATTATACACATATATTTTCTTTAGTAACAATTATTCACTCCAGAATTACATACATTGCTCAAGTCCTGCATTCCAATTTCCCTTACATTTGTCACTCCTCCTCCTTCTTCTGAACATTGTTCTGCATGTATTGTTTCTACATATTCCATTTATTTTTATGTGATTTGCTGTTTCCCTTTTCTAAAGATTCCACCTCCAACTCTTCAATGTAATTTACAATATTGAATAGTTCATTTACAGTTGGTCTAGATTTTGATTTCCTTTTTCTAGTAACTACTTTTTGGCAGCCAGTACCATTAAACTTATCAAGGCTTTACTATATATATAGGCAATTCAGATCCTGTATCCCAACTAAAAAAAAAATATTTCTTAGTTACAGTCATTTGCTCCCCAACATTTCTGACAAAGTACTCTGTTTGTTTGTGTCTTTCGGCTTTTCCCGGTTAGGGGTCGCCAAGCTCCGGTCCGCTAATGATTGGCAGTTGATTTTTACGTACCGGCTTGCCAGGCCTGATGCACAACCTTCAATGAAGGTACGCCCATTCACGCATGTCTGTACGCAGAAGACGCTCTAGCCGAGAATCGAACCGGACAGCGTCTTACTGTGAGGCAACAACACTACCGCAGCACCACCATCGCGGGTATTGACAAAGTACTCTGTATGCTTAAAAATCTGCTAACTCATTGTATTCCCCCCAAAATTTCTAATTGCTTCTCTGTCACACTGCTAACAGTTGCTGTCTACCTGAGGAAAACTTCTCTGAAGTCTGCTTGGGGTATAAAATACTACATGGACACTTGCTTGCAAAAACCTAAGCCTTCTGGACTTTGCTACATACTTAGTAGTCATACAGATGTCTTTCTGCTGTTCTTTTATATACTGCCTTTCCAGTCTTTCTTCCCAGTCTTTTCTATCCACTTTTGATTGATTCTTATACTTATCATGCCTTACTAATTATCCATTTTTAATGGTAGCTTCTGTTCTAGACTCAACTAAAAACAAAACCAAAATTATTTTTTTCACTTAGCACTCCCCTTGCCCATTCTCTTTGCCTATGCTCTCTTAGCTCTCTCTCTCTCTCTCTGGTAGGGAAGACAGTCTCTAATCTGCAATCCAAACTTCATTTTGGTCTCATCCCACTCTATTACCTTTCCCTTCATAGTTATTTGCTCCTAATGTATATGTTTCTTTGCTAATTATCGCCAATAAATTCCACCTTTCTTTTGGCTATTTTCTATGTCCCTAATTGCAGTTATCCCTGTGACAATGTGAGGTATTGCCAGCTATGACAGGGGAAATAGGGCAGTGGGTGTGTAATATATGCCAGCATAGATAGCTGGAGTTTTGTAAAGAATTATATGTTATTTGTATATCAAACTGATTTGTACAGGTGCTTCATAGGATCATAGGAGGTTACTAGGCTATTGGCCTTGAGGCCCTTATAAGTTTAGCCCATGTTTAGACAAGTCAGCACCCGATGCCCCTGTCCAGCAGGGACACGGGTGGAATACCATGGGTGTATTTTCTGTTTCCCGTCCAGTTATCCAGGTTGCGCTCAACAATGGGTAAAGAAGTACTCTGCTGGAAGCAGATCTATTCCATACATGGGGGAGTCTCTGGGACACAAATCTGTACTGCCAACAAGTCCTGTTGGATGTCACAGACCAGGTTGAGGCTGCACGTGTGAGTTATTCGAGTGAAGCTTGACTTGCGGATATACAGCAGTCCCATCATGGTGGGGTCCATGATCAGCTTGTATGCCAGACAGAGGTCACATCTGAGGAGTATGTATGAAACTGAGTTGAAGGATAGAGCTTTTAGCCTATCTGTGTATGGTAGATGTTTGAGGCCCTGGATTCTCTTAGTGAAGAACCTCTGTGGTCTCTCCAGCTGCTGCATGTGCTTTGCGAGGTACATGCCAAAAGGGGCATTCTACTCAATAATGGTCCTTATAAGGGAGAATACAGGGATATTATGACCTCCTTGTCCCTGGATGAGATACCCTTACTTATAAGGTGGGCTATGTAGAAGGCTTTCTGTACAACGCAAGCAACATGGTGGTCAAAAGTCAGGTTGCTGTCAACCTGGGTGCCCAAATCCCTCACAACTGATTGCATGCTTAGGATGTTGTTATTAATGTGATAATTTCTGGGGATGTCACTCTCCTCAAAGGGGATGATGATGCATTTTTTGGTATTCAGCTTGATGCCATGTTTCTGGCACCTATCATTTGACTGAGTAAGACCCTCTTGGAGGATGTCCACAGGGCCTGTACCTCAGAAGTGTATATCTCAAATAACAGAGGCCTCAAGACCGAACCCTGGAGTATGCCACTTATTACGGGGCTACTGCTTCAGGTGGCTTCCCCTGTTTTGACTAGTTGGGTTCTATCAGTGAGCCGGTTTGCTACTCATCTGGTAACATATGGATTAATGCCTAGTTGAGAGAGTTTACCTATTATGCTCGAGTGGGGAATAGTGTCAAAGGCTGTGGCCAGGTCACGTTAGGCAGAGTGCACCATCTTCCCCTCATACATGGCTTTGGTCACTGTCTCAAAGAAGTCGAGCAAATTTAACAGACATGACCTCCCCTTGATGAAGCCAAACTGTGTGGGACTGAGTGTTTGGAGGATGCCAGTGTCCTTGTTAATGAGGTCCATGATAATCTGTTCCATGGCCTTGATGATCAGGCTAGTTAGGCTGTTGGGTCTATAATTTCCTGGATTGGCAGGCGCTCCATCTTTGTGCAAAGGGATGACAGTGGCTGTCCTCCACTCAGCTGGGACAAAGCTAGTACTCAGGATTTGGTTAAATAGGGCACCTAATGGTGCTGCAAGTGCCTGCCTGAGTTCAAGTAGGATGCAGCCTGGCAGCCTGGGATGTTATCAGGTTCCCATGGAGGCTGTATTTTTTACCTTTGAGAGAGCAGTGATGACCTGTTGCATAGATATAAGGGGAAGGGAGCAGGTACTAGGGATATCCTGATTTACTGATGGGAGGCAGAGGGGTGAAGTTTCACTGAATCTGTCAGCCAGCATGTTTGCTATATCTACGGCATTTGTATATGTGTTATCCTTGGCCACCAGTTCTGAACAGATCTGGGTGCTTCCTTTGAGGTTGTGGACATATGTGAAGAAGGCCTTATGATTGTCTCTAGTAGATGTGGCCAATTTGGACTCCAAGTTTGCTTTGGAGGATTTCACTAGTGCTCTTATTTGCTTGTTCAGACTAAGGAAATGCTGCTTCCAATTGGGAACCTGTTCCTTTTTGGTCTTGGATGGCAAATTTTTCCTTTTGTTATAGAGTTTATTTATTGCAGATGTCTACCAGACAGGTTTACTCTTCCTTGAGGAGGAGGATTTAGTCCTATTGGGTATTCCTGATTCCATGCATCTATATAAGTGCCCATATACTGCTTTGGTGTAGCTTTGGATACTGGTGCCAGTTCCTACAGATGGAGAGGGAGCTGTAAAGCTGTTTGTACCATCCATAAGGAGGCTGTAATCAGCTTTGGAAAAGTTTTTATGCCTGATCCTAGCTAGAGGAGGGGTTGGGGGAGATGGTGACTTCAAAAGTGACTGCTTTATGGTCAGATCTTACCAGGGAGGATGATACTAGAGGGATGCGGTGGGGGTTACTCATGTTGGTTAATACCAAGTCCAGGATATTATCACCTCTTGTGGGGGTATCGACTAGCTGTTCTAAGGCATATGCATTGACATAAATTGAGGAATCATTTGTGTTCTGGTATGAGTAGATCTTCCAGTCTATGTTTGGGTAGTTAAAGTCACCCAGGATCAGGATAAAGGGTTGAATCTTGATAAATTTGAACAGGTCAAAATAGGTAGATTGGGCATCTTGAGTCAGATTTGGGGGCCGGTAGCTAGCTATGATTTGAATAGGAGTCTTGTCAATGGTTAACTGCACCTGGAATGTCTCCTGTGTGTTGTACTGTTTGACCAGCCCGGAGGTGTATATGTCTTTAATGTATATTGAAACTCCACCTCTTTGGCTTTACTGCCCACAGTTTGGGGTCTGAATGTATGATAGGATGTGTAACCAGGTAAGGTTGGGGTGCTCTCCGCAGCTTTGAACCATGTTTCTGTGACTGC
This sequence comes from Protopterus annectens, assembly GCF_019279795.1. Classification (NCBI taxonomy): domain Eukaryota; kingdom Metazoa; phylum Chordata; order Ceratodontiformes; family Protopteridae; genus Protopterus; species Protopterus annectens. The sequence goes on along the minus strand of NC_056736.1, from coordinate 366,012,185 downwards.
ACAGATGTCAGCATTTTCCAGGGTTAAGAATGCTTGCAATGAGTGCAGTTTCATGTTTAGACTCTTAGCGTTTAGCAGCATGACCTTTAATTTGTGTTGAACATGTACCTGTAAAGCTGCTTTTGTTAAAAAATGTACCAACAGTGGGTCCTGCTTGACAGAAAAAAATATACCTGTATGTCAGACTGTATTATAAATGCTGAAGTTAATATTGTAACAGAGGGTACAGGAAGAGAAGAGGTTAAGTTCAGCTCCAGCTAATTTAGAAAACTAGTTTGAAATTAAATTACTTAAGTTAGGCAATAAAGATTGTATCATACAGTTCTGATTGCAGACAGAGACAAAATGTCTGGGGAAACAAGGACTAGGAATCCAGCTGTATTGTCTCTAGCAGGGAACTAATTGCTACCTGGAAGGGTGGAAGTGTTGAAATGGTTTTATGACTTCCAGAGGCTGCAACAGATCAGTGTGTGTGTATTATTGACACAAATGTGTGACATTCTGGTTCAGTTGCTAGGAAAGGGGGTAGTATGGGAACCAGAGTCAGATGACCAGATGTATATGATGTCATTGTGTAATCCAGGACTAAAATTATGTTTTAATACCAGATGACACTGAAGTCTCAGGGCAGTCTATTTTTGGAACCTGATAAAGGAGAACCACTCTCCTACTTCATCTTGCCTTGCTCTAGTAAGTGACCAGGGAATAGTAACTCTATAGATCAGATAGGAAAATGTAATGAGATTAGTTAAGTACTGTTTTTCTGTATCTGTGTGACTCATTTCATTTGTGTTATTTTAATATTTCCTGTGACTGAAACTCTGGTGTTTACTGTATATGGATTTTTTGTATGTTCCTGTTTTTTTATTATTTATTATTAAATATATTTAAACTTTTCATTGTGGCTAGTCCCTTAGAGAATATTTTAACCTTTGAGAGTACCTATATCTAATTGATGACTCTGTGACCACTTCTGAAAGCGTTACTGCATTGGTCAAACACTATCATTTGTATTAATATTAGTTTCACTCAGTATAATTGGTTACCTTTGTAAGAGCCTTAGAGTAGCTGACTTTGGAGTGTTTGATGGCAGTGTAACTACCTTATAGTCTGAGAAGAAGGGGGCATAGCTAGTAAATCTGTGCTACCATTTCCCAGGTGTGTGTATGTGTGTGTGTGTGTGTGTGTGTGTGTGTGTGTGTGTGTGTGTGTGTGTGTGTGTGTGTGTGTGTGTGTGTGTGTGTGTATGTGTGAAAATCAAATCTCAAAGAGTGCGCATGTCATCTGCTTGGAGCAGGGACACAAAGCACTGGTTTCACAGAGAGGGTGCTGGAGGACTTGGCTTGGACACTCGGCTGAGGATTCAGTTCTACAGCTGTGCCAGTGGGGAGTCTTACTAGGGCCCCTGAAGAGATAGAGAGAGAGAGAGAGAGAGAGAGAGAAAACAGCCCCCGCACTGAGTGTGTTCCCTGTGTGCTTTTAGGGGAAATTGTGCTTGATGCAGAGAGCTGCATCTGTAAATACTGTGTGTACTATTTTTGTTTCAAGTTAATGTCCCTCTCTAGTCAGGTTCCTTGATAACTGGCCTGAGGGGTGGGGGGTGTCACAATTGCTATCAATAAACTTTCCTTTTTTCATTCTCCTGTTAGCTTAAAATTTAGAATACATTCTGCTACTTTATAAATCTAATATTGTATATGGTTATTGTTATTCTCTTTAAGGGCTCTACCTATAATCGTATTCTCTCCTTATTTCTCAAAGCCCACTACTGTTTTATCAATATGCCTTTCCACTTTGATTGGAAACCTTCTGCTTGTGTTTATATATATATATATATATATATATATATATATATATATATATATATATATATATATATATATATATATATATAGATATATATATATGTATATGTATATATATATATATATATATATATATATATATATATGAGCCTTAAATGTATAACTCTAAATTATACCTTCAAATATGGTAGTCCTAAACCACCTTGTTCTATGGGAAGAAACAACTTGTCAAACATAACTCTTGCCATCTTCTCCTCCCAAATAACTTTCTTCAACTCTGTATTAATTACAGTCTATAACTTCTCTTCTGCTTGATAAAAATATGCCTGACCTGTATATAAGGCAAAAAGGGCTAGAAACATTTTACTTTTTATATCAGACTATTCATATCTATAAGGAAGAGCCTCCAGCTTCTCAAGTTTTCCATTACCTTTTAATTAGTCTTGTCCCATATATCCCTAGCTACCATAATAGAGTCCTTGCAAATCCATACACCTAAATACTGTATCTTTTCATGTCCACATATATATTGATAATGCTGAACCAGTTCATGTGTGGTACATAGTTTGCTGTTATAGCCTTTATTTTATATTAATTTGCGTTATATCATTAAAGGTCTTGAAACTTGTTTAATATGTTCCGTATCACTGACATGTCCATTTATGAACTTATCAAGTACAAAAGAATATTGTGTGTCAGAGTATTATTGAGGATGTATACATTTGTTTTTGTCTCATTTACTTTGTATGCCAAGTGGAGTCAAAAATTCCTTCATTTAAAACAGTTTAAATAAATCTCTCTCCATATTTGCCAGATGTATTTTAATCTGTGACTTTCTCCATGAGTAGCCTTGTATTTGAGATAATGTATTAAGAGATGCTAGAGGTTCCATATAGTGAATAAATAAAAGTGAGGACATAGGGCGGGCAGCACCGACATTTTCTTATAAACATCACAAAGGTTTTAGGCAAGCTCCCATTAACTTTGACACTTGCAGGGAAGTCTTCATATTTAAGCATAATCGAGGTACATGCTTTTTCCAATACTTTCCTCAGAAAAATCCAACTATCTGTCAAACTCTTTTTTTCTGCATCTAATTGCATCATCTTTAAAGTATTCCCTGTTTTACTTGAATCATCCATTACCACTGTGGTTTTGACTGTAGTTAACAAAGGCCTGCCTCACCTTGATGAACCCACTTTGGTCAAGCTCTATCAAAGTTTTTAACAGTCGTGACATTCTGTCTGCTTGTGGCCTCCATAAAACCTTATAGTCATGGTTTAGTACTATATACGTCTGTACAATGTCAGTTTCAGGGAGCTATTACTCTCATTTGGTATAACTGAAATTATACAATGACTTATAATAGGTTATTATTAATAATAATTAATAATAATACAGCAATAATAACTATTACTGTATTAAAAACGTGCACTCTGATTGATCAGCCCATCCAGCATGCCCATTGTAAATCAAGCATATACCAACAGAAAAAAGTCCAGCCACTGAAGTACCACTGAACAGACAAACTTTTCTTTTGATATATACTACAATGATAGACCAACTACAAGAAAAATCAGGTATGTTCTGCAAAACTAATGAAACAGAAATGCACCTGATTTTCATTGTATTTCTGTGTGGTTTTAACAGACTGCCAGACCTCTGAACTGTCCAAATTTTCATATAATGTCCACATTTTTGCCTCATACTGAAAAAAAGCAATTGAGATTCATTTTTTCTTCATTGCTTCTGTTGGACAAACTGTTTCACAGCTCACTTTTTGTTGGACAAACGTTTGCATTTCCTCCTTAGAATATTCTGAGTCAGAAATGATTTTGTCCCTCCAGGAAAGACTATTCTGAAGATAGCTGGGTACAGCAGTTTGAATCTCATGCCTACATCTCAACATTACCTGATTTGATATTATAACAAACAAAAACTTGTATGTATAAATCAGTTGTTCTGTATAGTTTTCTTTCATATAGGTGATCAAAGTAAGGTCTCCAAAGATGAGGTTTGCAAATGGAAAACTGAACTGGTATACTGTGAGTAATCATTTTCCACAAACACTGTACTGTCTCCCACTTTTAGTACTCTGTCCTTCCACAGTTTTGTCAGAATCAACTCCTTTTGCTAGTAGGATTGCATCTTTACTATTAAAAGTCTGGGTTGCTTTTTCTTGACCAGGTTTGGAGCATACACACAATGTGCCCTTTCAATTAACAACTCCTGCTGTGCAGTACCAGTCCAGTTGCTTATTTGTGCTTTCATACAATTAAGTTCCTTCTAACTTCTGTGGTACAGCAGAAAATCACAGGGTTTCCCTACTTGCTCTGTCCTATAATTCTGTTATTTTTTGAAACATCTCCTCTTGAGCAGACTCGTATTCAGCCAGACTTATTTTTATTTCAACCTCTGATTTTTGCAGTTTTATCACCTCATCTGAATATCTTTTTAAAGCGTCTTCCAATTTTTCCATCAGTTTGCTATATGAGTTGATGTACTCCATCAGTACTCCATCAGTGTTTTGTTTATTTTAGTCAGCTCTGAGTACATATGACTTTTTTTTTCTCTAGGTTACTGGACGTCATGTTTTGTATCAACGCTGGAGCTTGCACTCCTTTTTGCTGAACAGCTGCATAATTTTTCCCAGTCAGTGTTTTTTCCTCACCTTTTGTGATTGATTTTATTTTCTTTCAGCTTCTTTGAATTTCTTTTTTGCTGGCATACAGGCAGTGCACTAGCCAGTTACTGAAATTTACCCCAAAACATGAGTTTACTGGCTCTCTCTCCCCTGGGTTTCTAGTTTCACACTGGGCGAGCCAAAATTAAGCTGTTACTCAATGTGCAGCCATCTTTGAAGCTCAGTCATCTCTTGGCATTGAGTTTTAAGCTGTAGCTTTAGCATCAGTCATTTGTCTGAGGTAGTCCTTCCTGTAGGATGTCAGTGTCTTGGGGAAATTCTATGACTGCTCCTAATTTTCAATCACCTACAGACTTGGTCAGCCAAAGGCCCTTGACATTGGCCTTGACATCCAAGAAGTAGATGACAAAAAGAAGCAAACCCAGCACAGAGCCGTGCGGGGCTCTAGTAGTGACTGGCCTCTTTGTGGAGGTGGTCTCCTGTATCCTAACTTCCTGGGTCGTATCTGAATGCCAGCTGAATATCCAGCATTTAGCTTAGGGGTTTATGCCAATATCCATTAAGTTAGTGTACTAGGCCTAAGTTGAGTATTGTATCAAATACCTTAGCCAGGTCAATGCAGGCAGTATGAACCCTTTTGCCCTCATCCATTCCCTTGGCGACCTTTTCAAAGAAGTCCATCAGGTTGAGTAGGCATGATCTGCCCTTGGTGAACCCAAACTGGGTTGGATCCAATATTTGAATGTTTTCTATTTTCTTATTAATTATTTCCATGATATTTTTTTCCATGGCTTTGCATATGAGACTAGTGGAGCATATGGGTCTATAGTTCTCAGTGTCCACTGATGGTCCGTCTTTGTACACAGGAATGGCTGTTGCACTTCTCCATTCATGTGGCACAAAGCCTATCTGGAGACTATGATTAAACAGTGACTTCAGTGGTCCTGAAAGATTATGTTTCAGACTACTTGGAAGGTATCCTGGGATATTATCAGTGGCAACTAATGCAGTGTTTTTGGTCTTAGAGAGCACACTGTTTATTTGATGGTATTTCTTAGGGGCAGCTGGGGAAGAGGGGACTAAATTTGGAGATGAATTTGTCAACCAACAGTTTTTTTTATCTTCTAACTCAATGTAGGTGGCTTCATTTATAATCAGTTCTGCACAGTGCTGTGTGCTACCTTTGAGGTTTCGGACATAGCTAAAGGAAGCCTTGTAGTTGTCCTAGTTGTTTGTTTAGATTGATGAGAATGTTTTTATTATGCTGGGATTTTTCCTAATCTTAGCTATGGCTTTTTTCTTTTGTTGTACAACCTGTTTATGTTTGGATTCCACCAGGGTGTTTTTTTTTTTTTTTGAGTTAGCTCTGGGCTTTCTGGTAGGCACAGCTGCCTCTATGCATTTATTGGCATGATTGTACAGGACTTGTGTTTGCAATTCTGTATAGGCAGCTGTTTTCTGAGGGTTTGGGGGGCTTGAAATTTTTGACAAGTTATCACTTAGTAGTAGGAAGTTTGCCTTAGCATAATTCCTAAACATTACAGGGTTAGCTGGGGTCACAGCAATTATTTTTATTATGAAAGAGGACACTTTGTGGTCTGATGTTATCAGAGAGGACACTATGCTGGGGGCGGGGGGTACAACATTGTACAATGATTGTGAGTACCAGAATGAGTATGTTTGCACACCTACTGGTGTATGGACTATCTGGTCCAAGGTGTTTGTGTTTACAAAGTCAAGAAATCTTTGATGCTGTAAGTTTGGGGTCATGTCTGTTCTAGACCTGCTGTTATGTCTTGGGGGAAAAATTGTAATTTTTGTTTTTATAGTTCACCTTAGCCACATTCACTAATCCAAACATCTTAGTTATTGCTTCTACAGATCTTCCTTCTCCCTTTAGCCTTATATGCCTTGGTCCTTCTCCTTCTTCTTCTTTCGTTTTTTCTCGATTAGGGGTCGTTACAGTGGATCACCTGTCTGCTCATGATTGGCAGTGGAGTTTTACAGTGTTGAGTTGCCAGCCTGGTGCCCAACCTTCCACAGAAGGCACACACATGCACACACTCATAACTAGGGCCAATTTAGAGTGTCCAATCCACCTACAGAATGTCTTTGGGATGTGGGAGGAAACCGGAGCACCCGGAGGAAACCCACGCGACCACGGGGAGTATATGCAGACTCTTGCTGTGAGGCAGCAATGCTAACTGCTGCACCACCGTGGCCACCCCCCTTATATGCCTTGGTCCTACAGAAACATTAACCCTATTAGTTGTTACATTTCAGTCAGCAGCCAGATGTAGCAGACCTTGATTAATGTCCATTAGGTTGCTCATCAGCCTCTTCAGCTGACCTGGTTCTGTCATGGGGGTGTATATACTAGCCAATGTAATGTGACTACCCTGCCAAAACTTTCTCAGTATAACATACCTAGCTTTCTGTCATCTTATCCTCATCAGTAGTAAGTGGTGCATTGTTTGCTATCAAAAGGATTGTCCCTCTCCTTTGTACTCTTCTGTAACTGGTGAAGTAACCCCATGTAAACCCCACTAGAACTAGTTTTTGGTGCTCATTATCTTCTGAGAGGATTTCTTGTAACATGTTCACATCAAGACTTGCCTTCTTAGTGTCTTATTCTTGCTGTTTTTTAGTGTCCATTTAGCCATTCTACTTCTTTTTGCTTCTATGTTTATGGTATTACCAATTCCTTTTTTTCTTTGCTTTCTCACTTAATTCAACACGCCCTTTCCCAAAGTGTCATTCACACTTCTCAACGCTACCTATTTTGGAGGAAGACCCTGTTTTCAGGCCTGAATTATCACTCCACAAGATGTACCTATTTATGGAGGTTTGTTCCTATTTATAGGCTTGAGTTACCCCTTCAAATTATTTTTCTGAATCCTCCTCATTAAAGATGATTTTTAAGTTGTCTAGTACACAAAAAAAACTACACTGCATGAACAACATACAAGTGGCACCAATATTTTAAAGAGGACTCACATCTTACATCTTCTTTTTTCGGTAGCAAACATGACCTTATGTGGTAGAAGTTTATAAAAAAAATCTATACTTTACACTGTCTATTTGATAATGTACTTATATTTTTCCATCATTTTTGTCACTTTGCTTTTTAAAATGTGTTTTTGAGAAGTTTTCCAAATTTCTTCTGGATCCAAGAAGAGTTAATGTGTCATATGGCATTCTAATTTTACGCTAATTAGACGTCCAGATTTCTGGCTGTGTCTGGAGTATGTATTTGTTTATTTCTGTATTCTTCCCAGGTCTAAGACATTTCTTTAATAGAATTCTTTCAGTCTAACAAGCTCTTTAATAGTTCATCTATTTCTTCTTTCTGTTACTTCAGCTACTCTACTCTCATTGAAAACAATTCATCCAGTCCTTAAACAGCAAGAAGCTGCTCATTCTTTTGTATTTTTAAGTCGTGACTTCCCTGTGATATTTCCTATAGAAACAGGTTTTGCTGGCATATATCTCTATTTTAACAGTACACATTTTCCCCCAAATTACAAGTTACTCACTATTTATCAGCACTGTGAACACACTAATGGAAATTCTCTATTTTAATACAACAATCAGTATTGCAGTTGTAAGGGACTGCCCCTCTTTAAGTTGGCCTTTCAAACCAGTTATCCATGTTAGTGTGTATCTAGACTGTTTGAAATGACAACCCCCCCCCCCCCCGACTGTTGCAGGAAGCTCTGATAATGTTTTAAGTAATTCCTAATTCCTCCATCCACCAATCACAGAGTACTTCCTTTATGCCAGGACCACTGTTTTACATTACCTTCCTGGGTTATTCAGTTAACAGATTACCAGTCATTTTACGTCAGACCACTTTGTCAACTTTTTAAGCTAAACAAAGAGTTGTCATTTGATTTTATGATGAAATTTAAAGCAAACACCTGTTATGTTTTAGAAAAATTGTACCGATTCAGTTCCACTGATTTCTTAGAGTAAAAAAAATTAGGTTCTTTAAAAGTCCGTGCACACTTTAGGGCAGTGTTATAAATTTCCACTGCGCTTTCCCTTCATTAGTGCTGTAGAATATTGCTTTGATCTAGCAAAGTAGATTGTGATACCCATGTGAGTGCATCCACAGTTCTTTGGTCCATCTTTCATCTGTAAATTGGGTGGAGAATCAGGGATGTGCTGGTTCCTCCTTGATATAGGTTTTTATCCCAGATTTAATTTTGCCGACTGGCCTCTTTCTGCTGGGTGGTAGTCGTTTACTTGCTTGAATATCACATTGCATCAGGGATTGTCTTTGCTGTACATGGAAAAAATCCTGAAGATTGCTGGATATAGCATACAAGTCATGGATGTTTGTCCCAGCAGTTCTGTGTCATAGCAATCAACTTATTTATTTTTTTCTTGTTATTCATCAGTAATGAATGTCTGCAAATGCTATGGTTAATTTAATTTTTTAATTTCTACATTCTAGGTAATAATTAAGTCTGTACAACTGCAGCGTGATCAGGATCTGTCTTGGCTGCCTTCTGTTGGTCATAATACCAGCTATAAGTTCTCAATGTAGCCTTTCTACTAGCAATTCTCTCAAGGGGTGCACATATCCAAATATTCACTGACTCCCTCATAACTGTTAGACACTCACTACATTTCAGCTTTTCTGGTATTCCTGCAAATGTCAGGTTTTCTGTTTTCATTCTACCTTTCAGCTGTACTGTTTTTTATTTACTTTCTATTGCAAAGGTTTCCAGGTCAGCAAGTTATAACTTTGTCTGTGTAGACACATTGTGGGTATCTACAGCACATCTAACTGACTCAACAAAGTATTCTCAATTTCTTCCAGCTTTCTATTTTTAGAAGTACAGACTTCCAAGGCTGCTGTTATCGTTAAGTATTTCATTATGGTTTTTCTCTATCTTTGTGACACTTGAGAGTGGCGCCTTCTCTGGATTTACTTTACTTCACTCAGGTTTTTGGTATGTCCAGCCAGTATTAAATAAGTTGTTTTTTTTTGCTTCCCGGTTTTATTTCTCTTTCTATACCCCCAGTGCGGCAGAAATCTACTTTACTGGAACTCTGAAACACTATATTATGCGCATAATTGATTTTGACATTTGTGTGATAATACTTTTCCACCAAGGGTGGATTGTTATTCATTAGGGCTTTGCTTTTACAACCTTTGTAGAAGGTTCATTTCTTTTGTTTCTATATAAAATATAGTATCCCTGGTAGCAAGTAGCTACTTGTTTCCAGATGTAAAGTTTGCACATATTTGTGTCTATTAAATGTTGACCTTTTTTGCTTTGGATTTTGTTTGACTCATATCAAATGAGTTAATTTCTTTAAAACAGAGACTTCATACTTAGTTTGGATATTATTTGTTTCAAGCATGCTGTGTTTAACAAAGGTGTTTTAATTTCAGCTATGTCTCACTTTAAGTGTACATAGCATTGTTAATATAGAAAGACATATTGCAAACAGCGAGAATAATAACAAACAAAAACTTGTATGTATAAATCAGTTGTTCTGTATAGTTTTCTTTCATATAGGTGATCAGAGTAAGGTCTCCAAAGATGAGGTTTGCAAATGGAAAACTGAAGTAACAAGGCTTTGTTCTGCAGCTGGTTTCATATGTATAATAAGTTAGTATGACCATATTTTATATTAATTAAAAGTTAGCATTTCTGGAGATTCTCATTGCTTTATATCAAGATACTTCTCTTTCACAGCTTTGAGGGTTGGGGAATGTTGTGGAAATTGAGATGACAAGGGATGATGTTATTGATGGTTTTATATGTAGGCTAATATGGCCATATTTCCTAACAATGTTTATCATTGTTTGAGGATTTCCATTGCTCTGTATCAAGATGTGTATGTTTCACAGCCTTGGAGGAGAGTATAGGAAGTGTGCAGTAGTCATGTATTAATATACTCTTTTTTTCCTGAACTGTACAAACATTTTGGTTAATTTGACAAATAACTTGCCTCAATACACATTTAAGAGGGTTCTAAAGTTTAGTTTCCATAATTCATGCTTACTATATGGTGTATGTCCTATGCATTGATCTGGTCATTGGTTTTACCCTATATGCTAAACACAAATGTTTAAGAGTTCTTTCACATTTGTAATTGTTTATAGATCGATTTCTGTTATTTTCTTTTAGACTGCGTGCGTTTTATTTCTCTTTATAAGAATTGTTGCAGTGTCAGTTTAGGTAGTTAATATGCAACTCAGTAGTTTAAGAACTACTCTACCAGTTAGGACCATAGGCTTAAACTTTCATACTAGTAAAATGAAGTAGCACCACCATGGAATAAATGTTCCTGCGATGTAAAAAATGAAAATAATAATGTAGAAGGTATGGAACATCCACAGGAACAAACCACAGCTGACAAAAAATCTTTCTGTAGTAAGAAGTCTCTCCACTGTTGTAATATAAATCTCCTGGTGCAAACACAATTCTGTTAATCACACCATGTAGTCGAATAAAAACTTTTATTAACAAAAATGGTAAGTGCTTTCACCTATAAGGCTTCTTCAGACCAAATAAATGTAAACAAACATTCAGCCTCTCTTATATAGGCCTCCTCTTGTATTATTCATTAATCCAGTAAAATTACTCATGCTGACATCATTTCTTGGGCTATAAAATGTATGACTAAATATATAGTTACATGAGATAATACTTCTATAGTAATTCATGTTCTTACAAAATTCTTCCATGTTAAAACAATCCTTAAAACATCTCTTACTGTTAAGAAGCTGATCATAGCAATATATAAAAACAATGAAAGCACTTTCAAGAATGATGCATTGTATATAAATACAGACCAAATAAATATGTTGAATAAATAAACAAATAAATAAATAACAGTTCATACACATATATATATATATATATATATATATATATATATATATATATATATATAAAACTCAAAATAAAGCTGATAAATATACATATATAAAATCTATGTATGTAAAAAATGTATATAAAATATATGTGTGTGTGTGTGTGTGTGTGTGTGTGTGTGTGTGCGTGTGTGTGTAAAAAAAGGGGGGGGGGATATATTATTTAATAGACTTGAGTCTCCTATTTTGTAGGACCGGTTTGAGGGGTACTTTATCATTGAGTCCCAGTCTCTTATCTGCTCTAAGCGTTATGATCCATTTAGTCTCACAGCCTTCCGTAAAGTTTTTTACATCTCCTCCTCCTCTATAACTAGGAGTAATAACTTGTATGTCAGTAAACTTAAAAGAATGGAGTGGACCCGCTTCTAGTGTATGTCTAGCTAATGCATTATGTTCAGATTTAAGGCGTATGTGGTAAAAATGTTCCCTCATTCTCTCTCTCAATTTCCTGTCAGTTTTACCAACATAAAATGCATCGCAGACTGCGCACCAAGCAAGGTAAACCACATGTTCTGTCTGACAGTCTGCATTTATATAAAAATTGTGGTCTTGTAGTGTAACTGGGTGTATAAAAAGAGTTATAGTGTCTATGTGATTGCACAAATTGCATCTATTACAGAGTTTCATCCCAGATGTCATGTTATCAGTATTCTTCTTCCCCATAATCCTTGGATGGCACAGGAGCTGTTTCAAATTCTTTCTGTTTTTAAAAAGGAAACTTGGTCGTTCTCCTACTATCTCTTTAATATCCTTATCTAGGGTTAAAATATCCCAATGTTTCTGTATAATGTCTCTCAAATTATTGGTGTCTAAGGTGTAAAACATTGGTATTTTCACCTGAAAACTTATTTCTTCTCTCAGCACTTCACCCATTGAAGTACTTGCACTGGAGAAGTATGGACAGGCGCTGGTTGCCCGTAATGAACTGGCTTCTTCAAGAGCAGTATTAATTTCATTAATTTTATAATTCCTATCTAAAAGTCTTGTCTTCAGGTCCTCTAGCTCGTGTTCATACCCTTCCTGTGTTGGATTTAACCTAGATGCTCTCATGGCTTGGCCTTTCGCTACATTCCTAAAAACATACCCTGGGTGCATGCTCTTCCTGTGTAACAATGTATTTCTGTAGCACGCTTTCCTATGGATCCCTGTATTCAGTATACCATTCTCCAGCCTCTCAATATGTACATCTAGGAATGATATACTGTGTCGTGAGTGTTCCATTGTAAAATCCAGGTATTCAGTAAGACCATTTACCTCTAACATGAAATAATGTAGATGTGTTTCATCGCCTGTCCAAATTAAAAACAAGTCACCCACAAAATGTCTGTAAAACCCTACATGCGCCTTATAACTTTCTAGAGGAAAATGTTTCTCCTCTTCCCAACTGGCCATAACAATGTTGGCGTAGCTGTTGGCACAAGAAGTGCCCATTGCTATGCCATCATTCTGTATGTATATTTCCTCATTGCACGTAAAGATAGTATTATACAATATGGTTTCTAAGAAAAGGGTCAATAAATCTATAAAACGTGCTTTATTGGTTGTGTGTATCAACATATATCTGTGTATTTTCTCTACTCCCTGGTCATTGGGTATAACAGTGAAAAGAATTTTCACATCCAATGTAACTAAAATATATGGTGTATCATCCGTTATGTTTCTCATGCAATCATAAAGATCTAATAAAAATTGTTTACTATCCTTCAAAATGTGAGTGTTGGCATTCACCACTGGTCTAAGATAATATTCTATATAAATTGATAAGGGCTCTGTTACCCAACCTCTCCCTGCTACGATAGGCCTCATAGGGGGATTGTTGAGAGACGTGTGTACTTTGGGGAGTCCTTGAATAATCGGTAATAAGGGATTATTCACCCTTAAGAATTTAAATAAGTCTAAATTGATATATCCACTCTTCAGCACATCATCTAACATATCATAAATTTTAAACATTCTATTTTCCACTTCCTCTATATTAATTCTAGAATAGAACCTCTCTTCTTGTAATAATGTCGCCATACTTTGTCTATAATTGTCTCTGTCCATGATCACAATAGGACCTCCTTTATCCGCTGGTCTAATAATAATGGAATCATCATTACATAAATCATTCAGTGCTGTCCTTTGTTTAAATGTAAGGTTACTATTTTTTCTGTTCTTAGTAGACTTATTCATCTTGTGTATATCATCTTCTACTAATTTTGTAAAAGCATCCAATAATGGATGTAAATTCGGAGTGTATGTACCAGGCACCCGAAAGATAGGCCTTTCTATATTATTCATCCTGCTACCAAATTCTAACTTCAGTTGGACATTTCGTGAGAACATTTTAATGTCTATAATAGTATCCAGAAGATCACTTCTTTTAGTTGGTATAAATGATAGGCCCATATCAAGGACCTGAACTTCATGTGTGGTTAAATTTCTATGTGATAAATTCAGTACTAATGAGTGTTTATCCATTCCCACATCTTTTTCAATGTCGGCCCTGTGTGCTCTCCACCTGACCCTTTCCATTTCTGTCTCCCTCTGCTGATAGACCTCTGCCGTTTGCCTTGGTGCTGTGTGTCTATGGGGAAAGGGGTATATTGTGCTGTATTATTTCCCAGACCAACAACTTGAAAAGGAATTTTCTTTCTAACTACTAATTCAGCTGAACCTTTGGAAGTGGAAGCTGCAATATCATTGCCGCTGTCTAAAGTAGTGAATACTCCAGTTGTAGTAGTATCTATACTTATAGCCCCAACTGCTACTGGTATCTCTTTGTTAACATCACACACATTACCAGTAAGATCTTTGTTATTACTATCAATATTACTTATACTGTTACTATCAGTATTATTTATACTGTCTTTATTCAAATCAACCACAGTAGTTTTTTCAAAAGAACCCATTGTTCTAGCAGTTTGATGTCCATTTCTCCTCTGTTCATATGTTCCATTGAAATTACCCCTGGGCCAAGTGAAGACGTGGCCCAGTCTAAAATCATTTGTGTCTCTTTGAATCTTATTTCTTTTTTGTTCAAGTAGTCTCCTTTCATACAACAGAACACTGTCAAGCATCTTTTCCATACCAATGTCTACATTAGCATTCGGATAGTTCATATTAATAGCCTGTTGCTATTTCTTAATACTGTCCCTTAACTGTTCCTCTTCAGGACGAAAAAAGTAATTCAATAAAATCATATATTTCATACTCAGTTCTATATTAAGTTGTTGCCATTTATAAAGCAGTTCTGGAAAAAGGTTACCTGTTGTAGGCATTTTCAGTATTCTTGGTCCTCTCTGTACTATTTTCCTACGAATACAGACTTTGAAATGCTGTCTCTGTAGCTGTAGAAGTCAGATTCAAGAGTACTAAATGCTTCAGATAGTCCTGCCAAATTGATTACCTCGTTGTCATTCTGGTTCCCCTCTTCCGTGGCTTCAAACAGCATTAAGAGATTTTCGTCTCCGGCTACACAACTCTGGAACCGATTAGAGATCCGTTTTTCACCTGTGGGACCATTGATAACATAGGGTAATTCAATGGACGCCATTTGCGTTCCTGCCGTGTCTCCTTGGTAGTTTGACAAAATGTAGAGTAAGACCAGTAAAATGAAGTAGCACCATCACAGAATAAATGTCCCTGCGATGTAAAAAATGAAAATAATAATGTAGAAGGTATGAAACATCCACAGGAACAAACCACAGCTAACAAAAAATCTTTCTGTAGTAAGAAGTCTCTCCACTGTTGTAGTATAAATCTCCTGGTGCAAACACAATTCTGTTAATCACACCATGTAGTCGAATAAAACACTTTTATTAACAAAAATGGTAAGCACTTTCACCTATAAGGCTTCTTCAGACCAAATAAATGTAAACAAACATTCAGCCTCTCTTATATAGGCCTCCTCATGTATTATTCCTTAATCCAGTAAAATTACTCATGCTGACATAATTTCTTGGGCAATAAAAATGTATGACTAAATATATAGTTACATGAGATAATACTTCTATAGTAATTCATGTTCTTACAAAATTCTTCCATGTTAAAACAATCCTTAAAACATCTCTTACTGTTAAGAAGCTGACCATAGCAATATATAAAAACAATGAAAGCATACTTGTTTTATTTCACAGAGTGTTAGACAATATCTACAATACTTAAAGTCAACATCTAAGAACATTAGAGGCATTCATAATTTTATTATTTATTATTTATGTATTTTTTTTTACTGATTACATTTGTTTATCAGGATAATCTGAGTGGGCAGAGGAGCCCAGGGATTAAAGCTCCAGAAAAAAAAATCCAGCATTACATAAAGAATACAGTAAACAGAAGTATACATCTAATCAACAAATATACAAAATTTAAACAGATTGTCATTAATTAATGGCAGCATCATGTAATGAGCTCTTAAAGTTTTTTCCAGAGAGAAAAGCATGAAATTAAAAAGAAAAGTTTAATATTGTCAGATTTTTAAGGTGAGTAGAAAGGAAAAGCTTTATAATTTGTTCTAAGTTTACTCATAAATAAAGAGTGTGGTGAAACTAGATTTCTGGGTAGCTAGAGAGGGATGGTGGGTTTTAATCTTAAAAACCCAATGATGAGCACATATTACTTAGAGTTTATTAAGGTGATGAAAGTTAACAAATTAACAACCTTTCCTGTTATATTAGGAGAGGGTTTTACTGGTATACTCAATGAATTTTTAAACAGAGTGCCACTGTCAGGTTAAAATCACCTAAGACCACCCAAGAATGATAAACTATTATAGTGGATATTAGGCAATATTGATTTATAAGATGTGCAGAGGATAGTACATCTGTAGGGGAAAAAAGATTAAACTTTCTTAGCACCACAGGTATTACTAGACATGTGGCTCATTTTAAGATCAGTTATAGCCGAGGTTATGGGAAATGGAGTTAAGCTAAGTTATCAGATCATAGTCTGGTTACACTTGAAGTGGCAGTGTTGGTCTGGTCAATCTAAACCATTTATCTAGCAGTTCAACACTCTGTCATTAAAAACACCAAGCAGCTAGAAATGATAATGTGGGGATAGCAGAGTGCTGGACACAAATTTGGCAAGAATCACCATTCACTACATGGGAGGTAAACTTCATTGTTTCTTGTTGTAATATATAACCTGGGTTGAGCCTACAATTGGGTAATTTTTGGTCAGTGATCTATTCTGGTAAAGAAAAATGAAGTAAAAGATAAATAAAATATATTGTAACAATTTCAAAGGAGATTAAATTAAACAAAAGCATATTACTAAGAGAATTTAGTACTAAAGCTACCAGACTAGAACAAGGTTATAAAAGGAGTTGCAGCAATAACTTTATCACCTCTTGATGTATTTAAATTAGATAATAAGAACATTTTGCTATATGCCACTTCATGAAAAGTAAGATCAGTTAACCATGACCAGAACTGACCAATTATCACCCAATCACTTTTCCACCTCCTTTGTCCAAAAGTCCTAGAGAGGTGCATTCACACACAACTGATGGATTACCTGAACCGACATAAACTTATGTCAAAAACCCAAAACGTCTTTCTTCCTTGTCATAGCTCCACCACAGCCCTAATGTTCTTTACTAATACTGTAAACCAGCATAGGAACAACGGAGAATTTATATCTGCCATCTTTCTTGATCTTTCTAAGACCTTTGACATGATAAATTACAATAAACTTATCGATGTTCTTTTGAGCCTAAATCGTAGTCAATCCATTACCTGGTTTAAAAGCTACTTATCAGATGGACAGCAGGCTGTTCAATGGCAACATGATCCCTCCCCTCTTCTTCCATTTACCTTAGGAGTTCCCCAAAGCTCAATACTAGGACCCCTACTGTTCTCTCTATTCACCAACAATCTCCAAACATCTACTCTACATCCTTCGGTGATGCAGTATGCAGACGATGCCATCCTAATATCTGCAGCCCATTCCCTACAAGTCCTAAATTCTATAACCCACACAATTCTTTTCTATCTGTTGAGACATGGCTTACTAATGCCCATCTTATCTTTAACCCCAGCAAGGCCAAACCCCTTCTCTTTAACCCTACAAGATCAACCAAGTCAACCCCCTCATTCAATATCATATCCAGAAATAAAACTGTAATCACTCCAGTAACCCACACTAAACTTCTAGGTGTAGAAATTGATAACTTGAAATTTGATATCTACTTATCTCAAACCATTAAGAAGGTGCACAAAAAACTAGGTCTTTTATACACAAACAATTTCTTACAAGAAGCACAAAAGCTACCATCGCCTGTATGCATCTCTTGTCAATTCTTCTCTATGCATCACCAGTCCTAACCAATCTCAGAAAAACTGAATTAACCAAGCTAGACTCTTACTGTAACAAGATTGCCAAATAAGCTACAGACTCCTCACACAGGACACATCGCTGCTCCTCTCTTACACAACTGGACTGGCTTGAACTCCTTCATCCATTACTCTTTAATCAAATAACTTTTGCCCACAAAATTTTGCATCAACCAGAAAAAAACTCTGCTTCCCAGAATCTTATACAACCACATTCCAATATTAGATCTCTCCATTCTAGTAATAAACTACTTCTGGACATCACCAAATCTAGCAACTCAGCTGAGGAATCACTCTTCTCAGACTGCATTGCTAAAATATGGAACACACTACCCACCCAAATATCCTCTAACTGCAATACAGTACAATTAAAAAAAACTTCGAAAATCACACTCAAGCAACTCTTGGCTCTGTCCCTGCACTTGTTCTGGCTAGATATTTTATTCCAAACCATTACATATGTGTATTTCTGGGACTACATACTGTGAGACTGCTTAGCCAACTGTAAGGAATCTATGTATATGTCTGTTTTACAACAAGGGCACTGTCAAACTATGGTGAAATGTATTTATCAGTGTAAAACTCAATTTAAACAACTGTTTAGTACCTGTATAATGCAAACATACTTTATCTGTTATGTTGTCAGTACTGTTCTTATGTTAAATTTGGACTTGTCAGTTTGACTTTTGTCAGTTTTATACAGTTGTACATTTGTCTGTTTTGAATTTCTGTTAATTGTGGAGCTTTTCTCCCCAGGCCTCTGATGAGAAAGGACCTATGTGTAGTTGGACTTTCCCAGTAAACAAATGTAAAATAAATAAAAATAATAAATGTTTAATTGGAAAAATGCATTGCATCAGAAAATTATTGACAAAAAGGCTGGCAGGATGGCTTATAGAACAACAGTATGTTATTAGATACTCATTTTCAATTAAACCATGTTATGACCAAAGAGTATCTGAATTTTCTAGTGAATTCCTAACTTGTAATGGGCCAAATGTTCATATAGGTGCTGGACCTAAATGGCCATTTCCATTTAGGTTTATAGATTAGTACTAGGCTAACTGCCCTGATGGGCCATTTTAAGCCTAGCCAATTACCACATGTGAGAATCAAACCCTGCACCTTGTGTCTGTAAGGTAAACATCTTAACCATTATGCCAACCTCCTACCACCTGTGTTCAAGAAAAAAAATAGGTCAATATCTAAATGTGATATTTTTGCTGCAGTTGATTCTCTAACCTCAGGGAGACTGGCTTGACATGATGGTCTAATTCTGGATTTCTATAAATCTTATAAAAAGGACATTTATCATCTTTTTTCTTGTTATATAAGTAGAGAGAAACCAAGGAATCGCTAACAGCTTCAGTTGTGTTAGTTACTGCATTATTTCTTTTTATACCAGACAAAGACAGTGCCACCCAGGGAATTATGGGCTAATTTCTCTTCTAAGGTTGGAAGTAAAATATATGCTAAGGTGTTTGCAGAAGTCTAGACTGACTCAGAAATGATTAATTTAGGTAGATTTGGGGTTACCAGACTTACATTTGCTTATAAATGGACATTGAAAAAGGCTGAATATCGTAATATGTCTGTGGCAGTGCTCCTCTGTGACTTTTGAAAAATATATGGTATGGCTGAATGGAATTTCTATGGAAAGTATTAGAAACAATGTTGGTGAGTTTTGTAGAAAGACAAAAATTTATATATCTGAAACCCATAGCCAAGGTCTCTGCTAATAATGTACTTTGTCCTACCTTGGTATCATTGAAGGAACACACCAGCATTACCCGGCCTTGCCTTCATATTTCATTTTAATAAGCAAAAACTCTTGTTTCTCATTTATGAGTCAACGTCTGTCAAATAGAAATTAACTTATCACACAATGATACATAGATGTTTATGTGGTATGATAAGGATTATATTATTTGGACTACTAACCCAGGTAAACTTTAGGCAAATATTATGAAGGCTACTATTCAGTTTTTGTTCTCACAGGTATTCTTAAGTATAAATAAGATGCTTCTGTCCAATCTGAACAAAGCCTATTTTCAGAGGCTACTTATCTGCAGGTATAACTGGCAAAGTGGTTATTCAGTGTATTTACTTAGGGGTAAGACTTAAAATTTCACATGCAGTTGTGGAAATGAATGCTCTTCCAGTCATTTTGGAACTTATGGATGACTTCAGTATGGGGAAGAAATTATATTGTTTTATATGTTCACAGGAGAATACTAAGCTATCATCCCTAGCAGGACATTTTAAACTTGGCCATGTTACCTGCTTGTCACCTAGCTATACTATCTCACAGGTATTTAATTATCCATGCCATACTTTTAGTTAAATAATCTTCTTATGCAAACATCAGTCTATTAGAATGTTGCTATACCTTAAGTTTATTTTTAATCCATCACTTAGCACATATTTTATTTGCCACATATACCAGAACCCTATAAACATATGCCTTATATTTATTATGGAAATGAAAGACTCTAAGAATTAATAAAATAAAAATAACTAGACCAAAGGAGAAAGGGAGCTTTGGTCTTCTCATTTTTTTACATATATGAAATTGCTTCCACAGGACTACACTCCCTAATTGTCAGGGCATTTCCCTGACCTGTATAATCAGTGACAGTGGACATTAAATAAAGGAACTTTGTGAGCCGCAACACTCAGGGCTCCACTAACCACAGTGTCAGACAAGATCAAGAAAAAATTGAAGAAAGTTTCTGTAAAGATATTGAGCATAATAGAAAACCTTTTTATAGATACATAAGATGTGGAAGGAGTTAAGACAAACAAATTGATAAACTGTATGCAGATTCTAAAATCTACTCTCAGACACAACAGATTATAGATATATTTACAAAATCTTATGCAAAACAATTTGGCTCCACAAAGGCGGTGACACGTTGTCCTAGTAACATCCAGGTAACCCCAGATACTGGAATTAAATTAGAATACATTGAAAAAGAACTGAGCCGGTCTTAGTATCAATGACCTAGGAACACTTCAGCAAGAACTTACAATACCATTATATCTATTATTCACTAGGTTATATAAATATGGGGAGATTCCTCAAGGTTGGATACATGCGCTTACTAAACCTGTCTTTAAGGGAAAGGGGAGTACTTTCATGTTGTGGAAAAATAATGGAGAAGGTAATGTTGAATAAGTTATTGTCAGAATTGGGGAGGCTGGGACTTAAAACCATAATATATCAGCATGAATATGTTGAACATAGATATATTACCACCTGTAACATGATGTTCTATAACAATATAATAACAGCTATGAATGAAAAATTGTGCTGTGATATAATTTATATAGCTTTAACTTCAGCATTTGACAGCGTCATACACAAAACAGCAATCAATAAATTAGTACAACTAGGCATTGATGTACTCTTGATAAGATGGATAGCTGCATGGCTTTCAAATAGGACATGGCAAGTGTCATACAGCAAATGGACAGGTGAAATCCTTGGTTACAGTCAGGGTGCCCCACAGGGCTTTGTCCTAGGCCCCTACTTGTTTAGGTTGTATCATTCAGACCTAACATTTTCATCTGAGGTGTTTTACAGTCTATATGCAGACGACCTGAAATTGGATAAACTGATTACATGTGTTTACAGATAAGGCATGTCTTCAAAATAAATTGACTAAATTGCCTATTTGGGTACAGGAGAGTAATATGCTAATAATACATCAAAAACTAAGCATATGAGATTTGGGAGACATAAATTGAAAAGTGAATATTTAATACAGCACACAGTGATTGAAACTGTAGACTCATTTAAGGACCTGGGCATATGGGTAGATTCAGCTATGAGTTTTTCTTAACATATCAACCAATTGGTTAATGATAGTTATAGAACTACAGTGGATATAAAAAGTGTACACACCCCTGTTCAAATGCCAAGTTTTTGTGATATAAAAAATGAGACCACAATAAATCATTTCAGAACTTTTCCCACCTTTAATGTGACCTGTAACCTGTAAAATTCAATTGAAAAACAAACAATTCTGTTAGGGAAAAAAATATAAAAAAATAAAAAATGTACAATAAGCTGGTTGCATAAGTGTGCACACCCTTAAACTAATACTTTGTTGAAGCACCTTTTGATTTAATTACAGCATTCAGTCTTCTTGGATACACACCTGCCATCAATTACAGAGACTCTGATTAACTCCAAATAAAGTTCAGCTGTCCTAGTAGGATTTTCCTGACATTTATTCAGTTGCCTGCTACAGCAAAAGCCATGGTTCACAGAGAGCTTACAAGGTATCAAAAAGATCTCATTGTTGAAAGGTATCAGTCAGGTGAAGGGTACAAAAACATTTCCACAGCATTGGATATACCATGGAACACAGTGAAGACAGTCATCAAAAATGGAGAAAATATGGGAGAACAGTGACGTTGCAAAGA
The DNA here is from genome assembly GCF_019279795.1 of Protopterus annectens. Lineage (NCBI taxonomy): Eukaryota > Metazoa > Chordata > Ceratodontiformes > Protopteridae > Protopterus > Protopterus annectens. The sequence goes on along the minus strand of NC_056736.1, from coordinate 365,990,087 downwards.
ATTGGACATCCCTACAAAATTGATGAAAAGACAAGATGAAAACTGGTCAGGGAGGCTGCCAAGAGACCTACAGCAACACTGAAGGAGCTACAGGAATTTCTGGCAAGTACTGGTTGCGTACTACACTTGACAACAATCTCCCATATTCTCCATCTGTGTGGACTATGGGGTAGGGTTGCAAGATGGAAGCCTTTTCTTACACAAAAAAATCCAGGCCCTGCCAAAAATTGCAAAACAATACATCAAGACACCAAAAGCACGTAGGAAAATGTGTTATGGTCTGATGTGACAAAGGTTGAACTTTTTGGCCACAATTCTAAAAGGTACATTTGCTGCAAAAACAACACTTTGCATCATCAAAAGAACACCATCCCCATGGTGAAGCATGATGGTGGCAGTATCATGCTTTGGGGTTGCTTTTCTTCAGCTGGAACTGGAGCTTTAGTCAAGGGGGAGGGAATTATGAACAGTTCCATGTACCAGTCACGTTTGGCCCAAAACCTTCAGGTGTCTGCTAGAAAGCTGAAGATGAAGAGGAATTTCACCTTTCAGCATGACAATGACCCCAAGCATACATTCAAATCAACAAAAGAATTGCTTCACCAGAAGAAAATTTAAGTTTTGGAATGGCCCAGCCAGAGCCCAGACCTAAATCCAATAGGAAATATGTGGGGTGACCTGAAGAGGGCTGTGCACAAGAGATGCCCTCACAATCTGACAGATTTGGGGCACATTTGCAAGGAAGAGTGGGCAAATATTGCCAAGTCAAGATGTGCCATGCTGATAGATTCCTACCCAAGAATACTGAATGCTGTAATTAAATCAAAAGGTGCTTCAACAAAGTATTAGCTTAAGGGTGTGGACACTTATGCAACCAGCTTATTGTACATTTTGTATTTTCTATATATTTCCTCTAACAGATTTGTTTGTTTTTCAATTGAATTTTACAGGTTATAGGTCACATTAAAGGTGGGAAAAGTTTTGAAATGGTTTATTGTGGTCTCATTTTTTATATCACAAAAACCTGGCATTTTAACAGGGGTGTGTACACTTTTTATATCCATCGTGTACGTTGTATAAAAATATTTATAAAGTCTAGGAAATCAAAAATGATGAAGTCATTGTTAGTTACATTAGACCCAAATTGAGTATAGAATAACAATATGGAAACCCTATAAGAAAACAAGCATGAGTAAACTGGAAAGAGTATACCAGAAATGTACTAAGGGAATCCACGGAATTTAAGTTATTATGAAAGACTAAAATATCTGAACTTGTACAGGTCTCTTACAGATATCTAAGAGGAGATCTTATTCAGGTATATAGGGCATGTAGAGACAGCTACCTCTGGGAATGTTTGGAATTATCATAAAGTACTAGAGAACCATCAGAAAACCTATGTAGAAGATTCTATAGGAATGAGAAGTGTACTAAATGATTTTCTGACAGAGCAGTTGATGCATGGAGCAGACCACCAACTTTCATTAAAGCAAGTACTAGTTTAGATATTTTTAAGAACAGCCTAGACAATTATTATGGGAACAAGTGGTTTGGTATGTTGGCAAGCTAGAAGGGCATTGATGCCCATGCTTGAAATAGTTGTATGTATGTAAGATATGGAACTCAGGGGATTTGGAGACATGCTATGAATGTTTTAAGGCAAAACAGAAAAGGAATGCTACGAACTACACATTATTAAGTAGGACATGGAACTCTAAGGTCTTACAGGTGGAAGGTAAACTAATTTACTAGCTGCATTTGGTTATGGCAGGGTATGTAATTTTTATGAATTACTGGAATTTACAGGAGGTAAAATCCAAAATAACAAAACTGGGGAGAATATTACAGGGCACAAATAAAAAAAAAAAAAAAATTGAGCCACACAAATAAAGAAGTTGAATTTACTTTATAGTCATCTCTGGTACCTCGACAGTTTGCCTTCAAGGATAAATTACAGTCACATTCCAACTTCTTATATACAGCAATGCCCCCTACTGATTGGTTACAAAACATTTCAAAATCACACTTCTTTACCACCATATACATATTACAAAGCCACCATCCCCACTTTATAACATTCACTTGTTAAAACATCATTCAAAAGCTGTCATACTTTCTTGCCGACACAATTAAATATTGCAATTATATCCCTAAATATAGTACAAGTTAACTAATTATACACTCAAATATAACAGCTTTATTACTAGGTGCAATGCAAGTTAGCTGGTTATACATTCAAATTAACATTGAGGTTATGACTCCTTGGAGAAAGTGTACCAAAATTAATAATCATCCTACTTTCCAGCCTAAGCAACTTTGCAATAAAATCACCACCTCTCACATGGGTCTATGTTAAATCATCGATCGCTTAAAAAAGCGAATGATGATTTATCAAACTCATGTAAGCCAAAGCTTACAATCTCAAATGCTTAGAACAGCGATTTTTTCCCATGGGAAAAAAATCGCTGTTCTACAAAACAAAAAAATTTTTAAAACATTACATAAAGTGGGGGGCTTTGCCCCCACACCCCCCCTACTTAAATATACCAACTCCGAGATCACACTACAGTCACGAAAATGGCAAAGTAACGGAAGCAGCCAAGCAATTTCTTTCCCAGGGAAAGAATTCACTTATATGCGGGTTCTCTATTTTGCCTTTTCGTGCTTTTAAGTTCGATCAAGACGCATTCGAAAGAATGCATCTTCGATCATTTAATAGGAACCCTCTCACATTATAGGGTTTGACCCAACACACAAAAAAATAATAATATTGCAGGCTCTTAACCTTTTGTTATGGCAGTGCTTACAAATGTATTCATTAATGGCCCACTTAGCTACTACATTAAAAAGTGACAAAGTTATTTTCCTGTATTATGTCAGGAAATGTTACACTGGCTAAGTTTTTACACTGTATTAAAACACTGGATGTTTTATAAAGAGTGGTTTGAGGGTAATCCCACATATTTTACTGATCTTCAGTTAAAATCAGAATCTGTGTTAGTGATTATTCTTTAAAACAATAAAACATAGTATATGAAATTGAAATAATGGCATGATACCCTAGCCTGTCATTTATATTGATGATTTGTTGTATCAATGGCATAATTCTCTTGTTTGACTTAGGAAAAGAGCACAGATGAATAATAATATTTGTTGCAGATGCAAGGCCAGAGATGTAAGGTTTCTGCATATGACATGGATATATCCTGCGGTGTCATCTAAATGTGATGTTGTTTTAGAAATTATTGCATTGGTGCTCCAGATAGGTGTACCACCTAAAACATGTAGAATGTTGGCTTTTAGGTATGCAGTCAAGAGACTGTGCACATCTGCATCAGAATTAGCCTGTTTCTTACAATAGTAACAACTTTCACCACAGTCATTTACAAATTTTGCAGAATACTTTTCAAGACTGGAGGAGTTATTTCCAAGGGTTTTGTAATTGACACAAAAATATGTGAAATTAATATGATGTTATGGAATAACTGGTTTTCACACTTTTTGTATTGTTTTCTACATCCAGTGTAAGGTACAAGGTATTCTGTGTTTCTGTCATTTACGTTGATTAAGTCTTTTTCTCCATCATGTTTTAGAATGTGAATCTAAAGTACCATATATTGTCTTTATTGCAGCATAAGATGTTATCATATTTATATTTTTAATGAAGTTATGCTTGATAAAAAAATGATGATGGAAGTGAATCATGAGCTATAAGGCAGAGAAGGTGAAATGTGAGTGTTTCTGCCTAGTAGTAGAACAATGGTGTGTCTACTAAGATGGACGTGACTGTGTCTATGATTGCCATGTCAAATTCGGAAGCCTTGACCCAGCAGGTTTTGAAAAAAAAAAGTAATGCACCTTTTACTGTACTTGGATTTTTATACTGGAGCTCCTGCCCTGTAGGATCAAGTCCTCAGAATGCTATGACAATGGGAGAGAGACAAGTTTGTACATCAGTTTCAACTACCTGCAAAAAATAAAAACATCTTTCTCAAATTTTAGTATGCTTGCAAGAAAGAAAATGGTCCTTTATTGTAATGTGGGCATCTATTTTATTTATTTATTTATTTTATTATTTATTTATTTTACATTTATTAACCGGGTTAGTCTGGCTGAGCTTTTGGCTCATTTTCAGCAGAGAGCTGGGGAGAAAAGTTCCTCAGGACTAGAAAACAATTTATTAAATTTTAGTAACATAGTAGTAACAATCAGCTATAGGATCTTACAAGCAGAGACTTGGAGAGAAAAAAAGCTCCTCAGGCAGTTCAATTAAACAGAGTACTAACAATTGTCAGACAAGTATGTGAGTTGTTACAAACAAAGTTTTAAACAATTAGCAGAAGAAAATGTGACTAATTACAATATTATTTAAGCTGCTTAGAGCAAAATTAGTTAATAGTTAGGCAGATGCTTATTTAAAGTGGGCAGGATCTAGTTGTATAGAACCCAGCCACTGGGGATGCACAAGCCAGTGGATTTCTTTGTGCCGGTCCCAAGGCCGGATAAATGAGGAGGGTTGTGTCAGGAAGGGCATCCAACGTAAAACCTCTGCCAAATTACTTATGCGGAGAACATTTCATATTTCCATACCGGATCAGTCGAGGCCTGGGTTAACAACGACCGCCACTAGTGCTGTTAGCCAACAGGGTGCTGGCGGAAATTGGGCTACTGTTGGCCGAAGGAGAAGAGGAGGGGGAAGGCATGCCCAAAGGCAGGAAGAGAGGAGGAAGGTTAGGAGTGTAGTAGTGAGGGTAGGAACTTTGAATGTTGGCAGTATGACTGGTATAGGGAGAGAGCTAGCTGATATGATGGAGAGAAGGAGGGTTGATATATTGTGCGTGCAAGAGACCAGATGGAAGGGAAATAAGGCCAGGTGTATAGGAGGTGGGTTAAAATTGTTCTATCATGGTGTGGATGGCAGGAGAAATGGGGTAGGGGTTATCCTAAAGGTACAGTATGCCAGGAGTGTTTTAGAGGTGAAGAGAGTGTCTGATAGAGTAATGTTTATGAAGCTTGAAATTGATGGTGTAATGATGAATGTTGTTAGTGCATATGCTCCACAAGTTGGGTGTGCTATGGATGAGAAAGAAAAATGTTGGAGTGAGTTGGATGAAGTAGTGGTGAGTGTACCCAAGGGTGAGAGACTAGTGATTGGAGCGGACCTCAATGGACATGTTGGTGAAGTGAACAGAGGGGATGAGGAAGTGATGGGTAGGTATGGTGTTAAGGAGAGGAATGCAGAAGGTCAGATGATGTGGATTTTGTGAAAAGGATGGACATGGCTCTGGTGAATACGTATTTTAAGAAGAGGGAGGAGCATAGGGTGACATACAAGAGTGGAGAAAGATGCACTCAGGTGGATTATATCCTGTGTAGGAGGGTCAGTCTGAAGGAGATTGGAAACTGTAAAGTGGTGACAAGGGAAAGTGTAGTTAAGCAGCATAGATCGGTGGTCTGTAGGATGACGTTGATCATCAAGAAGAGGAGGAGGAGTGTGAAAGCAGTGCCAAGGATTAAATGGTGGAAGTTAAGAAGGTGTGATTGTGAGGTGGAGTTCAGGTAAGAGTTAAGACAGGCACTGGGAGGCAGTGATGAGTTACCGAATAGCTGGGAAACTACAGCAGAGCTAGTAAGGGAGACTGCTAGAAAGATGCTTGGTGTAACATCTGGACAGAGGAAGGAGGACAAGGAGACCTTGTGGTGTAATGAGGAAGTACAGGAGAGTATACAGAGGAAGAGGCTGGCGAAGAAGAAGTGGGATTGCCAAAGAGATGAAGAAAGTAGACATGAGTATAAGGAGATGAGATGCATGGCAAAGAGAGAGGTGGCGAAGGCTAAGGATAAAACATATGGAGAGTTGTATGAGAGATTGGACACTAAAGAATGAGAAAAGGACCTGTACCGATTGGCTAGACAGAGGGACAGAGCTGGGAAAGATGTGCAGCAGGTAAGGGTGATAAAAGACAGTGAGGGAAACATACTCACAAGTGAGGAGAGTGTGTTGAGTAGATGGAAAGAGTACTTTGAAGGGCTGATGAATGAAGAGAATGAGAGAGAAAGAAGGTTGGATGATGTGGGGATAGTGAATCAGGAAGTGAAACAGATTAGCAAGGAGGAAGTAAGGTCAGCTATGAAGAGGATGAAGAATGGAAAGGCTGTTGGCCCAGATGACATACCAGTGGAAGCATGGAGGTGCTTAGGTGAAATGGCAGTGGAATTTTTAACCAGATTGTTTAATGAAATTTTGGAAAGTCAGAGGATGCCTGACGAGTGGAGAAAAAGTGTTTTGGTACCTATCTTTAAGAATAAGGGTGATGTGCAGAGCTGCAGTAACTACAGAGGGATAAAACTGATCAGTCACAGCTTGAAGTTATGGGAAAGAGTAGTGGAAGCTAGGTTAAGAAGGGAGGTAATGATTAGTGATCAGCAGTATGGTTTCATGCCAGGAAAGAGCACTACATATGCAATATTTTCTCTGGAGAAATACAGAGAAGGTCAGAAGGAGTTGCATTGTGTCTTTGTGGACTTAGAGAAAGCATATGACAGGGTGCCTAGAGAGGAGTTGTGGTATTGTATGAGGAAGTCGGGAGTGGCAGAGAAGTATGTAAGAGTGGTACAGGATATGTACGAGGGTAGTGTGACATTGGTGAGGACTGCGGTGGGAGTGACAGATACGTTTAAGGTGGAGGTGGGGTTACATCAAGGATCAGCTCTGAGCCCTTTCTTATTTGCAGTAGTGATGGACAGGTTGACAGATAAGATCAGACAGGAGGCCCCGTGGACTATGATGTTTGCAGATGACATTGTGATATGTAGTGAGAGTAGGGACCAGGTTGAGGAGACCCTGGAGAGGTGGAGATATGCTTTAGAGAGGAGAGGAATGAAGGTCAGCAGGGCTAAAATAGAATATATGTGTGTAAGTGTGAGGGAGGGTAGAGGAATGGTGAGGATGCAGGGAGTAGAGTTGGTAAAGGTGGATGAGTTTAAGTACTTGGGATCAACAGTTCAGAGTAATGGTGAGTGCGGAAGAGAGGTGAAGAAGAGAGTACAGGCAGGGTGGAATGGGTGGAGAAGAGTGTCAGGAGTGATTTGTGACAGACGGGTACCAGTAAGAATGAAAGGGAAGGTCTACAAGAGGGTAGTGAGACCAGCTATGTTATATGAGTTGGAGACGGTGGCATTGACAAAAAGGCAGGAGTCAGAGCTGGATGTGGCAGAGTTAAAGATGTTAAGATTTGCAGTGGGTGTGACTAGGATGGACAGGATTAGGAATCAGTATATTACAGGGTCAGCTCAGGTTGGACAGTTTGGAGACAAAGCAAGAGAGGCAAGATTGCGTTGGTTTGGACATGTGCTGAGGAGGGATGCTGGGTATATTGGGAAAAGGATGCTACAGATGGAGCTGCCAGGTAAGAGGAAAAGAGGAAGGCCTAAGATAAGGTTTATGGATGTGGTGAGAGAGGACATGCAGACAGTTGGTATGAAAGAACATGATGCAGAGGACAGGAAGAAATGAAACCAGAAGATCCGCTGTGGCGACCCCTAATGGGAACATCCGAAAGAAGATGATGAGGATCGAGTTGTATAGGAGTTTGGAAACAAGAAAGGAAAGTAAGAATGGCTAGTAGGAGATGTAGGGGAGGTAGAGTATAGGAGACAGACTAAACAGGTAGGTTGTTTTGAGACTGTAAGAATTAAGAGTGGTTGGAGATAGAGAAAGGGAAGAAGTAGAGACTGGGGAATAGTGTTAGAGATACATTAAGAGTGAGGTGGTGAAATAGGTGAAAGGATGGTGGTTTCAGGGTGGTTGGCTGCAGTAGCAAGACCACTTTATTTTTAGGTATTTCCTTGTGGCTAATTTGAAATGTTTGCTATGCTGGAGGGATTTTATTTCCAAGGGGAGTTGGTTCCAGGATGTAGCTGGGTTATAGTTATAGGGAAGGCAGCCTATTTTGGTTTTGGGTTTGTAGATGTCTAATAATTCTTGATTTGAGCTACATAGCATCCTAGCAAGGGAATATTTGGATATGATAGTGGAGAGGCTGGGGCAGAAGGAGGGTAGATAAAAGACAGAGTGGATGATTTGTAGTTTGTATAGTTGCTGTAGTGCTAAGCAGTGGTGTGACTTGTAGGTTTGGTTAGCTGCAAATCTGGCAATCTTGTTATAGGTAGTTTCAAGCTTGGAAATAAGTGTAGAATTTAGGTTTGTGAATATATGGCAGCTGTACAGGAGTGTTGGGAGTAATAAAGCCTGGGAGAGAGTTATTCGGGCAGTGTTAGTTAAGTATTTCTTGCTACGGAAAAGGTGTCCAAGTTTCTGATGAGTTCTTTTTACTGAGTTAGTAATATGGAGATCAAACTTAAGCTGATCATCTATTGTAACACCAGCAATTTAGTACTAGATTCAGCTGAGATGATACTGTTGTTGCAGGATAAGATGTAAATGTACTTTTGAGTGTGGTGATGTTTTTAGGGAGGAAGAGTAGAAGCTTAGGTTTTTTTTGGATTAAGTATTAGTTTGTTATCACTAAGCCAAGTCTCAGTGGTGTGGAAGGATACCTGGATAGTTGAGTGGAGGTCAGTTGGGTTCTCAGCAATGGTTATAACAGCTGATCCATCAGCATATTGCACAAGAGATGACTGGGGACAAGAGGAGTAAAGCAAGTTGGTGAAAATATTAAAGAGTAGTGGTCCAAGTATGGACCCTTGGGGGACTCCCATTTGCACAGTGAGAGGGGAGGATAGTGCAGAGAGCCATTTGGCTGATTGCTGGTGGGTAGAGAGATAGCTGGAGAACCAGGAGATAGTAGGGGGAGAGAAATGTAAGTTAGTGAGTTTATCCAGAAGAAATGGTTGAAAGACAGTGTCAAAGGCTTTAGAAAGGTCAAGGAATAGGCATGAGATAAGTTTATTGTTATCATGAGCTAGGGAGACTATGGTGATGAATGATATGAGTGCAGTAGTTGTACTATGCTTGGCACTATGCTTGGGACAGAAACCATACTGTGTGGGTGTGAGAAGGTTTTCCTGGTGAAGGTAATGCATGGATTTTTGAGAGTGGAGAGAGTATGGCAATCAGTCTGAAGTTGGATATGTCTGAGGAGTTGCCCCCTTTGTGAATGGGTAGAATAAAGAAGTTCTTCCGTACAGTGGGGACATAGAATTCAGAAATGGATCGGTTGATTAAGATGGATACAGGATAGGCAAGAGGTTCAGAGGCAATCTGCAGGAAGTAAGAGGGTAGCTTGTCAACAGATGAGAAGCAAGGTCTAAGTTTAGAGAGAAATGACTTTACATAGTTAGTTGATACTGCTTTTAGAGAGAAGGAATTAGGAGGGTTTGGAAGAGGTATAGAGTTTGTGGGGGTGCTAGTGTTGTTTCTGGGGTGGAGATAATTTATTATGGAGGTTACTGAGTTTATAAAATGATTGTTAAATTTGTTGGCTATGTCTTCAGGTGTTGCATTGGGGCATGGGTTAGGAGAAGAAGGGTTTCCTGGATGAAGAGTCTGTTTAATAGAGCTCCAGAATTTCTTTGGGTCTGATTTAATAGTAGAGGGAGGATTGGCAGAGAAATTTATTTTGTCATAATGGATGACTTTTTTATTTTATTTCTGAGTTCTTTATATTTCCAAAGAAGAGAAGGGGTCCTAGATTTAGTCCACATTTTCCAAATCCTATCCTGGTCTTTCATGAGGGTTCTGATAGATTTAGTGAGCCAGGGAGCAGTATTAGATTTGATTCTAATTGTGCGAAGAGGAGCAAGGGAGTTAAGAATGTTTAGGAATATAGTGTTGAAGGAGTGGACAGCTTCATCTAAAGGAAGAGTGTTGAGGTAAGACCAGTTAATTTTGGAGAGTTGGTGAATAAATTAGTTAGGACAGAAAGGAGAAAGTGAGCGGGTGGTAATAAATTTGTTAGGTTTTGTAAGGTGGGGAGTATGTCTGGTAGCTGTTATAGGGCAGTGGTCGCTGAGGGCATTTGGAAGGCTTTGGGAGTTATGATAGTTTTGAGGGTGGGAGACCAATATCCAGTCCAGTCTAGAAGAGAGCTAGGTAGGTGAGATTTATTAATGTAGGTTGGGGTTGTGATTAGCTGCTCAAACCCATGTAGGTTTATACAGGATGTAGTGTTGGGAGCTTGTATTGTAAGCAAATCAATATTTACATCTCCCAGTGTAATTATTTTATTATGGATTATATGTGAGAGGTGAGATAGGATGTTCTCAAGTATGTTAATATTATCACCAGGGGGAATATAGATTGCTGCGACAGTTATGGTGTTGAAACTGTTAAGTTTGAAGTTGGTTAGTAGGAGTTCAGCTGGTGAGAAGGAGGGTAAGTCTAGTCTGGGACTGATTTGGGAGAGACAATTGGAGTAGAGTATGGAGACTCCTCCTTCTTTTCTTTTAGGTCGATCTAATCTAAGGATATTATAGCCAGGAGGGATGATTTCACTGTCCAGATGGTGTGGTTTAAACCAGGTTTCAGTTAGTTTAACTATGTCAGGAGTATAGTTAGCTAATTAAGCATGGAGTTCTTGAACTTTATTTACAAGGCTCCCGACATTGATAGAGCAGAATTGTACTTGTTTTTGTGGGTTGGTGGGGTTGGCAGGTTTAGATACAGGGGGGTTATTGTACAGGGTAGTGTCTGTAGGGCCTGGGTTAGGATGAATGTCACCAGATAGAAGTAGAGGTGTGATCCTCTGTCTTAGACATATGTTGTAGATTTAAGCTGTCCATACTTCTTGAATCTCAGTACCCCACAACAGCCTGTGGTAGGTCTCCAGTTTCCAGTAGGAATTTGCCTTTCAGAGTTCTTTATATATAGACTGTGAGCTGGGGGAAGTGGTGAGCCACCATCCCCAGTTGGTTTAGACTTACTGTATATACGCTGTTTCTGTCTCCCTCTAGTGTAAGGCAGTGCACATGTCCACCTTGTTGGGGCTAAAACATTAATAAACATTCTGTCTATGCTCTCAGCTAGAGTATAGGCACTCCTTCGGCTAGAGTATAGGCACTCCTTGGCAGGCTATACCATTCTCATTCCTGTTGCTTAAATCTGTTCTTTGGTCAGCCATCATGCTTAAGTTATCCCCATTCCCCAGGGAAGGATAAGCCAGCAGTGATCACTCACGTACCTCCCTTTACAGGTAATTTCTATAATATCCGAGCCCATTTCTTAGACTTAGTATCTTTTTACCTTGCTTTTGCAAAGTGGAAAATATGAAACATGCCGTCCAGTACTGACGTACTGAGTTTTAAAAACAAAGAGATCTGACTAATATGGTGTTTGCAGCAATGTGCTCCCTTCTGTGCAATACCATTTCTTTGTTGTACTAATGAGTTCAAAGTGAATAGGCAATATATGTATTTCATTAAATAGTGTGGCCAAGTGGCTGACTATATAGTGAAACAGAGCTCTGGAATAAATGAGGGTAATGCGTTGTAAAATGGCCGATTGCGTTCTCAATTAAAGTCATTACAAGGAAACCATCAGGAGGAATTTGTTCCCAGACTTTCAGTCCACAAGGCAGGGTATTATCTGCTATTTACTTTAGCAGTGCAAAGGCAAATCATCTTACCATTGCATATAAATAATTATTTGGGCAACAGCAAAAACGATGCCATTGAGTTTGGTTAAAGAATACTAATTTGACATTTCCTGAAACATTTTCAAAAAGAAGAAAATATGGATTTGGGAAATTATTTTCAGGCAAATGTAAAATAAGGCACATGGATATGAGATGGCTAACACTGGGGGCTGTTGCTAGGGGGTGTAATATGTTGGTAAATACAGATCTGCATCTTAACTATCTGAGGGGTTTGTTTTGAAATGGCAGCAGGACAAATTTTAAACTAGAAAGTTAATAGTTAATATTTCAGTCCATTGTAGAGGAAAAATGAGCAGTGATAGAACAGGGTATTTGTCCTTCTCAACACATGGGTTTCTGTTGCAATACAAACTAATTTATCTTTTCACCTTTTCCAGATGCAGGGTGTTCCTTGACCTTAATTAACTTCCTTCTTTGTCATGAGACAGTCTTTCTTTTCATGTTTTAAGTGTCCTGTTTTTCTTGTTTGTTTTAGCTGTGTATTTTCAGTGGATTTGTATTGCCAGTGTGCTTTCACAAAATAAATTATTTTTTTCTGTGTGTGTGTGGGGGGCACTGACTTTTCAATGCAATGTTTTCCAGACCTGGGTAGGTATGTGACTGACTGGCTGACTGATTATTGGTGTGTTAACACTAACTTCAACATTGAACATTAAAATAATAAAGTATTAAAACTGCTAACAGCTTGTGTTTCTTAGTTTATAGTTTACTCATACTACTGGAAGTCAGCACACCGAGGGCATATAGATGGAGCAGTCCGACTGGCAGAGTACTGGAGTACAGGTGTTCACGGAAAGGTGGCCAGGGTACCACTATATGCTATTGTGTAGGTATTTTGTGAATTGCTATTATTGTTATTATAATTTCCCCTTATAATTCCCCTAAAGCTCATTCTACATTTCTAGAAAAGTCACACCTGTACCGTTTCTTCCAATAGAAAATTATGTTTAAGTGTCTATTTGTCTTTGTTCTCTGATTATGCCTGCTTTGTTTTATTAATATTTGTTTCTCTCTTTATTAGTATTTCTGTTTTTCTAAGGCAATATTTCAGTTGATGCAGCAGCTCCTAAGAGGGAATGATTTCCCAGGTACATGTTTTTTCCTACCATATAGTATTGGAGCTAAGAGACTTAGCTTGTCAGGTACCATGGGATCTTTCAAAGAATATAACTATCTGTAATGAGGATACACTGCTGATAATTCACTGCATGCTGTATATAATAATATATTGTTATAACCCTTGCATTCAACAAAAGGTGTCCCAGCTGTAACATTATGGGTATACAGTAATGGCATTTTTTTCATTGTACTGATAGCATTGGCATTGCCATATTAGCCCTTCACTTGTGCTATGCCTAGTGGGAACCCTGTATAAAATGCTGCATCCACTGAGGTCACTGCATTTGGGTTTCTACTTCCACCACACAGTGGTTATTATTGCATGTACAAGTCACTGATTGTACTTCTTTAAAATACCAGTGCTCCACTGAGACCACGTCATGATGAAGAAATGCATCAGAGTCACATATAGATCTTGACTTTTTTTGAAAGCTAAATGTCTAGTGACAGTGCTAACCTCTAACTCATTGAGTGAAGAGAATGCAGTAAAACAAGGGTATTACTAGATTGTATTATTAAATACAAACTTATAATGTAGTGAATCATTCCACTATTTCACTTTCAGATCTATTTAGCAGATACTTAGTGTGTAAAATAACATTTTTTGAACTGCATAAGAGTAGCAAGCTATTTCATAAATGTTGTAAGACATCCACTGCAGGCATAAAGTAATCCAAATACATTTCACAGGAGTGTACAGGGAGAATCTTGTTTCCTGTCTTGTTTTTGGGTTACACACATTGCTTTGCTTGAATATCTGTACAACCATTTTATATTTTTTTGTTTATTTGCAGTAAAATATTTGCAGGGGACTGGTACATATGAAATATATGAAATGTTACTAACCTGCGGTAGTGGTGCTGCGGTAGCGTTGTCGCCTCACAGCAAGACGTTGTCCCATTCGATTCTCAGCTAGAGCATCTTCTGTGTGGAGGCATGCATGAATGGGTGTGCCTTCGCTGAAGGTTGTGCGTCAGGGCTGGTAACTCGGCACGTAAAAATCCACTACCAAACATTAGCGGACTGGCGTTCCACTGTGGCGACCCCTAACCGGGATAAGCCGAAAGACACAACAACAACAACAACTTTGATATAATGTTACTAAGAGCACAGTTTTGGCACAAGTGTTATCAGACTCCTTGCAACACTGAATATCTTGCTACATTCACATTCCAGTGCTTTCCTCTTGGGCTGAAATATAACAATATACTTTATACTCATATGCTTCAAATTATTTCAGAAGTAGAACACTACTGAAATGTCTCCTTTGCTTTATCTTTGATCTTTACAACCCTCACATGATATAGACTTTCTATAACTAATTTTGAAACAAAAAAGAAGATTGTTGCAATGGTCAGAGCCACCTGACCATCAGGAAGATCTACAGTATTTGGGTGTGAGACAGGACAGTGACTATGAAGTGCAGCTTCAGATCCATCACCGTTCAAAGATCACTTTGATGAGGATGAGATGGAACAGCGTGTAGAGAAACTGTTCGATGTTTACAGTGTATTGGATCACCTGACAGAAAAATAGATTATTGAGGGTACGGAATGCATTGCCCTAAAAGACAGTGTGATGAGAAGCCAGAGAGTACAAAATACTCTCAACCCCCTCATATAGAAAGGTGCCACTGTGGTTGATTCTATGTTAGATTTCCTTAAGAACTGATTGTGGATACTGACGCAGGTGGTTCAGACAGTGTGTGGTGCAGTGATGCAGAGTGAACTGTCAGCGTAAGCTGTTTGTAAAAAAACAAACTAGGATTTCAAAGTTGTACTTGCTTGTAATTTCAGGTCCATTGTATTGTGGCTTACAAAATGCCAGTGAGATGTACGTGATGCCAGTTCAGTGTGTCAGAGAACTTTTCTGATATTGACAAGCTAACTTACACATATAGTACTTATATAGATGGTCACACAGCAAGATGAGGGCAACTCTTCTACTTTGAGGCAAATCAAGATAAATACTGAAGAGTGATGCATTTAAGTGCATTGAGATTATGGTGATAATATGCATATATGGTAACAAAATATAAATATCATCTCAATGATGTACCTGTGATTATAACTGTGTTTTTTTCCTCTGTACTGCTCTACAGATCATTCAACTTTGTAACCCTTTATTGTAATTATCTCTGTATAATTTAACATGTTAAGTGTACTAAAAATCTTTCTGTGTATTTGAAGCTTTTCTGTCTAGGCTTCTTCTGAAAAAGGGTGACTACCCAGTCGGACTTTCCCGGTAAACAAATGTAAAATAGAAAAATAAAATTAAGATGTTTACCTCACCTCAGAAACAAGTAAGCAAACACTTTTCACCAGGGGACCAGTATCCCTTACACCAACAATTCCATTAGTACTGTAATAGTTTGGAAATATTGCTTAGTAAGTTAATGCTTTAGTTGGGAGTTAGTCATGTACTCAGCCTCACATGAAGCTGGCTGAGTGGCATGAGTAGTAGGAATCTCTGCTAGAGCCGTCTTTGTGCTGCCCCAATAACTAGCCAGTAGAGCCTTCTAAAGATATGACAGTTTTGCAAAAAGGTGAGATGCCTTATCTCTTACTAACCCCTTGATAAAGTGAAACATATGTCTAGGGTCCTTCTTCAAAATATCTAGCAAAGAGGAAAAACTTGTGTGATAAAGTTGGAAGTATTTCTAAAATTTCTAGAATTTAGCCACTGTTTCTTTATGGAAGGATGCTACCACTCTGTTGCTTTCTGCTACCTACAAAATACCCATCACTGTTTGAATCATTGGTTGTCCAATGCTTCCCAATACATCTTCAAGCCTCCAGTTCTTAGATATGAATTACCTAATTAGAAAAGTTCTTTCCCACACATATGATGGAGTGTCATACTCTTCCGAAAAGTGTTTCCATGCTAGATGAGTTACTTCAAGACAATCTTTTTTTAATGTGAGATGAGAAGTTCTTATACCAGCCGGCTGCTGGATGTGTAGTAGCCTGGATAGCCTTCTCCTATTTGGCCCACAACAGTGCTGAAGTGGCTGGAACTCATAGGACCTTGCATACCATTATTGCAACAGTCTGTCACTTCACGTCTACGCTGCTTCCTTCCCTTTGGCTTATTGGAGTATAAAGAACATGATTAGACAAGCTGCTCCTGTTGCTGCCTCACATAAAATAAAGCTCTAGCTTTTGAATCTTTCTCAATCATTTGCTGGTGGCTGTGGATGGGATATGTCTTAGAATTTACATCACTTTTAGCACAAACATCATCTTTAGGGCAGGGATTTTCTCCACTAGATATAAGCCCAGTTTTTTCTATATATCTTCTGAGAGGTATAGGTCTTGGCAAAGGGGCTTCAGATTCTTACAGTTTCTTCATCAGTGTGTGCAGTTTTGTCCACAGCGTATTTGGGTGGTCCTCAGTACCACCTGCAGAACATGCTGTTTTAAAAATCCAATGCCTCTCTGTTGACTTTAATGGTTCCAAAATGCTGCAGAAAGGCTCAGCTGTTCTAGTACAGTCCACATGCATTTCCATCCTGCAGAGTCAACAAAGATATTTGTTGCAGAGGGGAATAGAGCCTTCATTTCAGCATGGTCATAGAATGATATGTTCATAGATTAGTACTAAGCTAACTGCCCTTGCGAGCAATTTTAAGCCTAGCCAATTATTCCTTGTGAGACTCAAACCCTGCACCTTGTGTTTGTAAGGCAAATACCTTAACCATTAGGCCACCCCCCTGCTTATCTGATGAGAGCATAGGTATGTTAAGTGCCTAGGCAGCCATTAAGAATCCCACCTGTGGGGAGTGTACAAAAGAGGACAGGAATGTTTGTATGTGTTTTCCCAGTATCTTGACATTTCATTTGGCTTCTGTATTAATCAGGGATATAGGTCTGTAATATTACACTTATTAGACATATTTGCATAATTTTGGTAGTACTGCTACTGTATAGGATTCCTTCAATGATGGAGGACTCCACCCTTTAGTGAAAATTTCTCTGAACAACTGAAGTGGCAGCTGCATATCAACAGCAGAGTGCTTTTGTTCAGCTGTGCTGTCATACATAAAAATCGCATGCATAATTATGTAACCCCACCCACTCCGATGGAATTGTGAGATACCAACATTTTAACAAAAGGAAAGCATCGTACCTCTCAAATATCCAGATTCCTGCAGAATGACCAGATTTGTGCCTCATATTTTTGGTCTGTTTCTCATAAAATTGTGTTTTTCTAGCAAATCATTGGCAAAATCCTTGAGGATTCAAGTTAGAATATAATGACAGACACTGAACTTCACCAGGCTATATATCCTTTAGAAAATGTATGCTAATTCAAAACTTGTTATTCTAACAACTTTCTACGTTTGTAAGAGCAATATTTAAAAACTGTCCCTATTTTTAGGCCTTTGTCCTTCCGTTATTTATGGCTTTATCCAGATTTTTTGCTGTAAGGGGTTGAAAGGTATACTGTAGGCCCTCCGGATGCAGTACTTAAGACAGGGTAAAATAAAACCCAGATTTACTTAACATTACCGTACCATTGTTAACTATTGTTAAAGTAACCCCCGGCCTATATAATGTATGAAAGGAGCAGTGGGCTGGCTACTAGCCAGACTTCATAGGAAACTGTACTTCTTCCAAACTTTTTAAAAACCTTTCTTTGATGAGGAGGATACGAACAATGTCTAGATAAAAACAGAAACGGAATATGGACTATGGAAACAGTGTTTCACTTTACATATAACTGTAAAAAGTAGCTGCACAGAACAGCATATTCTGCTATAAAAGTTGTAAATCCTGTAACCTTCACATTGGACCCAAGCAATGTAGCCATTTGTGCCACTGTTACGGCCAAATCTAAAAGAAGTATTACCTGTTCGGCATCTCGCTCCAGCGCCATTCTCATTGCCCTAAGGCCCTCTTTAAGCTTAGTGATATTCCCCCTTCCATCTTTATTGACATCGAGTTTTTTTGAAGAGTTCTGCATATTGCTTAGAGTTAACACTGGAAGCTTCACAAGCTACACATGAAAAAAAGCAGTTCCCAAGGAAATGAAGCATTTTCATTTATTATAACTGCAATGAGTCATACCTCTGGTATAAATATCAATATTGTCTCCAAAAAAGAAAAAAAAATGCTCTTTATTATTGCTTCTTCACATTATTGAACAGTAATCAGTTCATGCAGCTTGCCAAATTCCTCAGCTGTTGTAATCAATTAATGCAGAAATGTAATTCCTCTTGATCCTGTGTATAACTCTGGCGAGACTGTTTAATACAAGCATCTCTATTCAAATGACTAGAGATCACATCTTCCATCTTTCTTTAACAGTGAAATTATCTAGTAACACAGAAAGAGAGGGACAAAGCTTCCATAACAACTGATACTTGCACTCCCAGCTAAGATCACCATAGCAACTAGCAAACAAGAAAAATATAAAATATAATAAAAAAGTAAATTAAGGGTTGTTTGTCTGCTGTGAGCATTCTGTGCTGCTTCAGCTACAGCTAGATTGGATGGACCTTCGCTGCATTCTGGTATTAAAAAAAATGCTATGGCTTTGGAGAGACTGCTCCTGTGTGCAAAGACACAACCAACAGTAACAGGCAACTTATCTTGTAGTCCCTTAGTTATGTATGCATCTAAGTCAGTTTCTCATTATGTAGCATGCCATGAGCTGCATCTGTAAACAGTGAAATCGGGATTTAAAGGGACCACTCGGAAATTTGTGGCACCCTATTATTTTGCTACTCAAAATGGGAAATACGGAGGAGTTTGGTATAGTTGAGAGGTATGAGTCCAAGGTGTTTGTGTTTACAAAGTCCTGGATTCTGTTAATCTGTAAGTTTGGGGTCAGGTAAGTATCCCAGTAATTATAGTGGGGTAGCTGAAGTCACCCATAAATATGGTATTGGGTAGAATGGTGAGGGCCTGTAGTAAGTCCAAGTATGAGTAATGGACTTCTTGGGTCATACAGGGTGACCTATAACTTGTAAGGATGTGATATTGGATTTTGCCTATGGAAATCTGGACATGGGTCATCCTGTTTGACTAATCTTGAGGTGAGTTTTTTATTTATTTATTTAACATTTGTTAACTGGGAAAGTCCAACTTGGAACAAAGCCAATTTTCAGTGGAGGCCCAGGGAGAAGTGCTCCAGATGCATGTCTTTTAACGTGGGAGGAAACCCACACATACGCAGGGAGCACATGCAGACTCCTCACAGAAGGCATCCCAGCTGAGAATCGAATCAGAGAACCTCTTGCTGTGAGGTGACAACACTACCGCTGCACCACTGCACCATCCACAGTTTGGTGTTGATATAGATTGAAATACCTGTGCAGTAGCTGTCCTGAATGTATGGAAAGTGTTGTAGCCCTACACTGCCAGTGTGCTGTCTGCTGTTTTAAACCATGTCTCAGTAACTGCACAGATGTTCACATTCTCCAGAGATAGGAGAGCATGGAGGGAGTGGAGCTTCTTGGTTAGGCTCCTGGCATTGAGCTGCAACACCTTTAGTTTCTCTTGGGTCTTTTTTTCTATGTTGCAAGGTTTGTCAGTTTGACATTGCCAAAAAAGTACTATGGGAGAGGGCAATGTTTTTACCAGTATTCAAATCATAGAGGGAACTGGTAGAGACCATCCTTGGCAAAGCAATATGATCTACTGACCACATCTTCCCATGCTGACAAATATTGTACCCCATTGGGATGATGCCAGAAACTATGCCAGTTATTGGTTAATCATCTTTTCTTCATATTGTGGCATCATCCTTGGTGAAGGTAGAATTTTGCTTAGTGCTAGGCACATACTAGCCTGGGACATAGTCTAAGAGCTCCATAATATCTCTTTTCATATAGTCCAGGGAGGTATGTGTCAGGTCATTTATACAATGTGAACTATGATTGAGTTATACTGGTACTTGTGGTCTAATGACTTGAATACATGGGTGATTTGGCAGATTCTGGCTCCTGAAAGACAACTGACTGTGATTTTCTCCTTATTTAGCCTGCTTAGTGGGACATCTGTATGTCTCATAATGAAGTCTGCTATGATTAAAATATTGGGTAGTGTATTGGCTTGCCTTATACACTTTGTAGTTTGGGCTCCAAAGGGTGTGATGGTATGTGTTCTGTTGGGCATTATGCTTTGGGGTTGCTGAGGATTCTTTTTTTAGGACAAATGCCTAGGAGATCTTTGGGGTGTAAGAAGGTTGCTTTTAAATGCCTCATTATATGTTGGGCCATATGTTGTGTCAGTATTATGTGTGTTATGTGTAATGCTTACTTTGCCAACAATCTGATTGTTACTTTGAGTGCTTTTGTGTGAGAGACCTATCTCCAGTGACATTGTGTAACTACATCTCTCAGATAATGTACCCTTTTCTCTAAGGATTAATTGGTTGTCATTTAACATGATACATATTCCTATATTGTCCTACTGCCACTAGAATTTTATTCCTAATTTTTCTGATGTAAAAATATACTTTAGTTATGCAAAAGTCAAAAGGTACCAGAAATCAAACTAGCTATGAGTAATTCTCACTTTAAGCCTCCATGTGTGTTTCCTAACTCAGACAGAACAAGCTACCATTCTTCTGCTACTAGAAGTGTGGCCCCAGTCTTCTTAATTTAAAAACACACTTTAATTAGCCAAAAGTAAAAAGGTATCAGAAACAAATCAGACAGCTAGCTACAGATAACTACAAGTTATTTCAGAGGCAGACAGGCCAGCAATGAAGAACACGCACCATAAGACAGTTTCAAAGCTCACTAAGAGTCTAAGGAATGGCCTTCCCAGTTTCATCTGGCATTGCCTAGTAAGATGGGTGGAGGAGATAAGATTAGGAAGAGCTTCCAAGGCCAGAAATACAGAAGGGACAGGTAGCTCAAAAGCCTCAAGTTTAAAAGCACAACAGGAAAAGAGTGGGTGGGAAACAACCAAACTGATGTAAATGCTAAGACAAGTACAATAGTTTTAAGTGTACTTCCCTGGATACAAAATGAAGTCCAAATGCTTTGTTTCCAAGCTTCCAAACATAGGTGCCGGAACCATAGAGCAAGGGAGAGGGGGCAGCCCCCCCCCACACTTTTACAGCTGTAAGACCTGTTTTAGGACCCAGTAGAAGATTCATGCATGTGTCGCATGAATTTTATACACAGATGTGTGCGGGTTCCCAGTCACGTCATTGCTGCCAGAGTCACCCGCAGTAAGCATTGCTATTTATTTATGTTATGAAACTGCTGCTCGGCACTGTGTTATACTGAAACTGCTGCCGGGCTCTGTGTTATGCTGAAACTGCTGCCAGGCTCTGTGTTATGCTGAAATTGCTGCCAGGCTCTGTGTTATGCTGAAACTGCTGCCGGGCTCTATGTTATACTGAAACTGCTGCCAGGCACTGTGTTATGCTGAAATTGCTGCCAGGCTCTGTGTTATGCTGAAAATGCTGCTGGGCTCTGTGTTATGCTGAAACTGCTGCTTGTTAGACACTATAGCTAAACTCATCATCGAGCATCTATTATCAGTATACACATTTAAAGGGAAAATGTAAACACAAGATTTTAAAAGATACACACTAATTTTAAATAGTGCATTTGCTGGAAGAATTTCCTGTTACAGCACAAAGATAACATTCACACTACCACTTACGAGAAATTTACAATTAAAGATGAATATAAAAGAGCTAATTAAAAAAAATCCTTTGCTACTTTGGGTAAGATACAGTGCTACACACACAGAAAAACACAAGAGGATTTTTTTGTCTAGCACAGCTCAAGTCACAAAATATAGCTGGGACACTGGAATGATTCACACTTTATTTAAAAGGGGAGAAGAGGAAAATTCTTGCATACTGTCTGTTAAAAGGCAGCACCCAGGGGCGGCTTGTGGCATCGGGCTGCCGGACTGCAGCCCCCTCAAATTGAAAAATAGAAAAAAAAAATATTTTTTAAATTTCACGGACTTCGCGCATGCGCAGTAGTCCCGACTACTGTCGGTCTATGCGCATGCTCAAGGCAGTCCGGCAGTCCCCATAGGGGGACACAAGGAGACGTCTGTGCACTTTTAAAGTGCACAGACTCGCTAGGATTATGGGTCGCGTCCAGACTGCAACAGCAGCAGTCAGAACAGTCTCGTCGTTGGGAAGGAGCTTTGGGATCTCATCGGGCTTTGCTTGGGATCTCACGGGTCTTTGGAGTATTGCACGGGCAGGATGTACGTTAGCTGGATATATTCAGGTAAGTGTATGGTGCTTTTTACTTTTATTTTACACTGTTTATACTGGATTGTGTATGTATGGTGCTTTTACTTTACAATGTTTATACTGGATTGTGTATGTATGGTGCCTTTACTATGTTTATACTGGGGGGGGTGTGTGTGTGTGTGTGTGTGAAAATGCCCCAGGTGCTCATGGTGGTGTGGTAGGGAATATCTCAGGCTTGAACCCTGTACCCTGTATGCAGGTGTTAAAGACTTGAGTTCCCTACCCACCACCATTTGTAAAAAAATTGCAGATTTTTGCCTCATATTCGATCTGATCTGTTCCTCATAATATCTGTGGTTTGTAAATGTTGCAATGCTTGATATTTGATGGTGTAGTAGTAGCATTGTTGCCTCACAGCTTCAGGTTCTCGGGTTTGATTTTTGGCTGTGGTTCCTTCTTTGTGGGGTCTGTATCTTCTCCCTGTGTTTGTGTGGGCTTGCTTTTGTGTCCTCCCATGTTACAAAGACATGTCTGCATTATTTCTTCCTGGGCCTCTGCTGAAAATTGTTTTTTTGTTCCAAGTCAGACTGTCCTGATTAAAAAATGTTAAATAAAATTGACAGGCATTTGAATTTCAGACTTAAGGGTTTCTGAATGTTTAATTCCTTGCATATTTGATGGTGCAGTGGTAGTATTGTTGCCTCACAACTATAGGTTTTCTGGTTTGATTCTTGGTTGGGGTGGCTTCTGTGTGGAGTCTGCATCTCCTCCCTGTGTTTGTGTGGATTTGCTCTGGTGCCCTGCTATTTTACAAAGACGTGTCTGCAGTTTTAATCCCTGCGTCTCTGCTGAAAATTGGTTTTGTTCTGTCCGCAGTAAAATTGACAGGCATTTGAATTTCAGACTTCAGGTTTCTGAATGTTTAATTCCTTGCATAATTGA
Source organism: Protopterus annectens (assembly GCF_019279795.1). Classification (NCBI taxonomy): domain Eukaryota; kingdom Metazoa; phylum Chordata; order Ceratodontiformes; family Protopteridae; genus Protopterus; species Protopterus annectens. Next base: position 365,967,231 of record NC_056736.1, on the reverse strand, counting down.
TGGTGCAGTGGTAGTATTGTTGCCTCACAGCTATAGGTTTTCTGGTTTGATTCTTGGTTGGGGTGGCTTCTGTGTGGAGTCTGCATCTCCTCCCTGTGTTTGTGTGGATTTGCTCTGGTGCCCTGCTATTTTACAAAGACGTGTCTGCAGTTTTAATCCCTGCGTCTCTGCTGAAAATTGGTTTTGTTCTGTCCGCAGTAAAATTGACTGGCATTTGAATTTCAGACTTCAGGTTTCTGAATGTTTAATTCCTTGCATAATTGATGGTGCAGTGGTAGTATTGTTGCCTCACAGCTATAGGTTTTCTGGTTTGATTCTTGGTTGGGGTGGCTTCTGTGTGGAGTCTGCATCTCCTCCCTGTGTTTGTGTGGATTTGCTCTGGTGCCCTGCTATTTTACAAAGACGTGTCTGCAGTTTTAATCCCTGCGTCTCTGCTGAAAATTGGTTTTGTTCTGTCCGCAGTAAAATTGACTGGCATTTGAATTTCAGACTTCAGGTTTCTGAATGTTTAATTCCTTGCATAATTGATGGTGCAGTGGTAGTATTGTTGCCTCACAGCTATAGGTTTTCTGGTTTGATTCTTGGTTGGTGTGGCTTCTGTGTGGAGTCTGCATCTCCTCTCTGTGTTTGTGTGGATTTGCTCTGGTGCCCTGCCATTTTACAAAGACGTGTCTGCAGTTTTAATCCCTGCGTCTCTGCTGAAAATTGGTTTTGTTCTGTCCGCAGTAAAATTGACAGGCATTTGAATTTCAGACTTCAGGTTTCTGAATGTTTAATTTTTTGCATAATTGATGGTGCAGTGGTAGTATTGTTGCCTCACAGCTATAGGTTTTCTGGTTTGAGTCTTGGTTGGGGTGGCTTCTGTGTGGAGTCTGCATCTCCTCCCTGTGTTTGTGTGGATTTGCTCTGGTGCCCTGCCATTTTACAAAGACGTGTCTGCAGTTTTAATCCCTGCGTCTCTGCTGAAAATTGGTTTTGTTCTGTCCGCAGTAAAATTGACTGGCATTTAAATTTCAAACTTCATGTTCTTCAGAATACATAGTAGCACAACCTTTTTTTCTAGCAATTTTCTAAGTTTATAAGATGAATATTTTAAATTTGTCCCTATTTTTGGGACTGTATTCCCCCCATTATTGGCTTCGTCCAGGTTTTTCTGCTAAGGTTGACAGCTATGGCAAGAACTGAATTCACTGAATATGTTTGAGGGCTGTATTCCCTCATTACTGGGTTTGTCCAGGTGTTTTGTACTAAGAGGTTGACAGCTATGGTGAGAACTGAATTCACTAAATGATAGCCATTTAAGTTTCAGTCTTCCTCTCTTTACAAAGCAGCTGATGTATGTGGTATGTTACTCTGACTGTTTTTGCTCAGGGACCTTGGCAGTAAAATATATGGTGGCAACACAACATTTTATTCTAGCAACTTTCCAAGATTATACAAGCAATGTTTAATGTGTCCCTGTTTTTGGGCTTTTGACCCCCAATACATTTTGGCTTTTTCCAGTTTTCTTGAGCTGCAAAGTTGAGATGCAGTTGAGTATTGAGTAGATTTTACAAGGAGCTGAGAGCTGCAGGGGAATAGAAGTTTAGTGCTTTGCCTAGTTAATACTATAGCACAACAGGTTGTGTACTTGCTTTTGATGCAGAAGGCTGTGGGTTCTACTCCCCCAAGGGGTGGATGCTGCCGTACTGAAAATGTTCTCCTTGGTGAAGATACTAACTATGAGTTCGTTATCAGTTTGCCATCCATTTCCTCTTGCAATATTATTACTAGCTTATCATTTTTTAATGTAATATAGGCAATTTATTCCTGAGGGGCAACAGACACTTTATTTTTCGATGAAACCATGAAATATAAAGGTGATTGCTAGCAGCAACCGCTTCATTAGTTACAGATTTCTTTAATGTGGAATTATTTAGATGACTTACTTCAGAGATTGTGCATATTCACTGATAATGGACTGTAGAATTGTGCATATTTACTGATAAAGGTGGACTGTAGAATTGTGCATATTTACTGATAATGTTGGACTGTAGAATTGTGCATATTTACAAATAATGGTGGACTGTGAAATTGTGCATATTTACTAATAATGGTGGACTGTAGAATTGTGTATATTTACTAATAATGGTGGACTGTGGAAGTCTGAGTAGACTTTTTTATGATAAATGTTCTCAACTGGGCAGTTTTGCCATTATGGGTGCATATGGTTTGTTTCATTGCTTACTGGAAAAATGTTCAAAACAAATTTAAAACACCCTCTAACAAGTGTACTGTATTGTACAAGGAATATAATTTTAGTACAATGAGGAAGGTGTATCAAAGAGCACATGTATGTTTCATATGCAAGGGGCCTATGATTCGAAAACAGCCCAAAATTAATCTTTATCTGCCACTGGCAAAATGTATTTTCTTTGAATGTGGGTTTCAATGCTGTTTCAATGAATGTGAGTTTCAAGGGCAGAGAAGTTTTAATGCTAAGTTTTCATTGTGAGACTGCATTGCTTTGTTTAACAGATGACTTAGTGTTTGTGCTGTAAAATACAAAATAAAACTTTCAAATAGGTTCATAGGTTCATAGGTTTATACTAGGCTATCTGCCCTAAGGCATTTATAAGCCTAGCCCAAATTATTGTGGCTTACGCCACCCCTTATATGAAAAAATACTGTGCCCATTAGTTTGTTGCGCCTCTGTCCAGCAGTGACCCAGAGATGATTCGGGTAAACCTACGATCTCCCATCCACAGGTCTAGATTTCTCTTGAACAGAGTCAGCGAGGTGCTCTGCCTCACATGGACCGGGATTTTATTCCACAGCATAGGGAGTCTCTGAGTGATAAATCTATCCCTCCAGCACGTCCTATTTATATCCGTGCTAAGGTTTAAGTCACTTGCTCTAGTGGTTTTGGTGGATTTGGATTTTTGAGGTGGAGCATGTCCATTAATTCGGTTGGACATGGCCTTGTATGTCAGGCACATGTCACCTCTGAGCAGACGGTATGCGACTGAATAGAGCTGGAGTTTCTTCAATCTGGCAGCATATGACAGATTTTGGAGACCCTTTATCCTTTTGGTGAGGAACTTTTGGGGTCTCTCCAATTGCTGCAGATGTCGGGTGAGATACATCCCGAATGGGGCATTGTACTCGATCATTGGTCTGATAAGTGAAAATGAAGTCCAACTCATCATAGAAGTAAAGCAGTATGCACATTAGTGTTTATGGTAAATGGAGTGAAATAGCCAAGTAATGGTTCATTGGAATGGCTGCAGAGGCTCCATTCAACCATTATTTTGTCAGGGGGGGAAGGGCAGCAAACTCAGACAGGCCCAGCTGAACTATACCTCCCAACTGTCCAGATTTTCAAAGAATGAATAGATTTTTGCTTCTTATTTTTGGTTTGTTGTTCATAAAATTTGTAGTTTTAATTCCTAAATGATTTGCCAGAAGTCACTAAATAATAAGTTTCAGACTTCATAACCTTCAGAAAATGCATGTTAAAGTAAGAGCTGTTCTATCAACTGTCTCAGTTTATACAAGAGCAATTTTTAGTACTGTTTATATGTGCCCCCAATATATTTGGCCTTGTTCAGATTTACTGCATTAACCGGTTGAGAGGTACATGCAAATAAATTGCTTTATAGAATTAGGCATAGCCAACCTCTCAACTGTCCCCAATTTTTGGCTCAAAATGTTGCTCTTCCCCCTAATAATCCCTCCGCAAAATAGCAATTTTGGAAGAAAACATGGAGGGTTTACAATTAAGAAATAACTGTTATAATCAAAGTTATAGATTACTTGAAATGCATGTAGATTCTTTTATTTTGTCAGCCTTAGTAGCAGTACTAATATTAAAGTGTCCCTTCTTTGACAGGTAGCAGCTGTAGTGTGTGTCTATTTTATATTTTTGCATCACATTTTTGGTCCATTTTTCATAAAATTGTGTTTTTTGGCAAATTAGTGACAAATCACTAAAGACTGAAGTTAGAAAATGACAGACATTTGAGTTTCAGATTTTATACCCTTCAGAAAATTCATACTAATGCAAGACCTATTCTATTATCTTTCTAAGTTTATTAGAGCAATATTTAAAAAATGTCCTTATTGTTGGGCCTTTGTCCCACTTCTGTGTATGGCTTTGTCCAGATTTCTTGCTGTTGAGGTTGAGAGGTATGACAAATGTGTCAGGGCCATCACAGTCAGCCAGAGAGATTTCAAATTGTGACATGCTTGTTGCACCCCACTCCCCATGTAGTGACTCTGGATGTGTCCAAGCAAGGCAAGGAGTAGTTGTATCTACCTTGGATGGGGAGGACACACTGCATAAGTACTACAGTGGCTTTTCATCTGTCCTTGATTTTGCAGAATGGTCTGGTTTCTGTCATATTTTTGTACTGTTGATTTATGCTTATTACTCAGATTTATGCTTATTACTCAAAGTGCCTGTTGCTCTGTGTTTAAGTAGCAATGCTTTAATGACCATAAGGTAAGCTTGTCTGACATCGTAAGATGCAAGTAAGCTTTAATAAGCATACTGTTAAAGAATTGCCAACATTGAAAGCCTTTCTGTTGTTGCCATGCAGAGAATACTTGACTAGATAATGTATAAGCCTTGGGTATTAAAGGACAGGATTCCATTATTTAAAAAAGCTCATTACACTTGTTGGAGACTTCCAGTCATCTCTACAGACTTTACCCGTAAACTAAACAGAATGCCAATCATGTGTGGTCCATAACCTGTACAGTAATCCTTTAAACAATGTATCTTGAGCTTGTTTCTTGTTTGCTTTTCATTTTTTACTTTTATCATGTTTTCCCCATGAAACAAGTTGTCAGGCAGCAGGTCTTTTTTGGATAAGAAACATTTTTACAATTGGGGGCATCACATAGTTTCTACTTTCAGCATGTTACTTGGTACTTTAATAAAGCTGAATATATTATAATTAGAACTGCAGTGCAAGGAGAAGTGGTTTGAGTTGAGTGCTTCTGGTTTTTCTTATACTTGATTTTGACTGGCATTCCAATAATGTATTTAAAAAGTAATTTATTTTTTCATGCCTCACAACCTTTTGTTTCCATCTAGATATTAAGTAAGCTGTCATGCAGCCAATGCATTGAAATATTTTTATTCTTCTACACTTATTTTTGTCTTGATTGGACTTTCATAATGATGGTTTGCCACCCAGGGCAGCGTATTTAATTAAAGTTATTTTTTTGTGGTTTTGTGAATAGCTCCTCCCCTTTATGGTCGACCACACCCCTTTCCCATTGACCCCACCCATTCAGCTGTCTCCTGCAGCCCCCCTGTGATTTGAAGTCACCAGCCGCCACTGGCAGCACCAAAAGCAAATAAATAGCACCACACAAGAGAAAGGAGCAGCATTTCTCTTTCACAGCTTGTTTTACACACTATGGACTTTGCACTTCCCAGAAGTCTCTCCTTACATGCACAGGCTCATATGATTGAGCTTATCACACCAACACCCACCACTTAAAGGGGAAAAACATAGCTCAGCTCTCACTGTATTTGGTGCAGGTAAGTTTCTTATATGCAGAAACTCAGAGTAAGCACATCACAGTCACAACTCCATTTAAAGGGAGAAACACACTCAGACATACAAATATGAAGAGTACACATAATTAGGTAAAACAGCACCCCACCAGCTTACAGGAGTTCCATCAAGCACTAAAAACCATAGAAGATCAGAAAATGAACCTATCACTATATTATTTAAAGAGCAAATAAAACACACAAGGAAAACTAAAGTGGAAGAACTACTCTGGTTAAACTGTAACAGTGCATCAACACGTGTGTTATTTATTCCTGGTGGTTAGGATGACCTAGGCTCAAACCCTGAGCCTTAGGTACAACAGCCTGCATTCTCTATCCACACCACCATATCTGATTCAGAAAGTCCATAACTGTCAACCATCTACATTAATTACTGAGAACAGAATTCACTAAATAATGATAGTGCTTTAAGCTTCAGTCTTCCTGTCTTTTTGTAACACATGGTAACAAAAAACACTGTTTTAGCAACTTTTTAAGATTATACAATCAATATTTAAAATGTGTCCCTGGTTTTGGCCCTTTGCCCCCCCCCCCCCAATAAATGTTATCTGTTTCCAGATTTCTTCTGCTGTGAAACTTGAGAGATTTAGTTGTGTCAAGTGGATGGTGCAGTGGTGGTGTTGTCTCATAGTAAGAAGTTCTCTGGTTCGATTTCTGGCTGGGGTGCTTTCTGTGTGGAGTCTGTATGTCCTCTCTGTGTTTGTGTGGGTTTCCTTTGGGTGCTCTGGTTTCATCCCATGTTACAAAGGCATATGTCTTGATACTGAACAAAAGAGACCAGCACCCGGAAGAAAAGAGCAAAAAGTTTTTAATGAAAACCAGAGAACCAGACCAGTTTCAGCAAAGTGCTTTCATCAGTGGTTCAACCACTGATGAAAGCACTTTGCTGAAACCGGTCTGGTTCTCTGGTTTTCATTAAAGACTTTTTGCTCTTGCCTTCCGGGTGCTGGTCTCTTTTGTTCAGTATCAAGGTTGTTTCGTCCACGCATCTACCATACTTGCTAGCCTGGTTCTTCTGAAAGACATATGTCTGCAGCATTTATCCCTGGGCCTCTGCTGAAAATTGGCTTTGTTTCAAGTTGGACTTTCCTGGTAAACAAATGTTAAATAAATAAAACATTTTACAAGGAGCTGAGAGCTTCAGGGGAAGAGAAGTTTTGTGCTGCTTATTTCAAGTCTGTTTGCATTGTTAGCAACACAACAGATAGCCTTACTTTTGATGCAGAAGTCTGTGTGTTCTACTCCCACAGTATGCAGATGGATTGCTGATACTGTACTGTGTTGTATTTTAAAGGGAGTGGATGCTGCAGTCCTGTGATTGTCTTCCTTTAGAGGAGTTACCTAGTAACTATGAACCTGTTATCTGTTTGCAATCCATTCCCTATTGCAATATTACTAGCTTATCATTTTTAATGTAACATAGGTAATTCATTCTTCAAGGGCAACAGCCACTTTATTTGTAGATGAAACAATGAAATATAAAGTTGTTGCCTAGCAGCAACCTCTTCATTAGTTAGGGATCCCTTTAATGTGGAATTATTTAGATGACTGACTTCTGCAAACATTTTTGCATATTTACTGAAATTGGTGGCTTGTAATGACAGACGTTTGAGTGGCCTTTTATGGTTGAAATTTTCTGAAATGGGTAGTTTTGTCATTATTGGTTCATACATTTTGTTTAATTGTTTACTAGAAGACTGTTCAAAACTACAAATTTAAAATGCATTCTAACAACTGGTGCTGCATTATACAAGGAATATAATTTAATACAATCAGCAAGGTAAATCCAAGAATACATACATGTATGGATGGCCCTAAAAATGTGTTTGAAAACAGCCCAGAGGAAAGTGTGAAAGGCTCAAAATCATGGGTAAATTTTAAGCTTTACTCTTGTTACCAAAGCAATGGATGAAGGTAAAACAGTTCACACCACATTACCTTGATCTGGCCAAGCCTTTTGACACAGTCCCCTACTCAGGTTCATAGGTTCTTAGGTTCATACTAGGCTATCTGCCCAAGGGCATTTATAAGCCTAGCCCATAGTTATGTGGCTTTCGCCACCCCTTTAGTTTGAATAAAACTATGCCTATTATTTTGCTGTGCCTCTGTCAAGCAGTGACACTGAAGTAATCCCTGGGGTATATCTGCAATCTCCCATCCATTGGTCAAGATTCCTCTTGAACAAGGCCAGCGAGGTGCTCTGCCTCACATGTACCGGGATTTTGTTCCACAGCATAGGGAGTCTCTGGGTGATGAATCTGTCCCTCCAGCACGTTCTATTAATAAACGTGTCAAGGTTTAAGTCTCCCACCCTTGTGGTTCTGAGGGATCTAGATTTTTTGAGGTGAAGCATATTCATCAAATCTGGGTATGACATGGCCTTATATGTCAGGCACAGGTCACCTCTGAGCAAGCGGTATGAGACTGAATAGAGCTGGAGTTCTTTCAGTTGGGCAGCATAAGACATATTTTTGAGACCCTTTATCCTTTTGGTGAGGAACTTTTGGGGCCTTTCCAGCTGCTGCAGGTGTCGGGTCAGATACATTCCAAATGGGGCATTGTACTCAATCATAGGTCTAATGAGTGATGAGTACAGGAGAACGATGACCTCCCTTGATCTAGATGTGAATCCCTTCATGATTAGGTGGGCAATGTAGAAGGTTTTCCTGACTACTTTAGCAACATGAGTGTCAAACGAGAGGCTAGTGTCAACCTGGATCCCCAGGTCCCTGATGACTTCTTCTGTGCTCAGTGGATTGCCATCTATATGGTTGCTAGGGGTAACCTTGTATTTCCCGAAGGTGTAGTACAAAAGATGAACAATGTAGGAGCAAACACTTGCATCACTAGCTGGATTGCCAACTTGCTCACAGGATGCAGGAGGTCAAAATAGGGAAAGAGACCACTCGCCAATGCAGTCCCCAGGGTTTAATGCTGAGACTTTTTCTGTTTGGCATATACATCTCAAAAGTAAAAGGAAATACCAAAGGGCTTTAGCTGGCAGTTATTGAATCCTCAAATTATTTAACCATCATGCAGGAAGGTTTGTCCCAAATAATAACTGATGTCAAAATCATGGCAATCCCCTCTGAGAACTGACCCAATTGTTTGGCATTTAGGAACTTGTGTGTACAGTGACCTAACTTTTGACCAACATGTGCCCAGAGTCATAAGAAAGCCTTTCTATATTGCACAGCTTATAAACAAATTGATTGTGACTAGATCCAGCGATGTTGTTGTCCCCCTTTACAAAGCTCTCATTAGATCAATCATTTTGTATAATGCCCACTTTGGCATGTATCTGTCCAGCCCCATGCAACAATTGGAATCCCTTCAGAGATGCCTTACTAAAAGGATACAAGTCCTAAACAATAGGTCTTGCATGGATCACCTCAGGGATTCATTACTATACTCAGTATCCTACAGAGTGCTTAGAAGTGACATGTCTGGCATACAAGGTATCCACCGACCTAATACAGATGGACCTGCTGAATGTCAGCAAGTCAAATGCCATCAGAAATACTCAGTCCAGGTATCCAAACTGAATGTTGTGGAGAGATTGATATATATCACAGAGGCTACCACTGTTCCAGAACAGACTATCCATAAAAATAAAACAAAGCTCATTCATCCATATTCAAATGCAACTTGGATCTAAGGATGGGTAATAGAAAATTGTACTCTAGGATTGCCCCTCAAGCCACTAATGGATAGAGGCAGTTCCTAAATGCTGCATCTCGTACATGGGTCCCCTCAAATTATTTATGGTATGATCACAGTTATTCTCACTAGGGCTAATATACAATATCAGCCATGGGATAGCTAAGACCAATCAGAAAATGTTAATTCAAGCATCAAAAGAGAATTGGCTAAGCTTAAAATGTCCTCCAAGTGAACCTATGTTGTGGTACTAAACAGTTATAAAAAATTGCCCTTTTTAGATCACTAAGTGCCCCTCTCACCCTCCGCCCCCCAGTCTTCAACAGCTGTGCTTCCAAAGACTAAGATGTCTGATGGCTCATGTAATATAAACTTCCAGGTTGCTGGAAAAGGCTTAAAGCCCACTCCCCACTAGGATTAATTACCATAAGCTCTAGTTACAACTCGCACAGCTGGCAAAAGCTGGCTTTTTGTTTTAAGTTTGAAAAGGGACTACAACACAGAATTAGATGAGCAATGCCAATAATCCATTTAGGAACTCAGAAAAATAACAAAGGATGATGCAGTTTGAAAAGTGACTACAACACTGAATTAAATGAGCAATGCTGGTAATCTGTTTAAGAGCTCAGAAAAATAACAATGTCTCATGTTTGAAAAGAGACTAAAACACTAAATTAAATGAACAATGCTGGTAATCTACTTAACAGCTCAGAAAAATAACAATGGGTAACGTAAAACCCATATTAATTTAAAGGTGTAAGTTAAGATTCAGTAGGGTTGCCACCTTCGTTCACGGCTAAAACCGGAGCCAAGCCACGCCCCTCCCGTCACCAGTAACCCCGCCCACCCCACCCCCTCTCCCGCCAACATACCGCCTATTTTGTGATGTCACGACAGCATCACTCAACAGGAACGCTCTTTTTCGCTCCTGCTTTTGGCTGATTTGCTATGCTTTTCTGTAAAAAGCATAGTAAATCAGCCGATCAACGGAACGCCTCTTTTTGTTCCGCTGTTTGCTTTTGGCTGATTTGCTATGCTTTTCTGTAAAAAGCATAGTAAATCAACCGATTACAACTCCGATAGTCTGTTTCCTTTTGAAACAGAATACCGAGTTTGTATTATGTTTTCCGGACTACCGGAGAATCAGTTTGATTTCCTGATAGTCCGGAAAAAAACCGGAGGGGTGGCAAGCCTAAGATTCAGAAGAGAGATGGTGATAATGCAATAAAATTAGGGTCCACTCAGAACTGATTTAAGCACCTAGTCACATCACAGAAGTAACTTGAAAATCACTGTATACTATAAAGCATAAAATGTCTTCAGTTAATAGCTTTAACTTAAGATTCAGAACAAGCACAAACATTAACCACACAAAATTAATTTAAATGGTGCAATACGTGTGGTAATTTAATTGTACTTCTCTGGATGCAAAATGGAGTCTAAATGCTTTGTTTCCAAGCTTCCAGGAGTCCAAAGATCAAAATGATTGACTGCTTGTATTATGTAAGATACCAGGAGGCTGGAAAAGGCTTAAAACCCACTCCCACTAGGTTCATTTACCACTGGCTCTAGTTACAACCCCCACAACTGGCAAACGCTAGCTTTTTGTTTTCAGTTTGTAAATGATTAAAACACAGAATTAAATGAGCAATGCTGATAATCCACTTATGACCTCAAAGAAATAGGAATGGATACAATAAAACCCAAATCAATTTATAGAATAAATCACCATGGGTCTATTGAGCCTAGTGTATGCATAATTTCCTTAATCATGAGCTGGGCTTTGATGTGTAGTTCATTTTTGGGATTAGATCTGTCTAGGGTTGAAGTCCAAGACATTATCATTATAATTCTCTAATAATCTTGTGCTCATTCTTGTAACTAAAGCTTCTAAGTGCATCAGAAGAAAAAAAATCCTAAAAATATTGGGTTGTCCTGACGGGCCACACACTGTATCTAACACTAATGACCCCTTTGTTGTTGAAACTCATTTCAGATTGTGTGGGCTGAGATATTTCTGTTGCTGAGGATTTCTGTTGTGCCAGTGGCTTAAGTGGGTTAGTTACTCATACTACAAATAGTTATTGGACAACTTCCTTTCTGGGTGTGCCCTTGGGGCTGACTGCATACTCTTCTGCTTTAGAATGAGTCTTTCTGGGCAGTGGCCACCTTTACTCTGACTTTAGGCTGCATAATATGAATCCTACCAGGCTTGCTGTGAGCGGCTTCTACCTTAGGTTGACTGTAAGTTATTCTTTAAAAACCTCAGTAACACTTTTGGAAACTTAAACTTATTCCATTAATTTTCCATTTGAGTCCTACATGTTTGGGTAATGGTAGGCGGTAGGGATACCATTATTGTAACAACGTCTATGTACTGATGCAGACTGCCTCTTCTTTACCATTGCTTCTTAGGAAAAGTGATGAAAATACTTGAACTCTCCAGTCTTTGAGTTAGGATTCTTTCTTTGCTGTAGCTGTTAATAATATTAATTCTCTGTCCATATAATTTAGTAAATGGAGTTTGATCTGCCTTAGAGGTTGAGCTGGCCAGGCTGCAGTTCTAGAGTTCAGTATGCTGTCTTGGTAATGAAGTCTGTGAGTAAGTTAATAGCCCTTATAAGTTCTCACTGCAAGAAAGACCCTATGTTCAACTCCACCAGACCTTCTTTCAGAACATAAAATGACTAAGGCTGTTATTTCTCAAGACAATCCCCTTTGTCTTGTAAATGCCTGATAAGTTCATAAGTTAATACTAGACTGTTGAGCTGGTGTATCATTTATAGTTTAGACACATGACCTCACATTGAATTTACTAAGTCATGAATTAATATCAGACCTCCAACAGGATGAATTACTTTGGACCAAATTATGTCCCCCTTCCATAAGGGATTCCAGACCACGTGTGGATTTATGATTGTCCATCCACTCTTCTAGGTTATGCATAAAAAGAGTCAAGGAACTACTATACTTTACATCCTGGGGAGTCTATTCCTTAAAAGAGGTATTCATTGTGATAGATATCTGTTAAGCCAGCAGATTCTGTTTATTTTGCAGTAGAAATTCAGATCTCTTGTCCAGTTGTTTAGAGTATTATTAGGTTTGCGGATGTGAAAGAGGTTGCACAGCACCAGATTCTTTCAAACTCAGTAAGCTATGCAGAAGTCCCCTCTCAAAAGCTGGTAGGACATAGAAAAGAGCAAGAGATCTTTAAGGGAGTCATGGTAGCTCAAGATGGACATACCCTTGTTTGTTGTAGTAAGGAAATGTTGCGTTTCCTTGATCAGACTCATGTATTTACATAAGTACATACCAAAGAAGGGGCATTATATTCTATAACTGGCCTGATAAGGGTGGAGTTGAGGGAGATAATGACTTATTTGGATCTAGAAGATATACTCCTGGCGATTAGTCTGGCTATATAAAAGGATTTCCTAACAACAGCGGTAGCATGGTGGTGAAAGGATATTTTATTTTCAATGAAAGTGCCCAAGTCCCTAATAACAGAATCAATTTTTAAGCTGGGTGCTACAAATGTGAAAAGAATATGGGTGCCCAGATTTGCCAAAGGACACAGTGCTGCATTTCTTGGCATTTAGCTTGAGACAGTTGTCACTTGTGAGTGCGTGTTTGGCTCTCCTGGATAATGTAGTAGTCAGTTGAGGTGTTTATAAAAGCCTCCAGTTTGTAGTCATCAGCTATGGGTCTTTGGTGTTGGCCTTGACATCAGTAAAGTAGACAGAGGAGTGGTCCCAATGCATATCCCATGAGGTACACCACCATTAACTACTCTTTTGGTTGGCTGGGTCCTGTCGGTGAGACAGTTTGTTATCCAGTGGGTAGTATAGGAGTTTACATTTAGTTTGATTACCTTATCAATGATGCCAGAATGTCGAATTGTATCAAATGATTTGGCCAAATCCAGGTATGTAATGTGCACTGATTTGCCTGAGTGCAGTGCCCTGGTGATGTCATCAAAGAAGTCCACCACATGTATAAGGTTTCAGTCCAGGGTTTAAAGACTGGCTATGTCTTTGTTAGTGAGTTCCATAATGATGTGGCCCACTGCCTAGCAGATAAGGCTGGTGAGGTTTATGGATCTATAGTTTGCAGGATCATTAGTGGGTCCCCCTTTGTGGAGTGGGATGACTACAGCAGTTCTTCATACCTCTGGCAAAAATCAAGAGGAGAGACTGAGACTGAATATATATAATAATGAAAGTAAGTGAACCCGTGTTTGTTGATTATGGCTTTCCATCAAGTGAAGTGTTGACACTGTTGGTTGATCTAAAGTCTCAATTTGTACTTGCTTTTAGAGGATTTGATTTTGTTTATATGTTCTTTGATGATCATTTTGCATTCTTGTCAAGACATTGAAGTTATCTATGAATCAGGTCCCATGTGATGTGGGATCACTGGGTTGAGGATGATGTTTGAATATCATCAGGTTGCTAGGAACAGATTTGCCTTGGAGTAGTCTCTGAAGATGGAGGGGTTATGAGGTAACATGGGTCTTGCAAGTAAGGTAAGTCTTGCTGCATAATGGTCAAATTTGGCCAGTGATTTGGTAACTGTAGTTGCTAAGTATAGGGTGGCCAGGTTGATGAGAACTGGGGTTCAATATTTTTGAGCCCCTCATTGGGGTTTGGACTAGTTAATCTAACAACTTAAATGAATTTCAGGAATCTTTATGTTCCCTCCGCTGTGCTCATGTCTCCTGAAAATGTGAAGCTTACAGGGACATCACTGATTCCAGAAAGGATGTCCTTGAATCCTGAGACCATATATCTTCAGTGCTCTTTCCTGTTGTGGTGTTCAGTGAAGAATTTTAGCACTGGTGTAGACATTGCCCTTAGTCTCTTCAGCTTGCCTTTTAATGTAGAGAGAGTCAATCCAGCTGAGTTCAAGTAATTCCGGATAAACAGACATCTGTTTTCTTATTTCTCAAAATAACAGCAAATGTTAGGCAAAATGTGTATTAAATCAAATAATAAACACTCCAAGGGACCTGATTAAATACTAAAAACATGCTGATGTCACAACACAATCCTCCAACCAAATAATCACCATAAATTAGTCACACAGCATGAAAAGATAAAGGCTAAAAATAAATTATTTAGTAAAAAATATTTAATAAAATATTTTATTACATTATTTATTTTTAACTTATTGTTATGTTTATTTTCTGAAGAATCCTTAAGTATTAAAAATACAAAGGCACTAAAATGTTAAGCATGTTCATGTGGGGCTTTGTTTTTTAGTTACTTTTCTAATTTCTAACAAGTGCCAGCCTTAGGCTGATTGGACAGGTTGAGCATTATCGGACACCAAACCTAAGAGGGCCCTGCACTTTGAGGAGAGGGAATGTTTTAGTACATTCACATTTATGGTCACACCTGAAGAGCTTTAGTGCTTTCTGTGGTAAAACTGTAGCAGCTGCTTGTACAAACATGCTACAGTTTGAGATGAACTTATATCCAGAATAATGGACATGTCTGCCTTGCTCCTTACATTAGGAGTGCTAGTTTGAGAAACAGATCTTTTTTTATCCTCAACAGGGCTCTTCAGTTGGTTCGGCCAACCCTGCTATGATATACTGATGACACAAGAGTTTGTTTAAAGTAATATGGACCCCCTAAATCTTGTTTTTTATGCCATTTATATCCAAGGAGTATTAGAGCTAGGGATTCAAGCTGCTTTCACCATGGAAACTAATTCCATCCTTCCAGTTTTGTTGTATTTTATTTGTTGTTGACGTTTAAGAAAATCCCAGTTTCATTACTCTACCTTGTTTTATTTTCTCTAGTGTTCTATTATTTGTTATGTTGCTTTTATTAAACACTATTTGATAAAACATATTTAGTCAGAAAAGAGTGTTTAAATGATTATTCATTGATATTACCTTGCTTCATTTTGTATTATCATGAGCGGACAGGTGATCCGCTGTGGCAACCCCTAACCGGGAAAAGCCGAAAGAAGAAGAAGAAGATTTTGTATTATTTCTACTCTTCCATTATATCCCTCTAGTGCACTATGATTTTGATGTAAATACTGACATTAATTTATTGTGCGTTGTAATCTTGTTATTAGCCCTTTATGTGGCGGTACTTACTTACATTTATTTCATGTATATCCCTTACCTATGCAGCCTTTGTTACTTAAAGAAGTTCATTGTACCATATTGCTATGGATCTGTGCAGATGATCAAAATAAAATTCCTCAAGCTTCAGTAGCCAGAAGAAAAAATTCAAATGAACATAACCTTGATCACTGTTAATTATATGAAATCTTTGGTGTAATTTCTAAGTGTGCACTGGCAAATTATTAACTTATTTTGTGAGATTGTGTCAACACCGGAGATGGTATTTGCAAGTACAGTAGTAGGGGGCTTCCTCCCCACATTGGGGCATGCAGGGGACTTGGCCCCTGCAAAATACTTAAAGTTAGCTTTTTTGTCCTTCTGTATTTCGGGCATTATTTTCACTGTTCCAATGCTTGGGATTGTGGAAATCGGCATTTCGTAGTAGAACCTATTGCCATTCATGAATTTTGTGGTCAGTCTTCCAGGCTCATAGGTTTTTACTAGGTATACAGCCAAAGAAGGACATCAAGAAGCTCAGCCACATCACCCAATACTGTGGAAGACTAACAGTGTGCCCTGTTAAGTAAACTTTATCTGTATGTTAATAGTAAAAATCCTCGAGCTGCAGTAACCTAAATAAAAAAGGCAGAAGAACATAACCTTGATCACTATTTTCCATAGGAAATCTGCAGGTATGATTTCTAAGTGTGTGGCAGCAGTGGCTCGCTTCTTTTGGGAGCTTTCTCCCTCATTTGAGTTGCTGCAACGCTGGACGTAGTATATAGGGGCAGGAGGGCTTCCCACTGCAAAAACAACTAAAGTTAGTTTTTTCACCATTTTGTTTTTCAGGCATTTTCACCATTTCTGGTGCTAGGGATTGTGGGAATTGACATTTCGTAGTAAAACCTATTGCCACTCCTGAGTGCTGTACTCAGTCTTCCAGATTTGTAAGTTCATAGGCAGTGGCGGCTGGTGACTTCAAATCAAAGGGGGGCTGCAGGAGACAGCTGAATAGGTGGGGGTCAATGGGAATGGGTGTGGCCAACTAGAAAGGGGAGGAGCTATGATCAAAACCACAAAAACTGCAACTTTAATTAAATACGCTGCCCTGGGTGCCAAACCATCATTATGAGAGTCCAATCAAGAAAAAAGGAAAGTGTAGAAGAAAAAAATATTTCAATTCATTGGCTGCATGGCAGCTTACTTAATATCTACATGGAAACAAAAAGGTTGTGAGGTATGAAAAAATAAATTACTTTTTAAATACATTACTGGAATGCCAGTCAAAATCAAGTATAAGAATAACAAGCAGCACTTAACTCAAACCACTTCTCCTTGCACTGCAGTTCTAATTATAATTTATATTCAGCTTTATTAAAATACCAAGTAACATGCTGAAAGTAGCAATCTCTGTAATACCCCCACTTGTAAAAATGTTTCTTATTCAAAAAAGACCTGCTGCCTGACAACAACTATCTACTTGTTTCATGAGGAAAACATGATCAAAGTAAAAAATGTAAAGCAAACAGGAAACAAGCTTGACATACATTGCTTAACGGATTACTGCACAGGTTATGGACCACACATGATAGATTGGCATTCTTTTTAGTTTGCAGGTAAAGCCTGTAATGAGCTCTTAAAATAATGTAATCCTGTCCTTTATTACAAATACTGTCATATGCATTTCAATATCCAAAGCTTATATGTTATCTAGTTATGTAAGTATTCTCTGCATGGCAACAACAGAACGCCTTTCAATGTTGGCAGTTCGTTAACAGTATGCTTGTTAAAACTTACTTGCATCTTACAATCTCAGACAAGCTTACCAGATGGTCGTTAAAGTATTGCTACTTAAAATACAGATCAACAGGCACTTTCTGAATAATAAGCATAAATCAACAGTATAAAAATATGACAGAAACCAGAACATTCTGCAAAATCAAGGACAGATGAAAAGCCATTCTATACTAACGTTTCATCTGCAAAATGTACAGGAAAATGCACAAGCCATAGCCTTTAACTCTCAACCTGCCATCTCCAAAATAAGAAGACCACCCCAACAATGTGAAACAAATGTCAAAAGAAGACCTACCATGTAACCCACTAACAAATTCCACTAGGAGTCCCACAGAATGGTGACAAGGCTGCAAACCACTTATGAATAGCTCACAAAAGAAAATAACACATGACCGTTTATCTCGCTACGCACGTGCTCCACACAGCCATTACTCAGTCCATGTCCTTTAAAAAAAAAAATCACAACTTAAAGGCAATACATGCAGATGCCTTCACTTAATTTACCAAGACAGCAGAGAAAAGAGAAAAGAGAAAATTTAAACCAAAGAATTTTGTCCATGCTGACAGCACCATCAAGCAGCAGCTATTCCATATTCCTAGAGAGATAAAACATCCAAACCATGAAATGATAAGAGTTACGAATGTGAATGCCATTTAAATCACAACCATACTGTGACGCTAATCCCTAAGGTCCTAACCAGTGCCACCACAAACTTGGAAGGCTGCTAGAACAAAAAGTTCATGCCACCACACTTCTGAATAACATGAAGTCCAAAACCCCAATGCCCACCATCACCCAGCAAATGCATCCCCTCTTAACATGCTAGAGAACCACAAGCTCTTCGAGGAACAGAGAAAATGCATAGCAAAATCCTGGATGCCTGAGAGTCATGAGACAACACACAAGCCCAACATACAAACAAATATAAGACATCATGTGTAATTTAGCAGTTCCCCACCTGGAAGGAGAGAAGGCTATGTAATGAAGACAGCCTGGCAACTGTAACATTGGCATAGTTAATGATACACAAAATATATTATTTACTGTGAACCACAGAATTTCAGTCAACATTATGACAAATGATTACTGTATTTGACTAAGTCTAAATAGTGGAGTGTCAAAAGGTGCCAACACCATAGCTCTCAATCTCTTAGAGTAAGAACTCAGAAAAAAGCAGTGAATAAAAAGTGGGACAACGACCCAAAAGTAGGGACAATTTTTAAATGTTCGTACCAAAATTAAAGGTGGCCTAATAAAGGTTTCTGCATCAGCATGAATGTTTTATTGTGTATAAAGACAGAAAGTCAAATGCTGTCATCATTTTTTTTAACTTCCATCATGAAGAAAGTGCCACTAATTGTCAGGAAACCACATTGTTATGGAAACTGAACCAAAAATCTGAGGCTATACTCCTACAAACACCAAAACGGTGGGACAACAAGCAAGAAATACCAATGATTGCCAAATACTGCTCCTATACTTCTAGAAATAAGGGAAAATGAGCATTTCCAAAAAAACATGGAGTCTTAACAGTGGAGAGGTGTTCGCGGGTGCCTCATAGCCTGCAAAAACACCTTATAAGGAGATGTATGGCATCGGCTGAATCATTTATGAAGTAATCATATCTCTCAACCTCGTAGCGAAAGAATCTGTACAAATCCATTAATAAAAGTTGGGCAAAAGCCCAAAATAAGGACTTTTTCTGTATTGCTCCTACAAACTTAAAATGTGGATGGAATAACCAGTTTACCTAGCATGCCTTTTCTAAAGGGTTTGAAATCTTCACTCAAATGTCAGTCATTATTTCTGAAAAAAGACCAAACATACAGTCAGGCAACAATCCAGACAATCTGCACTCTCCCTTTGCACTTTGCGAAAAGGCAAAACATCTGAAGTTAAGTGGGGCATTAACACAAAACAACTGAGAAAAATCAAACCGAACACAGTTTTAGTTAGGGCAGTATGCTATACTCTTAAAGAGCACACTATCCAGCCATAAACAAACTCTACAACAAGAGGAGAAAGCTACTACATGACAGAGCAAAATCCCTAAATGGGAAGGCATCTCTGATCAATACTAGCAAAAAACTACGATCACTCATAAAATCATCCAAGGCCAACTTTGAGAGAAAAATCGCTAATGACACAAAAGACAATCATAAAGCCTTCTTTAGCTATGTTAGAAACCTGGGTGGAAACTCCCAGATATGCTCAGAATTAGTCCAAAATGATAAAAAAATCACTGAACCCACAGACATTGCCAACATACTGGCAGACAGGTTCAGTGCAAATTTCTCCCCCCCCCAAAAGGAGAAATATCTATCCCACCAGAGTCTAGCCTCCCAAACATCTCAGATGCCCAGGTGAGAGCTGCTCTCTCTAAAGCAAAAAACACAGCATCAATGGGACCACCGGACGGTGTCCCCGGCTGTGTGTTACACGAACTCAATGAGGAACTAAACCCACACATAAGGCTGCTGTTTAAGCTTAGCCTTACTACAGGACACGTACCCAAAGAATGGCGTACGGCAACTGTGGTCCCACTCCACAAAGGCGGTGCTTCTCCGGACCCTGGAAATTACCGCCCCATAAGCTTGACGAGCCTTGTCTGCAAAGCTATGGAGAGGATCATAATGGAACTCATAAATAAAGACATTGGGGACCTACAGACACTGGATCCTACCCAATTTGGCTTTGTCAAGGGCAGATCCTGCCTCTTGAACTTGGTCGACTTTTCAAAACAGTCACTAAGGCCATTGATGAGGGTAAGGCAGTTCACACAGCCTACCTTGACCTAGCAAAAGCGTTGACACAATACCCCACTCGGGCATCATAGAAAAGCTCACCAGCTTAGATGTAAACCCATATGTCACAAGATGGGTTGCAAACTGGCTCAAGGACAGAACACACAGGGTTAGAGTTGCTGGTGCCATGTCAGACTCTAAGCCGGTCATGAGCGGTGTCCCACAGGGCTCAGTCCTGGGCCCCCTCTTGTTCGGCATTTATTTTCTGAAGTGCAGGCAAACATAGGGGATTGTGGCTGACAAAATTTGCAGATGACTGCAAACTGGGCACCATAATTGACACTCCATCAGACACAGACATCCTCCAGAAAGGTCTCATAGAAATGGATAACTGGTGCCAGAGCCATGGCCTTAAGCTAAATGCCAAAAATGTATAGTCATACCCTTTGGGAAAAACAAGGTAACCCTAATTACCACATAAGTGGTAATCCATTAAACACGGAAGAAGTTATCAGGGACCTGGGGACCCAAGTTGACAGTAACCTCTCTTTTGACACTCACATTGCCAATGTGGTTAGGAAGACCTTCTACATTGCCCACCTGATCATGAAGGGATTCACATCCAGATCAGGAGAGGTCATTGTACCCTGTACTCTTCACTTATCAGACCAATGATTGAGTACAATGCCCCATTGAATGTACCTTACCTGACACCTGCAGCAGTTGGAAAGACCCCAAAAGTTCCTCACCAAAAGGATAAAGGGGCTCAAACATATGTCATACGATGCCCGACTGAAGAAACTCCAGCTCTATTCAGTCATACCGCCTGCTCAGAGGTGATCTGTGCCTGACATACAAGGCCATGTCCAACCCGGAATTAATGGACATGCTCCACCTCAAAAAATCCAAATCCACCAGAGCCACGAGAGCAAGAGACTTAAACCTCAACACGGATATAAATAGGACGTGCTGGAGGGACAGATTCATCACCCAGAGACTCCCTACACTATGGAACAGAATCCCAGTCCATGTGAGGCAGAGCCCCTCACTGACTCTGTTCAAGAGAAATCTTGACGAGTGGATGGGAGATCATAGGTTTACCCCGGGAATCATCTCTGTATCACTGCTGGACAGAGGCACAGTGTTAAATAAATTGTTAAAATCAGACTGTAAAAATCATTCACAATAACAGACAGTAATGCAGGATGCTCAAGTATCTACTGTATACACAGTCCCACTAATGTACATTAGGAGGCAAAAAACCATACATAAACATGTATAGAGTTTTGACTAACTTTATTCAGGAAGTATTGTCCATTATATACCATTTACAATCAGCTCTTTGCCCACCTTACTGACGTGGTCAGTGACAGGGTCTTTACATCATAGTAACTTATGAAAAAGTGCTGAGATAATGCTTTTCAAAAATCTTTTTCCCATGAGAATATTACAGCCTTGCAAGCACCTGGTCAGTCACAATGTCCTTCCGAGGATGTAGCCAATTCAAGGCTCTTAGATCAGTTCGAATACAATGGATGTATGTCTTCTTTAATACTTCCCTTTGTCTCTTTCTTGTTCACCAGATGGACATTATCTCTGATAGTGCGCACAAGGCCATTCTCCTCGGTGGAAGCAGGAAAAGATACACATGCACACAGATTCATTATTTTCTAACTTTGCAAATAATCTTCACTGACAGACATGAGCCAGCCGAGCTGGCTACTGTCAGGGTCAAGTTTCTAATCACACTGCAGCTAAGCTTCAAGCAATAATATGCAAGTTCATTTCTACTGCAATTCTAGTAAAATAGAATTAAATGCATTACATATTATACTGTTCTCAGCCTTTGCACTTCATATATGTTCGAGTACATTTATATATACCTGACCACACAGCTTATATATGTCTGAATATATGTCTTTCTAACAGTTGATATATTTGAATACATATTTTCCTAACAGCTTATATATGTGAATACATATTTTTCTAACATTCTCCCTCCTGTTAATGCATTTCATTCTACTTGAAACATAAACAATATAATTTCATTTCTTAGCCTTTTCCCTTCAAGGACTTTCAGCTAAGTAAGTCATTTGTTTTATATTTCAGATAGGCTTTCGCTTGGTATCAACAAATTCAATTCCATGTCTTGGTACATAGTTTCAGTTACTGATATGTCGACTAGGTCTCTAACTAATTTCTTTATGCAGGGTATCCCGCAGCAGACACATGCTCCAATTATGAGCAGCACCACACAAATAGCAATCAGAATATTCATCAGGACTGACCCCCACCCCCCCAAATAGATTCTGGAAAAAGTTCGTCAGTGGGTTTGGGCCTGGTTCTGCCATTGCTGACACCTGCTGTATTACCTCTAGGTGGTCATTGATTTCATGTTGGTTGTCTGGTATGTACGCACAGCATTCTTCTTTGATAAGCGCGCACGTACCACCTCTCACCGCTAGGGTGAAGTCAAGAGCCATTCGGTTCTGTAGTACAACCGTTCTCATTGCATTCATTTCATCAGTCACAAGTTCAAGAGCGGAAAAAGTCGCGTTGCTCATTACTTCGAGGAGTTTTGACAATTTCCTCAGTTCCCAAATCGATTTAACTGCTCCGTAGGCTGGGAATATTCCAGCCCAGGATATGACACTGTCACTCAAGTCCATATGGGTCAATTTTTCTTTGTCCTTTACAGCCGAATGATCCTTCCAGCTTGCTTCAATCTTACCCACCGGATTAGCAGGTTTTTTGACTGTATTCTCGGCTTGCTGAGCTGCATCTCTCACATTGCGTATTTTACCTAGGGGCAATTCTGCAGTATGTCTTATGGCTGGAACCAGATAACCCAAAAAACAACTGCCGGACCAATTCTCAGGTAACCATTTATAGGCCTTTTTCCCACAAACAAAATAACAATTTTCTACTTTAGTACTGATGCGGGTTAACCCTGAATGAAACATTTTTTTATCTATAACAGATAATTGTCTATATATTTCAGGAGTTTTTTGCACATCTCTCAACGTTGTTTTCATCAAGCTTAAATACGAACCATAGTTCGTGCTACAACTAGTACCTTGGTCTACAGGTTTTATATAACATTTGTAAGACACAGTTATGTTACAATTACTCCAACCAACCTGGAGTGTATCATTTTTAACAAAGCAAACAATTCCTTTCTGAGTAACGGGTAAATATAATGCTACTTTGTCTTGTGATCTCACAGTACCCGTGTCAAATAATAGATTTTCCCAAGTTTCATTTATCCCCAGGGGGACAGCAGAATTTGAAACGTTCATAGTCTCTACATAGACTCGTTTCATAGCTAGGTATGTGTTGAAGTTCGGGTGCCAGTCTATAGCCAGTTCATCACGTTTTATCAATTTCACTTCTGTAGTTATATGCAAGAAAAACCACAACAACAAAAAGGTCACCACAAACATGGTTAATAAATGTATGATCAGCAGGCCAGTGAACCAATGTCTTTTGGGTTGTTTTGCATTTCTATACACTCTGCCTCTGGCCATCCTGTTTCTGTGGTATATCAGTTAAAAAATGTTTATCCAACTTAAACTTCTTGAGTGGTTTACAGTGCGTCAAATGAACCCAAGATGATCTCTCAGCAATTTTCACTGCAGTAGGTGTTGCCAA
Source organism: Protopterus annectens (assembly GCF_019279795.1). NCBI lineage: Eukaryota > Metazoa > Chordata > Ceratodontiformes > Protopteridae > Protopterus > Protopterus annectens. Next base: position 365,943,727 of record NC_056736.1, on the reverse strand, counting down.
TAGTACCTGGTACGGACCTTCCCACTTTGGACTCGCCCAGTTCTTTTTCTTGATGACTTTCAGCCAAATCCAGGACCCCGGGGTCAGCACAGCCTCCGGCTTTGTTTCTTCTTTGTCTGAAAAAGAGTTCAACTGCAAAACAGTCTTATTTGTTAACAATTTCTTCATATCACTAGCTAATGAGTTGTCGGCCTCCAGCTCTGCAGGCATGAGGGCTTTCCATTGTGGCACATAATATGCTCTTCCAAATATTACCTCAAAAGGGGTCAAGCCCCTTACATTTGGAACAGTTCTCATGCTCAGCAGTGCTAAAGGCAGACAGCAAATCCAAGTCTTTTGAGTCTCACTCATCAATTTCCTCAACTTATTTTTCAAAATTCCATTGTACCTCTCCACCAGTCCTGCTGACTGGGGGTGATAAGCACAATGGTTCTTCAAAGAAATCCCAAAGAATCTCCCAAGCTGGTGTATTGTCTGATTAACAAAATGTGTTCCATTATCACTATAAATTCTTTCCGGTATGCCAAATCTAGGAATGATTTCTTTCACTAAGGCTTTTGCCACTGTTGCTGCATCCGGATTCCTGGTCGGAAAAGCTTCTACCCATTTTGAAAACATGTCTATGATCACTAAACAGTATTTTTCCCTTCACATTTATTCAGTTCTATAAAATCCATACAAATAGTATGGAACGGATAGGGTGGTGTCGGAAAGCTCCTCGCTTGGTTTAAATGCTCCTGTGCATGATGTTTGCTACAAATATGACATGCACAAAATTTTTGTGTATAATTAAATCCGTATGTTTGGAATGTTCTGTTAACTAACTGTACCATCCCCCCTGTTGAGACATGGCTCTGCCCATGGCTCAACAAAGCTGCATATCTAAATAAATTAGATGGCAATATTGGCTTTTTGTCTTTGGAGATGTACAGTCCCTCTTCAAGGATTGCTCCTCGTTTTATCCACTTTTGTTTTTCTGCTTTTGTAGCTAATGTCTGCATTGTTTTTAACATTTCTAAATCTAGAGTCTCAGAAGGTTGTAGTTCTTCATTTGAAAACACAGTTTCTAGGTCCGAGGCAGCTTGCTTTGCAGCTGCATCAGCCCGAGCATTTCCTTTCGAAATCTTATCCTGTTGTTTGGTATGGGCTGCACATTTACAAATAGCTACTCTAGTGGGTAACTGAATGGAATCTAACAGGTTCAAAATCAATTGTGCATGATTAATCGGTTTGCCAGTAGATGTTATCATTCCCCTGTTCTTCCACTGTTGCGCAAAAACATGCACTGTAGAGAAAGCATACTGACTATCAGTATATATGTTTACACATCTGTCTTTCGCTAGAGTGCAGGCACGTGTCAAAGCTATCAATTCTGCTGCTTGAGCAGACAAGTTATGTTGCAGGGGTTGTGCTTCTATGATTTCACTATCTGTCACTACTGCATAACCCACTAGGTTCTTTCCTGTAGGTCCTCGTCTACAGGATCCGTCCACATAAAATGTTACCTCTGCATCAGCTAAAGGCACATCAGTAAGATCTTGTCTGGGTGTGGTTATTTGTTCCATTTCCTGTAGGCAACTGTGTGGTGTGCCATCTACAGGAATCGGAAGTAATGTTGATGGATTTAATGTTGTGCATCGTTCAATTGTCATATGAGGTTGACTCAATAGTATGGTCATACAAGAAAGATGTCTGGCAGGGGACAAAAATGCTATTTTTTCTTGCAGTAAAATTATCGCAACTGTATGAGGTACTCTCAACGTGAGAGGATGAAACAATACCACTGAGGCCGAAGCTTGCACTGCCATAGCTGCTGCAACAACTGCTTGTACACAGGGTGGCAATGATCATGCCACCGGATCTAACTGTGATGAATAGTAAGCTATGGGGCGTTGCTTGCTGCCGTGTTGTTGCGTCAGTACTGACGTCATATATCCCTGCCTGCAATCTACAGTCTGGAAAAATCTCTTATGGTAATTCGGAAGCCCTAAAACTAATGATGAAACTATCAGTTGCTTTAGTCTGCAAAAAGCTGTTTCTGCTTCCGATGTCCAATGCAGTATTTCTTGTGCTGCCATTGGTGTTTTAAATATTAAATCAGCCAATGGAGCTGTTTCCAAAGCATAATTCGGTATCCAACTTCGACAAAAATTAGTCGTTCCCAAGAAGGACATCATTTCCTTTTTGGTAGTTGGTTTAGGTGCTTGTAAAATTGCTGTTTTCCTATCTTCATCTAGTGTTCTGCCTTCTTTGGATATCACATATCCCAGGTATTTAACCTGCTCTTTCCAAAGTTGCAATTTGTGTTTATTCACTTTATGCCCTTGCTCTGCCAAAAATTTCAACAATGCTATTGTGTCTTCCCTACATTGCTGCTGGGTAGGGGCTGCAAGCAAGATGTCATCTACATAAAGTAATACTTGACTGCCCCCTGGTGGAGAAAATCCCGCCAGGTTGCTAGCCATCTCTTGTGCAAATATTGTTGGACTTTCACTATATCCCTGTGGTAGGCGGGTGTACGTATACCTTTTGCCCTGAAATGTAAATGCAAACCAATGCTGGCTGTCAGGGTGTATAGGTATTGAGAAAAACGCATTGCTAATATCTACCACGGTGAAATACTTTCGTTGCGGCTTTAAGTCATTTAACAAGGTATGTGGGTCTGGCACCGTAGGTGCCCTTGGTATTACCGCATCATTTACAGCCTGTAAATCTTGTACCATCCGCCATTCCCCATTTGCTTTTTTAACAGGAAACAGAGGAGTATTACATGGTGAATCCAAGGATTCTACCAGTATCCCTTCCTTAAGTAATGCCATTATGATAGGTTTGATCCCCTGCTCCGCATCCTTTCTCAAAGGATATTGTCTTTTCCTTGGTCTAAAGGCCGACTTTGGTGTAATAATTACTGGACCTGCTGTTCGAATAAGCCCTACATCCGATTTCCCTGTTGACCAAAGAATATTTGGTACCTCACTCAAGGCTTTTTCTTCTTCTTCTATCAAGAATGCCAATCAGCTGTCTTCACTCTGTTGTAAGTGTACAGCTGGGCTTATGTTAACCAATTTAGTTTCTGTTTCTGTACTCCTTGGTCTGATAATTCCAAGTCAGTTAGTTTCTCCCATCTTGTCACTTTGTCACCCAAATCTACCCACCTAACATCCCTGTTTTTGGTTAGGCTGACATGCGGTAGTTTGTTGGATCTGTACAATTCCAGGAACTCCTGAGGTAATGAACAACTCACCACACTATTACCCTCAGTGTCCCAATATAAAGTCCGTAGTATTAATCTATTTGCGGGATTCCGGAACAATTTTTGTTCATATTCTTTATCAGGCCCTGATGTGCTACAATAGTATAGGGTACAATGTAACAAATGTTGTTGATCAACATCGAGGGGAAGCACCTTGCTGGTGGCTACGTTCATTAGTTCCTTGGTCACTGCCCCTGGACCGGTTGTAACCAGGTCCTGGCTGTACCAATAATAAGCCTCACCCTCCGATCGTACCACAAAAGCATCGATTTGTCTCTGTGCCTCCATACCTTTCATGGTAGGAACTACTGCTATGCCAAAAAGCTGCATGAGATCTCTTCCCAATAAGTTCATGGGGCATTTAGCAGAAAGTACTATTTTACTTCTCTGGGTTATACCGAGACAGGGTCAGTTATCGCTATATCATGGGAAAGTGGTTCCCTGTACAGCTGTCCGTTTGCTGCTTTCACTAATATATAATCGGGTGATTCAGAGTGCTCGGTAACTTTGAAGGGTGTACCAAAGTTCGCGATGCTCCTGAATCACACAAGAATTTGATTTCTCTCCCTTCCACCAGAAGTGTAACTTCCGGCTTTGTGTCCGCTAAATAGAGCTCCAAGCTCAGCAAGGCCAAGTCCAAAACTTCACTTTCCCCAACTTCTACATCCGGTTGCATGTCATCTGTTTCTTCTATGATATTTACATTATTCCCCTGCTCATTAGTCTCTCCTGATGACTGTTGAGCAGTATAACTGCCATCTAGTCAATCCTCATCATCCTTATCCTTTTTTCTCTATGGGTGCCTTACTCCTGCAATCCCTTGCTAAATGTCCCTTCTTTCCGCAGTTGAAGCATTCACCTCTTTTTTTCCTGTCCTCATAGAACTCTGAGTTTCTGTCAGAACGTTTGTTACCCTGAACATTTCGCTTACCCTTTTTGGCTGTTTGTACTACAAAGACTTCCGCTCCGTCTTCAGCTGTGAAGACCTGTGTTTTCTTTTTCTTTTTCCCGTTAAAATGTCTTTCAGCATGCCTAGCATACTCTAATAAGGCTTGAAGCCTACTCGTTCGGTGATCTATCATATGCTTCGTGACGAAGCTATTGATAGGGGCAATGCAACCTTTTAAAAATGCATTCTTCAACTGTTGTTCATATGAGCTATCATTTTTTTGATTTTCAGGAATAGTCATACCACTATGGTTATTGAAACATTCTAATAATCTACCATAGTATGCGTCTACTGTTTCATTATCTTGTTGCACGCATTGGTTTATACAAGTCCAATCTGCCCTAGGTTTCCATTTTTCAGTAATGCGGTCTGTAAGACCCTTCAACCTAGTATCTAGTTCTGCGTCACTATGTAGGAGTGGCCTGAGTTGCGCGTCACGGGCATTCCAGGTGCCGCAAATCATGTGCCAGTCCGGACCTAAAATTTGTCTAACTACTTTTTCTACCTCTTCCCCATTTAGGTGGTAGCTCAATCTCATACCCTGTAAATCTTGTACAAATTTTTCAAAGTTAATTTTCGGATGGGGAATTCCCTCTGTAGCTTTCCGGATGTCTTCCGGTGTCCATGGTCTATACACTAAGAGAGTTGGGGCCTGGCCCTCCTGTCCTGCCTGTGGGTTTGGTACTTCAATTAATGGACAGATTTCCTCACTCTCATCTAAGGAATTTCCGCTTGGTTGAACATCTGTAAGTGTTTGACGTGTTCGGGATCTAGTTCCAATAGGTTCTCTTACAAATGGTTGTCTTAATACCCCTGTTGTCTCCGGATAGCGTGGGGGGTCCAGCCGCCCTCCGCTTCATATTCTAAGTAAGGCATCGGAGGAGGTAGTGGGGGAGGGGCCGTTGCTACTACCGTATTATTATCCTCTTTGTCTAAAAATAATGCTTTTGCGTTCTTACTTTTCTGCTCCCTCCGGTTCACTTCCTCAATCCACCTATGTGCTTGAGGAACACCCAACTGTCGTTGTTTTTTTGCCTGACCCTCTGCGTCAGATTTTAACTGTTTCAAAAGTTTTACTAGTGATATTTTATCTAATTTACCATAAAATTCATACTTGTTGACCCATTTTGCAAAATGTCTTACATTGTCTGCTCTTTGCAATTGCATATACTTTGCATCTTCTGTTAGGGGTCTCGTGACCCTTTAGTGCACTCATTTCCCATGTCTCTTCAGAAAAGACTGTTACGTAACCCTTCTCTTGTACCACGTGGTATCTTATTCCCCGTGTCCACAGTAGTGTCTAGAATGACTGTTTTACTTTGCTTTGTTTATTCCCTGATCTATGACTCAAGATACAATACTTCGACTATCTCTCTCCCTGCTATCACAAACCTTAGCAATAGCACAGTGTAACCTGGTCCCTGATCTAAAACAAAGACAAAGAGGGGAATTCTGCTTACCTGAGCCTCCCGCTTACCGCTGTGCTTTTTTTTAGGATCCAGTTTTCCGCTTTTTGGCCACAGATCAGACAAGTGGACAGCCTCTTTGCATACGACAATTCAGTCGGAGGTCTTTCCTTCTTCTGCGCAGTTTTCAGTGCCACCTCTACACTCTGACCTGCAGCTTACCAAGGGAATTCCGGCTTTCCGAAGGACCAAAATGTTAAATAAATTGTTAAAATCAGACTGTAAAAATCATTCACAATAACAGACAGTAATGCAGGATGCTCAAGTATCTACTGTATACACAGTCCCACTAATGTACATTAGGAGGCAAAAAACCATACATAAACATGTATAGAGTTTTGACTAACTTTATTCAGGAAGTATTGTCCATTATATACCATTTACAATCAGCTCTTTGCCCACCTTACTGACGTGGTCAGTGACAGGGTCTTTACATCATAGTAACTTATGAAAAAGTGCTGAGATAATGCTTTTCAAAAATCTTTTTCCCATGAGAATATTACAGCCTTGCAAGCACCTGGTCAGTCACAATGTCCTTCCGAGGATGTAGCCAATTCAAGGCTCTTAGATCAGTTCGAATACAATGGATGTATGTCTTCTTTAATACTTCCCTTTGTCTCTTTCTTGTTCACCAGATGGACATTATCTCTGATAGTGCGCACAAGGCCATTCTCCTCGGTGGAAGCAGGAAAAGATGCACATGCACACAGATTCATTATTTTCTAACTTTGCAAATAATCTTCACTGACAGACATGAGCCAGCCGAGCTGGCTACTGTCAGGGTCAAGTTTCTAATCACACTGCAGCTAAGCTTCAAGCAATAATATGCAAGTTCATTTCTACTGCAATTCTAGTAAAATAGAATTAAATGCATTACATATTATACTGTTCTTAGCCTTTGCACTTCATATATGTTCGAGTACATTTATATATACCTGACCACACAGCTTATATATGTCTAAATATATGTCTTTCTAACAGTTGATATATTTGAATACATATTTTCCTAACAGCTTATATATGTGAATACATATTTTTCTAACACACAGCAAACTAATGGGTATATTATTCTCATCCTAAGGGGTGGTAAAAGCCACACACACTCTGGCTAGGCTTATAAATGCCCTAGGGCAGATAGCCTAGTATGAACCTATGAACCTATGAACCTATGAACATATATCTATATGTGCAAAAGATAGCTAAACAACAGACAGTTGGACATAAACAGCACCCACTTGTACATTAATCAACCTAACTCCAACTTAAACAAACAACATGATTCTAATACGGTGTGATACAATAATAATTAATAATAATACTAAAATATCTAATATATATTTTACAATGTCATATTGGATTAATAAGTAATGAAGTAAATAGTAAATAACTCACCTGTTGATTCCAGAACAGCCTGATGAAAGAAGCAGGGAAGCAGCAATAATAAATCCACCACAGTTTGATTGCCTCGCGCTCTTTGTCTTGTACTCTTGTTGTGCCAAAAAATAAAAAAAAAAAATGTTTTATAATTGTAAACTAAAAGTTTTCACAGCAGGAAAAAAGGTCACAATACCACGTCCAACGCCGAAAACCGACTGACTGATTCTCGCTCTTTCCCAGGACATAAAGCCCAGGAAGAGAGCGACAACCAATCAGCAGCATTTGCCCAGCAAGCACGTCATGACATGCCTGCGGACATCGCAGTCCGAGCCCCTTCCATGTCTATGCGGTTTGTGTCTCAACCGCATAGACTTCTGGGGAGTTCTGGGCATCACAATGATGCCTTCTTTGCTCCTCCGGGCTGCAGTGAAAACATTGCAGCAAGAATTTAAAAAAAAAAAAAAAACGCTGTTGCGATAGAAGCGCGCAATGCGCATGCGCGTAATTTCGAGTCACGGACTCGAAATTTAAAGTATAAAAACAGATTTCATTTTTTTTTTTTTTTTACATAAAAAAAAATAAACTAAGTACTCAGCTGTCTAGCTGAGGGGGCTGCAGTCCGGCAGCCCGATGCCATGAGCCGCCCCTGTTCATAGGTTTTTACTAAGCTTACAGCATAAGGAGACCATAAAGAAGCAAATCCACATCACTCAGTACTGTGGGAAACTAACAATGTGTCCCATTAAGTACACTTTATCCACATATTGATGGTGAAAATTTGTGGTCACCCATCCAATCGTCCAGACTAGTTTTAATGGTGAGTAAAACTTGCTGATGACCCTCCATATACATTTAAAAGGAGCTGGCATTTTGTTATCTATTAAGTACAACTTCTGTGGAACTGACTGCCTCAGTGGCTTCGGGAGGTACCCCACCTTGGCCAGTTTCTACAGGTCCTTTAAAACTCACTTATTTAAACTTGCCTTTGATGGTGTGGGATAATTCTTTCATTATTTATTTATTTATTTGTTTTGCTTTAGTTGCTTTTATCTGAGAACTTTGCTCTCATCCAAATTTTGGTAGATTGATTTATTTCTCATTTTACTTGGATTTTGTCATGTGTTTTATACATTATTTTATGTGTCTGGTTCTGTATGCCCTTTTGTATCAGGTGTTTTAATTTAAAGTACATAAAATATGAAGATGAAGTTAAAGCTGAAGTCCTGGGTCAAGTAAATATCATGTTCACTTTAGTTTAGTTTATTGTCCAGTTTAATACATAAATATAAGCTGACTGTGGGCCAAATCAGTGCTTTTTTAATGAGAAAAAAAATAAGAAGGAAATGTACTTAATGCATTACAGTCCCTGGTTATCCATCGCTGCCACACAAGTGAGAAGAAAAGTACTGCTCGTTTTCTACCCTGCACATCAATCGTATTTGTTTTAATGTATAATACACAGATTTAAAGAATGTTAGTGGCATTTCCATAACATCTGAGAGATCAGGCATTATTTCCTGTAGAAATTATGGAAATTAAATCCTAAACTGAATTCTTTAGTTCAATAATTTGCCATCTCAGAGAGCATGGCTTTGTCCTTTGTCCTGGGTAAGAGCCAGTCGCAGCTACTAAATAAATGCGCTACTGCAAAGACATCAGACCACAGAATAGCACAAGCTCTTCATATGGAACGTTTATAGGGAATGAGAGCTGACACCAATTTATGGAAATTATTATGATTTAATAGAAAGCATACTTTATATACTTAAGAAGAATAGTTTTCGCTTCTACTGAAAGACTGCTTTGAAGGGGCAGACTATGAAAATTTGGGAAAATGTTGCAAGTGACTAGTGCAATACAGACCTTTAATATGAATGCATTACTTATGGCAGTAAATAAAAATTATGCACAAAGAATCAGTCTTTTGTCGTTGTTGGATTTCTATTTTCAGTATTGCTACCAATCCCAGGTCTGGTGAAACATGATAAACAGACTAGGACTAAGTAGATTGAGCATCAAAGAAATCATTCCTCCTTGAAAGAGGGTAGAGATCAAGACACCATGTGTCTGAACTTTGGTGGAGGCATAGAACCTAATGCTGAAAGGTAACTCTCAAACATGGGGGCAGCAGTACAAATTCAGATACCATATGCAAAAGCTGGTATATGCTGTGCAGATGGCACTGTGTCACCAGACCTCTGCTGTAAAAATTGCCACATAATGCTCATCTTATGTAATGATAATGTAAACTCTTCTAAGGTGTACCACATACTAGAGGTGCTTTAGTAAGGTGCCCTTGTGTTGATCTTGTCCATACAATGAAAGCCCTGGGCCTCCAGCTTTGGGTATACCAGGGAGAAAGCCACAGGTTGTAAGTAAAGTTGAACACAAATGAGTTTGGGTTGAGAAGTCTTCCCAAAAACTAACCCGGAGACAGAAGGAAAAAATATAACAATATATAGAATAACACTTATAAGATGAGCATAGTATGTGGGTGTGGATATCAAAAAACTACTTCAAAGAGATGGACCATGGAAACGGTAAAAATAGTGGAAGAAAAATGAATGTATAGAACAGATTCTTGAGTATCTAAAACAAGTGTTGTAAACTTTTGTGGTTTCAAAACAAGCTTAAGCTTGTGGTATAGTTTATGATAACTGTTTTTTTTTTTTCATTTTTTTAGCTGGGCCAAGTGGGCCTCAGAGCAGAATGGCTACCTGGGTGCTGTCCTTCGCAGAGCCCTGAATGCATACTTAGAACATTCCTGGTAAGCATAATCTACCACATTTAGAGTGTGTCACCCTCCTTCACCTCTTAATTAGCTCATGATGTGCATCTCAGGGTGAGGTCATTAAAGAAAGACAATGCAAGAAGTGCAACAGTTGAAAATATGACTTTTGGGAACAGACGTCAGAAGCACTTCTGGGCATGTGGTGACTTGTTATATATTCTTGCAGTCTACATATTAATAATAATTTCTTCTAGCTTTCACTTCTGTTTTTTTCTACCATTTAACTTGTTTAATGTAATAAGATTATTTAATTGATTTTGTGAACTATATTACTGCTCATCTGATCCTTGTTAATTTTTTTCTACCATTTTCACTTCTGAGATGCTTTATTTACATCACTTCCTATATTGTTGCTTTCTCTTTTTTTATCATAAATTTATTATGATAAGTGAATGGTCCTATTATATTTTCCCATGTCACTGAAATGACATGTTAGACGTAGTACATCACCCAATGTGAGTCTCTATCCAACATTCCTGCATCTGTACTAAAAAAGGAATGACCTTGGTAACACAATAATTACTGATTTACATCACTAGATCCACGCTATGGTGTAGTCAGTGATAACAGCTGTAAGTCCAAGTTAACCTTAATGATATAAACAACAGTATTACAGCATGCTTCTCAACTTTTCTTCACCAAAATGTGTGATACAGTGTGTGTAACAAGTGGCAAAAGTGTTTAATATGGCATGACAGCTGATTTTATTGAGGCCATAACTGTGATCCTTGGAAATGTGAGACTGCTAACATGAATAGGAGAAATATATATGGTAAGTTTGAGTTTGCAGTATTTTGGAGTGTTATTCTGAGCTACAGTGATCTCCAGTTTAGTATAGGTAAGTAGCAGGGGTGTGTGAAGCATAGCTCCGCCATGCTGGGGGGGGGGGGCAGGAGGAGTGCAAGGAACAACCCCCTTGCAAACCTTTAAATGTATAACACTGCACTGTTTATTTTGTGTAGTAGTGAGACTTGAAGTTATGACCATCACATTTCTGACTGAGTGCCTTAACATACCAAACCTGATTACTGAGAGTGAAAAACCCTTTGAATCCAAGTGCAGTAGAGGGTTTAATGCATGCACATTATAACTGACTATACTGTCATCAGTGCTATACCCTGGTAACCAAAATTTTAATAAAATAAGTAAAAAATAAAGTGCTAACACCTTGGAAATGTGCCTCTCTGTCTGGAGCAGCCTCACATTGTTGCCATTTTAGAAACTTAAACTAAGAATGAATGACTGCTCATTGTAGTACTTCTCATTCTTTCCAGTGGCGCTCTGGAAGTTTGCACTGTAACTTCCAAAGGGCGAAGCCTAAGCATTTTGATAAAATCAGATTATGTCCTCACATTTCAAACAAATGTTCAGATATCTGGAACCATAGGGGTTACTAAAGAAGTGTAAATGCACTCTCTCCAGCACAAACTATTCTTATAATGATAGCATTCTTTACCTCTAGGTTTTAAAATGAAATGTATAAGTCACAGTAAACACAGTAACTATTAAATGTGTAATATTTTGTAAACAGCTAAGAATATTTTAACAACAACGCAAGTTACACACATATAGTTAGTAGCGTTTTGTTCATCCATTTGAGAGCTTTCATAAGGAGCTAAGCAGTTTTCAATGTGCTACTTGGTTTTTGAGATATTTAGAAAAGCATGACATTTCTGACCATATAGATTCATAGGTAAGTACTAGGCTAGCTGCTCATGTAAGCCATTTTAAACTTAGGCAATCTCCTTTCAAAGGTGAGAATCAGACCCTGTGTCTTGTGTCTGTGAAGTAAACACTTTAACCATAATACCATCCCCCCCTAAATATTATATGAAAATTAATTAATATCTCTTTACCTGCTTTACACCAAGGTCAGATATCAACATAGTTGTGTTTGCATTGTGTAAGATTTAAGATGAAACATCTTAATACTTTGTAAATAGCATGGTTTTAAAATTATTAATGCAAATATGAACAAACAATATTTGATGCTTAGAGGCGTCAGTAGGATGCAGCTACAAAAGCACCTACAAGCATCACCTGTCTGTAATGAAATATTAACAGCAACTATAATATGATTCGTGATAATAGACCAAAAAATAGAAATGGTGACGTTACTGTGTTATTAATTAAACAGTGTTCCTCCATCAGCATTATAGAACATACTTAATTAAGCTCCCAAGAGTATATAAACCCAACTAGTTACCCAGATAGCAGTGGACGAACATACTCACCTGCACATAGGAGCGGCCACATACCTCCTTCCTCCTCAGTCTCAGCAGTACAGCAAACCCTATTTAACATGTTAACTAGAGGCATTACCAAGAGCTGTCTTATATTAGGTGACATCAACTTTAATGCAGTAGACAAGGATAAAGCCAAGTTTAACAACATGTTACGTAATCATAATCTTGAACTGTTATTACAACTGCCCACTAGACATAATGTTCAGACAGATAATCACAAATAATTAGTGGTGACCCTTTTTTGCAGCATAAACTACATACCTCAGCATTTTTGCAAGTACTAAGCTCGCTTCTTCAGACCATTTAAAATCAGCCAAAAACTTCAGATTATTTAAAAACACATCATCCAATCGATTCAATGAAGACTGGACATATACCATTGTAGTATATGTCTTGGTATATATGTCTTAATGGACATATACCATTGAAACCAGTGTTAAAAGCCACACCTATGTTTAAGTAAGAACAGGATTTTAATGTTACCTTTCCATCTTAATCTTCAGTGGCGGCTCATGATATTGGACTGCAGGACTGCAGCCCCCCCAGCTGTAAAGAAATCTCAAAACTCACACATGCGTCCTTAGTAACTTGAATCTGGACTACTGTTTAACCAGTCCAGATTCAGGAAGAATTCAGCAGTCTACAGAAGCTCCAGAAGTCTATGCGGTGAGTGCTTTCTGTGTGGAGTCTGCATGTCCTCCCCTTGGTCGAGTGATGTATAAAGATATGCAGGTAGGTGCGTGCGTGAATGGGTGTGCCTTCTTTGAAGGTTGGGCATTGGGCTGGCAACTCGGCACCGTAAAAATCCACTGCCAATCATTAGTGGACCGGAGTTCCATTGTGGTGACCCCTAACTGGGAAAAGCCGAAAGTTTACTGGAAAAATGTTCAAAACAATGGAAAAATGTTCAAAACAATAAATTTAAAACATGCTCTAACAATTGTACTGTCTTATACAAGGAATATAATTTAATACAATCAGGTAGGTGTATCAGAGAGCAAGTGTTTTGGTACAGATTTTTAAGAATAATGGTGATGTGCAGAGCTGTAGTAACTACAGAGGGAGTAAACTGATCAGTCACAGCATGAAGTTATGGGAAAGAGTAGTGGAAGCAAGGTTAAGAAGAGAGGTGATAATTAGTGATCAGCAGTATGGCTTCATGCCAGGAATAAGCACTACAGATGCAATGTTTGCTCTGAGAGTGTTGATGGAGAAGTACAGAGAAGGTCAGAAGGAGTTGCATTGTGTCTTTGTGGATTTAGAGAAAGCATATGACAGGGTGCCTAAAGAGGAGTTGTGGTATTGCATGAGGAAGTCGAGAGTGCCAGAGAAGTATGTAAGAGTGGTACAGGATATGTATGAAGCTGTTGTGACAGTGGTGAGGTGTGCAGTGGGAGTGACTGATGTGTTTAAGGTGGAGGTGGGATTACATCAAGGATCATCTCTGAGCCTTTTCTTATTTGCAGTGGTGATGGACAGGTTGACAGACGAGATCAGACAGAAGTCCTGTTTGCAGATGACATTGTGATCTGTAGTGAGAGTAGGGAACAGGTGGAGGAGACCCTGGAGAGGTGGAGATATGCACTAGAGAGAAGAGGAATGAAGGTCAGCAGGACTAAGACAGAATATATGTGTGTGAATGAGAGGGAGGATAGAGGAATGGTGAGGATGCAGGGAGTAGAGGTGGCAAAGGTGGATGAGTTTAAGTACTTGGGATCAACAGTTCAGAGTAATGGTGAGTGTGGAAGAGAGGTGAAGAAGAGAGTACAGGCAGGATGGAGTGGGTGGAGAAGAGTGTCAGTAGTGATTTGTGACAGATGAGTACCAGTAAGAGTGAAAGTGAAGGTCTACAAGAGGGTAGTGAGACCAGCTATGTTATATGGGTTGGAGACAGTGGCATTGACAAAAAGGCAGGAGTCAGAGCTTGACGTGGCAGAGTTGAAGATGTTAAGATTTGCACTGGGTGTGACGAGGATGGACAGGATTAGGAATAGGTATATTAGAGGCTCAGCCCAGGTTGGAAGGTTTGGAGACAAAGCCAGAGAGGCAAGATTACGTTGGTTTGGACATGTGCTGATGAGGGATGAAGAGTATATTGGGAAAATGATGCTAAGGATGAAGCTGCCAGGTAACAGGAAAAGAAGGAGGCCTAAGATAAGGTTTATGGATGTGATGAGAGAGGAAATGCAGGTGGATGGTGTGACAGAGCAAGATGCAGAGGACAGGAAGAAATGGAAACAGTTGATCTGCTGTGGCAACCCCTAACTGGAGCAGCCAAAGAAGAAGAAGAAGAAGGAGGTGTATCAGAGAACACATGTGCGTTGCTTTTGCAAGGGTCCTATGATTTGAAAACAGCAGAAAGTTAATCTTTATTTGCCACTGGCCAAATGTATTTTCTTTGAATGTGGGTTTCAATGCTGTTTCAATGAATGTGAGTTTCAGAGGCAGAGAAGTTTTAATGCTAAATATATTTTCATTGTGAGACTACATTGCTTTGTTTAGCAGATGTCTATTAGTGTTTGTGCTGTAAAATCCAAAATAAAACTTTCAAATGAAATCCAAATCATTGTAGAAATAAAGCAGTATGCACATTACAGTGTTTATGGTAAATGGGCGAAATAGCCAAGTAATGGGACATTGGAATGGCTGCAGGGGGAGGCTCAATTCAACCATGATTTTGTGAGGGAGAAGGGCAGCAAACTCAAAGACAACCCAGGCTGAATTATACTCTCAACTGTCCAGATTTTCACAGAATGAATAGATTTTTTCTTCTTATTTTTGGTTTGTTCCTGTGGTTTTCTGGCAAATCATTTAGAAATGAAGTCACTAAATAATGACAGACATTGAGTTTCAGACTTCATAACCTTCAGAAAAAATGCATGCTAAAGCAAGACCTGTTATTTTATCAACTGTCTATTTTTATACAATTGCAATTTTTAGTACTGTTTGTATATTCCCCAATATATTTGGCCTTGTCCAGATTTCCTGCATTAAGAGGTTGAGAGGTGCATGCAAATAAATCGCTTTATAGAATTAGGCATATCCATACCTCTCAACTGTCCCCAATTTTGGCTCAAAATGTTGCTCTCCCCTAATAATCCCTCCATAAAATGGCAATTTTGGAATAAAACGTGGAGGGTTTACAATTAATAAATAACTGTAATAATCAGAGTTATAGATTTCTTTTATTTCAGAAATGCATGTAGATTCTTATATTTTGTCAGCTGCTCAAGTTAACAGTACTAATATTAAAAAAGTGTCCCTTCTTTGACAGGTTCCCAGTTGAATTGTGTGGCTATTTTATATTGTTGCATCACATTTTTGTTCTGTTTTTCATAAAATTGTGTTTTTCTGGCAAATTAGTGGCAAATCATTATAGATTGAAGTTAAAAAATAATGAGAGACATTTGAGTTTCAGATTTCATACCATTCAGAAAATTCATACCTATGCAAGACCTACTATTCTATTGTCTTTCTAAGTTTATAAGAGCAATATTTAAAAATTGTCCTTATTTTTGGAACTTTGTCCCACTTCTATGTATGGCTTTGTCCAGATTTCTTACTCTGAGGTTGAGAGGTATGACAAATATGTCACACCTATCACCGTCAGCCAGAGACATTTCAAATTGTGACATACTTGTTGCACCCCACTCCCCCATGTAGTGACCCTGGATGTGTCCAAGCAAGGCAAGGAGCAGTTATGCATTGTAAGTGTGCACAGTATCCCCCCATCCAAGGTAGACACAAGTACTATAGTGGCTTTTCATCTGTCCTTGATTTTGCAGAATGTTCTGGTTTTCTGTCATGTTTTTATACTGTTGATTTATGCTTCTTATTATTCAGAAAATGCATGCTGTTTCAGTGCTTATTGCTCTGTGTTTAAGTAGCAATGCTTTAGTGACCATCAGGTAAGCTTGTCTGAGATTGTAAGATACAAGTAAGCTTTAATAAGCATACTGTTAAATAATTACCAACATTGAAAGCCTTTTTGTTGCCATGCAGAGAATATTTACATAACTAGATAACGTATAAGCCTTAGGTATTAAAATGCATATGACAGTATTTGTAATAAAGGACAGGATTAGAGTATTTTCAGACGCTCAGTACATTTGTTGGAGACTTGCAGTCATCTTTGCAGGCTTTACCTGTAAACTAAACAAAATGCCAATCTATCATGTGTGGTCCATAACATGTGCAGTAATCTTTTAAGCAATTTATCTTGAGCTTGTTTCTTGTTTGCTGTTCATTTTTTACTTTGATCTTGTTTTCCCCACGAAACAAGTAGATAGTTGTTGTCAGGCAGCAGGTATTTTCTGGATAAGAAACATTTTTACAAGTGGAGGTATCACAGAGATTGCTATTTTCAACATGTTACTTGGTACTTTTATAAAGATGAATATAAATTATAACTAGAACTGCAGTGCAAGGAGAAGTAGTTTGAGATGAGTGCTTCTTGTATTTCTTATACTTGATTTTGACTGGCATTCCAGTAATGTATTTAAAAAGTAATTTATTTTTTCATGCCTCATAACCTTTTTGTTTCCATCTAGATATTAAGTAAGCTGTCATGTAGCCGATGCATTGAAATTTTTTTTCTTCTACACTTCATTTTGTCTTGATTGGACTCTCATAATGATAGTTTGGCACCCAGGGCAGCGTATTTAATTAAAGTTCCAGTTTTTGTGGTTTGTAGCTCTGCCCCTTTCTAGTTGACCACACTCCTTCCCATTGGTCCTACCCATTCAGCTGTCTCCTGCAGCCCCCCCTTTGATTTGAAGTCACTGGCTGCCACTGTTAATCTGTATAATATATTTACATATTTGTGAGGAGGGTTACAGGGTTATCCTTGCAACAGTCTTCTATTTTCTTATTTATTTAATACTGTGTCTTTTAGAGTAATCGATATTTTATGTGAGGTAGTCATCTGAATGAAATAAAGCTATGTAGCTTTAAGAAGTCTATGTTAGAGCAGATACTTAGTATCTGCAATTAAGATTATGTGTCATTGAATCGAATGGACAATGTGTTTTTAAATAATCTGATGTTTATGGATTTTAAATGGTCTGAAGAAGCGAGCTTAGTGCTCTCGAAAACGCTTACTGAATTTGCTTTCAATAAACGTGTTTTGTGTTTTATACCCTGGCTATGTTTCGGACTACATGCTTGTTTGGATTACTTTTTTGTATTATAGTAGCATACAGTCTATTCATCTTTGTAGCTGGTGTCATCATGGCTTGGATTGTACATACCTCAGCATGCAAATAACCACCTAAATTATATTTACTGGTTCTCAGTATTTTCCCAAAGAGACCCCACCCTTGCTCTTTCATACTTCATCACTACTTTATTAGACATTTAGGAAACCCTCTCATTCAGAGATAACTCAGGGCTCAGAAACATACCTCTCAACCTCTTAGAGCAAAAAAATCTGGACAAAGCATAAATAATGGGGGGATATAGACCCAAATATAGATACACCTTTTAAATATTGCTCTTACAAACTTTGAAAGTTGATAGAATAACGAGTTTTGCATTAGCATAAATTTTCTGAAGGGTATGAAGTCTAAAACTCAAATGTCTGTCATTATTTTCTGACTTCAGTCCTAAATGATTTACCAGAAAACCACATTTTTTATGAGAAACAGACCAAAAATGTGAGGCAAAAATCTGGACATTCTTTGAAAATCTGTACAGCTGAGAGGTATACTCAGAAATGCCCTTGGCTAACTGATAACATTAAACAAAAAAATGAACAAAGGGACTCTGTTTGGAAAGCCTGGAAATAGCATCCTTGTAATACACAACTCCATCAAATATTCTTAGA
Source organism: Protopterus annectens (assembly GCF_019279795.1). NCBI lineage: Eukaryota > Metazoa > Chordata > Ceratodontiformes > Protopteridae > Protopterus > Protopterus annectens. The sequence goes on along the minus strand of NC_056736.1, from coordinate 365,925,821 downwards.
ACATATGCCTGACTGTATCAAGTCTTCTGTCATACAGTCCAGCCACCGATTTGCTGGATGCCATCATTTTCTCTTGCCTTCTTCCTGTGTGCCCAATATCTTCTTCACCAGACTGCCTTCTGCTTTTCTGTACATGTGCCTGAACCATGGTAATCTGTTCTGTTTGAACTTCTCTGTAATTGCGGTTACTTTGGCTTCTGCTGTGATGTCCTCATTTCTTCATGCATCCCACAGTGTGCATCTTACCACCCATCTCAAGCACTTCATCTCCATTTCCTCTAGCTTCTTAAACTGCTTTGCCTTTACTGCCCAGGTTTTTGTACCATAGGTTAGTACTGGTTGCACAACTGTTTTATACACCTTACTTTTCAGCTTCTTTGACATTCTTCTGTCATGTATCGACTCTGACACTATGTACCAGTTGGTTACAGAAACTCTAATTCTAGCTTTAACCTCTTCATTCCTTTAACTTCCAAACTGGTATGGGAATGCCCTCACAAAATTATATTCCCCGGGTTCTTATTTGACATTTGTTTATCAGGATAGTCCATCTGGGTTACATAACCCATTTACAGCTGAGGCCCAGGATGCTGTAACCTTTCATTTTATGTCTAAATGCTTCTTCTGCCAGATTTTACAAGCTGCATTATGCATTCCTTAGATTTGCAACTTTAAATATTGCAAAACATTTTACTTATATTTCCAGCTTATTTCTCTCCTCTGGCATAGTTCCAACAGTATTCAAACATTCCATCATCATACCACTACCTAAAGTCTCCCCTTCCATTGAATTTAAGGACTACAGGCCGATTTCTAATCTGTGTCCACTCACAAAAATTGTTAAAAGTAATATACAAACATCATTTTGCTCATATAAATACCTGTGGTCTATTGTGTGACCAGCAACATGGCTTTAGAAATTTCTTTAGTACCATGACAGCATTACTTACTGCCACTGACAACATCCTTAACAGTATAAATGAAGGATCTATGTCAGCTGGTGTTTTATTTATATGACTAGGCCTTTTTGAAACTATTCACCATAAGTTATTTTGGAGAGAACACATTTTTATTATTCTAAAACTACTTAAGAAGCAGAGCCTTTCAAATTTATACCAACTCACGCTCAAGAAAATGGGGTTTTCAACACTGGTTTCCTTCAAAGCTCAGTGTCGGGATCACCACTTCTCTCACTTTTTATCAGTGGCATTACATCTGACTTACCTAACCTTAATCATATAATGTATGCAAATGATAGACTTATGCTTGAAGCAAAACTTATCATACCCTTTAGTCTAGTCTGTAAGCATGCTTCTTAGCTGTATGTAAATGGCTTCATAACAACAAACCTTTACTGAATGGAAAGAAAGCTAATGTTATATTATTCTCAACCCCACAAAAACGATCTACCTGTCCATGTCCACTCCTTAAAGTCATGAAGGAAAATGTCATCCCTAATGTTACACAACAAAAGTAAATTCGGCTCATTTTTGACCCTTCCCATAAGTTTATATACACACAGACATCCATAGTAAAGATGTGTCTCAATTCAGATTCTGCTGTTGAATCTCTCTCTTCTCCTATCACCTATTGCACATGCAGTTATATTTAGATATGTCCTAATTCACAAATTAGAATAAGTTCTTCCAATGTTTTATCTCCATTTATCCTACAACATTCCTAAAGTGCAATCTCCAGAAAAGAAAATATGCAGATTTGCTCTTGATAATCAAAACATAATTAATTGTGATGTACTAAAAGGTTTCAGTAGGCTAATCTGGTTCTAGGTGCTTTGATATTAAGTCCCACAACTGGGTTACTGATTCCTCTGAAAAATATATTTCCAGTTAAAGAGCAAAACTACTCAGTAAGAAAACTGATATGATAATGTGACATCAGGTTAGTAATTAAGGAGCCTCAATCCCCACCACTGACTCCAGTGTAGAAGCGCCACAGAAAACACCAAAGCACAGAGCACACAAGAGTGCAATTCCACAATTTCCCCTAAGAGAACAACAGGAACACACTGTATTTTCCTGAGACTGGACTATATACCTCTGTCCACCTCAAATATAATCCCTTATCATACACTTCAGAGCAATGTCCCCCAGTTTAAGACCTCTGAATCACTCACACTCAAAATAAATTTAAATCTCACACACTCAAACACTTATGGGAAGCCTGACACAGATTTCCAACTGTGTCCCCTCCTCGATACAAAGGGTATACTCTGCCACCAGAGTCAGACAGGTCTGCATGCCTTTCAAAGGGTGACCAGTTATTAAAAATTAAATATCAAAGTAAGTGATAGCTATGACCAGAAGTAGCCCGTTCGATTCTCAGTTAGAGCATCTTCTGTGTAGCGACATGTGTGAATGGGTGTTCCTTCGTTGAAGGTTGTGCGTTAGGCCCGGCAAGCCAGTACGTAAAAATCTACTGCCAATCATTAGCGGACAGGAGTTCCGCTGTGGAGACCCCTAGCCGGTAAAAGCCGAAAGACACAAACAAACATTACAAGAATGTAAATCAATAACTTTCAGTAAACATCAGAATTCAATCACCAGAAATATAAAATTAAACTGTAGGATAGAAGTCCATCATCTTAGAAATACTTTATCAAAATAACTAAACTTTCCTAATCTAACTAGAGTATACTGTCCCTGATCTAATCTAAAATATAACAGCAAGGAAAAGTCAGGCTTACAGTTTTTGGTGAATCCTTTCTCTGGATGTCTTCTGCACAGCACTGTAACTGACTTTAACTCTCAACTAACTGCTGCTCTTCACAAATTGCACAGCACTGACTTCAGCAGTCTCAACTGTCTTATTTTAAAAATAACAATCAGCTGTTTGAAAAAGTTATTTTTCCTGTCAGTCATCTATTCAAATAATCTCATAGAAACCAGGAACTTTCTGATATCACCGTACTGAAAAGCTGATTCTCCAAAGTTTGTACTTTAGGATATCCCTCACAAACATGTGCAGTTAGAAATGTATCAGAACACTGACAGATTCTTTAAACATTCTGCATAAGCAGAGTGATACTGAACATTTTAAAAGACTTATTTGCATTTTCACAATTAGACATGCTGGCATACAAATTAATCTGAGAATATATACAAATCTCCTGCCAGACATGCTAACACAGATGAGAGTGTTTTCGTTTTCTTTATGTTCTCCCCCATATGACTCAAGCATGATTTTCAAGTGACCCTTGAAAACTGACGCTTGAGAAAAATGGGTCTAACTGGGAATATTAACCCACTCCTCTCATGGGCAATCTGTCTGCATTGGCATTATTAACTCCACTTCAATGTTGTATGGTCATATCATATGCTTGCAATCCTGAACTCCACCTCAGTAACTTGGCATTTTGTTTACTGACCCTATTAAGCCATGTTAAAGGGTTATGATCTGTGAGTACAGTGAATTTTTCTCCCATAAAAATAAGGCTGCAGCTTTTGCAACACCCACACTATGGCCAAACACTCCTCCATAGCTATATATAACACTTTTCTCCAGGTTAATGTCTATGGCTCAGATATACCACTGGGTGCTCTTCTCCTTCTGTAGAAACTTGGCTAAGTTCAGCCTCCACTCCATAATTTTAAGCATCTACCTGTACAATACATTCTTTTGGCTAACACAGGGGGTCCTCCCAAAATCTGCTTAATTTTATGGAATGCCTGTTCACAATCTGTGGTCCACACTACCTTGTACTCTTTATTCTTCCTTGTTAGGTCAGTAAGGGGTGCAGCTATGGTAATATAATTGGGCACAAATTTCCTATAGTACCCCACTGTCCCTAAAAATGCTCTCACTTGTTTCTTAGTAACAGGAACTGGACACTCTTGAATAGCTTCCACCTTGACAAATTCTGGCCTAATTTTACCACTTCCCACTCTGTGTCCTATGTATGTGACTTCTGCCACACTCACTTGACACTTACTGGGTTTAATGGCTAATCTTGCCCTACTTAATCTATCCAAGATGTCCCTCACATGTTGGAGATGTTCTTGCCAGAAATGGTTGTAAATAGTGATGTCATCCTAGTATGCTAGAGCATATTCCCCTGCTCCTACCAAGATACAGTCTACCAGCCTCTGGAAATTTGCTGGGGCATTTTTAATTTCAAAAGGCATCCTAGTAAATTCATACAATCCGCAAGGGGTTACAAAAGCTGACCTTTCTCTAGCAGCAGAAGTCAAGGATACCTGCCAGTATCCCTTAGTCAAATCAATAGTGGTCAGATACCTAGAGCCACCCAGCTGTTCTAGGGCTTCATCTGTTCTCAGCATGGGGTATGCATCTGACTCTGTGCAACTATTTAATTTCCGGTAGTTTACACAGAATCTCACTCTACCATCCTTCTTTGGTACTAGCACTACTGGGGAAGCCCAAGGACTGTTAGACTATTGAATTATCCCAAGTTCCAGTATTTCCCTTATTTCTTCTTTCAGAGTCTGCTTCACTCTCTTAGGTACTCTATAAGGAACCTGCTTAATAGTTTTTTGCGGTCCTGTGTCTACATAGTGCTGCACCAAGTCTGTACATCCAGGTTTTCCTGTGAACATATCCCCAAATTTCTGCAGTACCATTTTTTTATCTTCCAGACATGATTAGGAGTTAACTGCTGGAATACAGCAATCTCTTCCACAGAGGTGTCAATCCTATCCTCACCCAAATGATCATTTACCATATCCCTTTCAGACTCTTCCTGCCATCCACTATAAATACTCAAAACTAGGGCCTTCATGTCGTGATAAGATTTCATCATATTCACATGGTACAGTTTGTGCCTTTGTCTCCTACCTACCAAATTTACCATGTAGTTCACGTCACTGATTTTTCTCACCACCTCAAAGGACCCCTCCCAAGCTGCTTGTAACTTGTTATGTCTAACAGGAACAAGTACCATCCCCATCTATTCCTCAGCATACTCTCAGGATCGAACATTCCTGCTATATCACACCTTCTTTTGTTGTTGGGCCACTGCTAGGTTCTCTTGAGCTAAACTCATGAGCTCCTTAAGTCTTTTCCAAAAGTTTAGAACATAATCCACAATGGACTCTTTGTGAGATTCACTCTCACCTTCCCACTCATCTCAAATTAAATCTAAAGGCCCCCTTACCATATGCCCGTATAACAACTCAAAGGGTGAAAAACCTGTAGATTCCTGCAGTACATCCCTGTATGCGAATAACAGATGGGGCAGATACTTGTCCCACTTCTTTTAAAACTGGTCTGCTAATGCCTGTAGCATAGTCTTCAATGTAGAGTTTAACCTATCCACAAGACCATTAGTCTGAATGGTAGGGGGTGGTCTTTAAGTGTTTCACCCCACAACGCTTCCACAGACAAGTCAGCAGGCCTGACATGAAGTTGGCACCTCAGTCAGTCAGTAATGGAAAACCTGCTCTGCTGAAGATTTCTAGCAAACCATTTTCCACCTTCTTTGCCTCAATAGACAACAGAGCCACTGCCTCAGTATATCTGGTAGCATAGTCTACTACCACAAAGATGTTTTTCTTTCCTGTAAAACTTGGAGTACTCAGGGGTCCCACAATATCCAGGGCCACTCTCTGAAATGGCTCTTTGATAACAGGCAAAGGCATTAATGGAGCCTTAGCCTTGTCCCTTGCTTTACCAACTTTTTGGCACTGTTCACAAGTCCTACAATATCCTATCATATCCCTCGCAATCCTGAGCCAATAGAAATTTTGCATAATACATCTCTTAGTATGTCTTATGCCAATATGACATGAGAAAGGAATGTCATGTGCTATGACTAAAAGTGGCAGATGGTAAGATCTAGGCACTACCAACTGCCATATTACTTCACTTTCTAGACCACCTCCAGGAATTCATTCTATGTACAGCAAATTTTTGTTCTAATATATAGACTCCCCTCTTCCTTGAGTCTTAGGTGCCTCCTTAGCCATCTCCCTCAACTTTGTAATATTGGATCCATATGTTGAGCCTGTCTCAACTCTATCTTTGTGACCTTCACCTGCTCCCCCTTCCACAGAAAGCCTAGTCACTTCTGACAGCTGTGCCTTGCTGTCACTCTGGGTACCATCACTCACCTCCGTCCTTACAGTCACCGTGTCCAAGTGAACATCAGCACCCACCAGCAGCTGTGGCTCACCTTCAGACATACTGCTACCAGATAGCACCTTCTCTGAAACAGCCACCCTGCCAGTCCCAGCTTCAGGTATGAGATCTTTCTGGGTCTCTCCCAGACTACCGGACCTAAATGCCTTACTCCAAGCCTGACTGCGTGTCACTGCTTGTACACAAGGTACCGCATCATCAAGGTCATTCCCTATCAGGACATCTGCAGGAATATCCTCAAACACACCTACTTGCTTGCTTCCTTTTCCACCCTCCTACTCAAGTTCAACCCTAGCCAAAGGTATTTGGAATAGGGTCCCTCCCAACAGTCTGATTGGAGTGGACTGCCCAACCAAGTACTGGTCTTCTCTAACCACTGCAGGCCTCACAATGGTTATATCAGAAGCTGTGTCCCTCTTAGCATTTACCTGTTTACCATCTACTAAGACAGAATATAAATTTTGGTGATAATTTGGCACCCCAGTTGTTTCTAAACAATTTACCACCTGCAGTTTGTCATCCACACCTTCTGTTTCTCACCTTGCCTCAATGGACATTTGGCTGCTATGTGTCCCCTCTGGTTACACTTGAAACATCTAATCCCTAACCATGCACTTGGATTAGTAGTTCCCCCATTACCGGTGTACTATGTTGGAGTGCTTTAGACTGCCCCCATGGGTTCCCTTATGTCCACATACAGCACTGGATATCCCTTTCTTATGCAGTGGTACTCTGCTTGCCAAGCAGAGATCCCCTTTTCTCCCCAACTCCTCTGCAGAGTTACACTCACGGTCTACTAACCAGACTCTCATGTCATCAGGCAAAGTACTGAAGGCTTGTTCCCTCACCAAAAGGTCTGCCAGTCCCTCAAAAGTGGTGACCTGACACCCACTCACTCATCTGTGAAGGTGAGTACTTAAGTCAGCAATATAATCATGTATGCTTTCATCTGCCTTGCGTCTATGTTCATGAAACTTTTTTCTATATACCTGAGGTGTACGTTTGAAACAGTCAAGCAAGCGACATTTCACTTTGTCATAACTCAAACAATCTACATAATTTAACATTACTACAGCCTGAACAGCTTTACCATGGAGTAAGAGATTCAGAAGCCAAACCCAGAGCTCATGGTCAACATCATATTGTCTACATACCCTCTCAAAAATATGAATAAAACTATCAAAGTCATCCATCCCTGTACTCAGGAAAAAGTTTACTGACCTTTACAACTTCTGGGGTCTAGTTATTTTTATTTTATTTTATTTTACATTTGTTTACCAGGCTAGTGTAACTGGATACATGTCTATTTTCAGTAGAGGCCCGGGGAAATAAGCTCCAAGACAGAACAATGAAAAACAACAACATAACAAATAGGTAACATTATAACATTAAACAAACATCATAATTACAATGCATATTACAGGTTAACACAGTAAATTTGTCACTGCTGACTGCAGGCATTATATAGCATACTGGTACACTATGTGGTGTTCATGAGCTAGATAGAACTGTGGTCAAAAGGAAGGGAGATTGAATGGGAGATAGGAAATTCACCCCAGGGATCACTTCTGTGGCTCTGCTCGACAGTGGCACAGGAAAATAATTTTCTTGGGTGGCGAAAGCCAGGATACCTTTGGCTAGGTTTATATATGCCCTAGGGCCAATAGCCTAGTACCTACCTATGAACCTATGAATCACAGTTTATGAGTAGAAAGGTTAGGTAGAACAAAGTATGAAAAGACACATAACTAGTCAGGGTTAGTACAGGGGCATAACCAGTGTGTTCTGAGAAACACTTTCAATTTATTTTTGAAGAGTGATAGCGAGGGAAGTGAGGAAAGTTCATTAGGGAAGAGATTCCAGGCTTTTCCAACAGTATTAGAGAAGAGGGAGTTGCCAGCCTTGTTGTTTGGTTTAGAGGTAAGTACTAGTAGCTTGTGAGAAGACCTGAATGATTTCAGATTTTTATAGGGAGTGATGAGTGTGGATAGAATAGGAGTTTTGGAAGGTTTGTAAACAGTGTTGTGGGCTATAGATAGTTGATGGAATTTAATCAGGTTTTGTAGTTCTAGTCACATTCCCTTCCCCATTACCTCCATGACCCTCTCAAAGGATAAGAAGCTCCACTTCATGCTGGCACTGTCTCTTATTCTCTTCATGCTGTCTGTTGTTGTCCTCAGCTTCTAAACGCTTCAGTCTCTCTTCAGTCTCAAGTCATTTAGTATCCAGATCATATTGGCGCTGCCTCTCCTCAACCTCCAGTCATTGCATTCGCTCCTCAGCCTACAGACACTGGGTCTCCAGGTGCAGTCTCTCTTCAGTCACTAGACATTGGGTCTCCAGGTGCAGCCTCTCTGCTGATTCCATTTCAAGATGTTTGGCCTCCAGATGCCATCTCTCTAACTCCAGATGGATTCTCAGGTCCTCCAAAGAAAAAGTGGACTGTCCCATCTCGGCAGGCTGCATATCACCTACACCAAACTGGATATCCTTTGAATGGCTGGTCTGAGCTGTGGCTGCAACCAAGGCTGAAATCATTGCTTTCTTGGTCAGGTTGGCATGCACCAATAATCTGGCTTCACACTTCTTAGCCAAAAGGATCTCTGTCAGCTTGCTAATATTTTCTGCTGACATCCTTGCTTACTATCCCTGACTATCGAACTAAAAAAAATAAATAAAACTGTAGTGAATTGAAATTCTGAATGTTTACCATGTATCTCTCAAGAGTGCACATCTTAATGACAACTACCCACAGGCTACTGGAATCCATTTAAAAATCCCACACCGCTGGCACCAATTGAAGTGTGACATCTGGCTAATATCCCACTGGACTGCCTCCATTTAAAATGTGATATCCGGCTAATATCCCACCGGACTGCCAACAATAATGTGACGTCCCCCACTTCAAACCCAGACCAGTAATTAAGGAACCTTAATCCCATCACTGACTCCAGTGTGGAAGCATCATGGAAAACACCAGATCCCAGAGTACACAAGAGTAAAATTCCACATTTTCCTTAAGACAACAGGAACATGCTCTATTTTCCTGGGCCAGGACTGTATACTTCTGTTCACCCCAAATGTAATCCCTTATCATACACTTCAGAGCAATGTGTTCCAGTTTAAGACCTCTGATTCACTCACACTCAGAATAAACTTAAATCTCACACACTCAAAAACATTTATGAGAAGCCTGACACAGATTTCCAGCTGTGTCCTCTTCCCAATACAAATGGTACACGCTGCCACCAGAGTCAGACAGGTCTGCATCCCCTTTGAAAGGGTGATCAGTTATTAAAAATTAAATATCAAAATAAATAATAGCTTTGACCAGAAGCAGCCAAGCTTTTGAGGTGACCTGGGGAGTACCAAACAGGTATAAGCATTAACTTCAAAAGGCAAGGTACCTGATGGTCAATAAAAGTCAGAGAAACAATATTTTAGCTTACAAAACCTTTTATTCATGCTTTCGTCAGTAAGACTTCATCAGAAAAAGTTCATACAACAAGGCAACCCCACTGTATACTCAAGAATTAATTAATTAACAATTATTCATTTAAGTAAAATTCCCCAAATACATTAACCCATCAAATACTGGCAAGAAATATAAATATATGAACCTAAACAATCATAAATTGAAGCCTTTAATGAATAAAACATCTAAAAACAATCCAGTCACTGTGATATATTTAAAACAATCTCATATCATTTAATGACCTTCAATTTCCTATTTTTAAGAAAACATTTTATATTAATGTTATCGTTGAGCCCAGGTTTGTTGTCTGTCTCCAGTCTCACCTGCCAAACTGTCTCCCTTTGTTCTAATAAGGTTTTTTTTATAACCACCTCCCCTCAGGTCACTGTGCACTACTTCTAATACAGAAAACAAAAATTTCTTAAAATTGACAGATTCAGCAGAAAGTTTATATAACGCACTTCTTTCATTTTTAGTTATAATATAATAAATATGTTCTCTCATACATTCGAGAAATGTTCTGGTGGTCATTCCCACATAATAAGCGTTACACCCACTACAGATACCAATGTAGACTATACCCCTAGATTTACAAGTACAATACCCTGAAACTTCAAAAGTTCGTTCCAAATGAGGGATCATAATATATGGTCCTTCAAGAATAAATCTACACATATTGCAGTTTCCACAATTAAACATGTCTTTCTTATGAACATTCTGTAACAAACTAACATTTCTTTTGGTGTCATCTCTTTCCAACAACTTTTTAATGTTACAAGTGTTACGATAAACAAAACCTGGATTAGTCCCTATAACTTGCATGAGGTCTTTATTCCCTTCCAAAATTCTCCAGTTTTTATAAACTATATCCCTAATGAATTAACAATCTGTAGTCATGTCCATACTGAACATAGCCAAATGTCTGACTTGTGAATCCCTCAATGAAGACATTATTTACTAAAGATTTTTTAAGAATGGGTGGGCAAAACTCATTTCTTTTTATCAAGACCTCTTCCTTTGCTGATATTAAATAACCCATATCGTACTCTCTAGCTAAGAATGTCAGTGATGAATTGAAATTCAAAAATAACATTATTGTCTTGGGTAGTCATCTGGCTGGCCCGAATGTATTGACTTTTGGGAATATTCTTCTTTATAAAAACGGGATGATTACTCTGGTAATGTGGATATCCGTTTGTAAACGTATCCTTTCTGAATATTTTATTATCGAAAGCTTTCTCTCTTTGGTTCCATGTCAAATTGACATCTGAAATGTTTATATTTAAACCACATTCTCCTTTTACAAACTTCAGATATTCAGAAGTATTATTAATGTCTACTAAAAATTATCCACCTCTCTATGAGTGGCTTCTAAAATAAAAAGCAGATCATCCACAAACCTAGAGTAATAAAAAATGTTGTATTTATCATATAAATATACCAATCTGGTAGTTTCCCAAAAGGCCATTACAATACTGGCATACGCTGGGGCAGCCGGAGACTCCATAGCTACTCCCTTCAATTGTTTATAATAACATCTGTTAAATAGAAAAAAGTTGTTGTCCAGTATCAGCTCAATCAATTTACATAATAAATTTATCTTAGTCTGACCTAGAGCTGTATTTTTGCATAAGAACATTCTTACAGCTTCCACCCCTTCTGAATGGGGAATACTCGTAAACAAGGAAACTGCATCTATTGTTACCATTAAATTTATTGTTTGTATGTTAACTTGTACATAATCTTCTTCATTAGATAACAATTTAAACATACGTTTGTTATATTGTTCAACATTCATGATGAGCATATTACCCCCCCTTATCACTCTTCATATATCTCAGATGGTTGTAAATTTTTAATTCATTCAATGCTTTTCGTTTATCCCCAGACAAATTATCATACCATTTCCTATGTCTAAAACTCAGACATTTGTTAAAATCATATAAGCACATTTCTTCAAACATGATTAACGTATGACACAGGTTAGAAGTAAAACGTGATGGCTTCTTAAAATCTACAGACACTTCACAAACATTTATAAACAAATAATGTAAATTTAGCTTTCTAGTATACTGTTTGAAGTCAGTTGCATCTTTTTCATATTTTGCCCTTCTAGTGGGCACAAAACCAAAGTCATACCTCAGTACTTGCTCTTGCGCCTCTATAAACACAGTATTGGACAAATTGATTAAGATAAGGTATTCAGAAAAATATCCAGAGCGGTATCCAGAAATGTGTGTCCCAAGAAGCATTTCCTAAGTAGATTGTTAAAGAAGAGAGTGTGTTTGTAGGTGCATAGGTCCACACGTATGTTGCTAGGCAAGTGATCTGTGAGGATCTTAAGAAGCCTAGACTTAACATTCCCATAGCCAGTTTTAACATTTATATTTTGCATACAAATAACCCAGAGAAAGGCTGAAAAAAAGTATGTTGGTGTATTTACATGTTTCCCCTATCCATAAGAGACAAGGGTGAAAAATCAGGGGTGAATTCGCAGTTACTCTTCCATTCATCTAAATTATGTTTGAATAGAATGAGAGAAATACTTTGCTTCATGTGGAGTTGAAGATGATTCCATAGTGGAGGTATTCTCTATGATACATACCTATACCTACAACTGGTTCAGGCATCTATGCAGCGAGAAACTTCCCTGTGGTACATTTGGCTGTGGACACATTGCTGAAGTGACATTCAGCTGCAGAGAAGTATGGCTGCTGTGAATTCCCAGTGGACAAAGAGAAGCACACACTGCCATGCCCACAGCTTTAATAACCAAGTGCATGGGGGCAGAAGAAGTCATGAGTGTTGTGCTCAGTGTACAGTACATGGTTATGTAACTACAACATGCTGAAGTGTGTGTGCTAAAGCATAGAGGAAATCCTACATGCTACTGTAGTTGTATTTACAATCCAGTATGCATTTTAGGTAGTGTTCCCTAGACACTGAGAAGGGGGTAGTCTCCACACACACACACCTATAAAGGCACTGCCCATTGTGCACTGCATTTTTACTGCCACTGACATGCTCAATATCCAGCCTGGCATTGATGCCTTCCATAAAACCTGCTGTCTCAGTTTACCTTGGGGACTATGGACATTATTTTCCCCCTGTGCATTTGATTATTAAAGTTGTGGGCATGGCACTGCATTCTTCTGTTTGCCCACAGGGAATTCACAACAGCCATATTTCTCTGCTGCTGGATGTCAGTACAGCCAAGTGTCCCCAATGAAATATACAACAGGGAAATGTCTTGCTGCCTAGGTGTCTGATCCAGAGTGTTCCGGTTTTCCTCCTCTTCCTCCTCCTTCATCTTCTGTCTACATTTCTGTACAAACTGACCCTGATATATATATATATATATATATATATATATATATGTATATATATATATATATATATATATATATATTGCTCTGCAGAGAACACCTTTCATTGTCCCTCCCATCCCTTAAATCTGTTTATTTTATTCTTCCTGTCTGTATTGCTTATCTTACTCTCATGACTACTGCTGATTTGTATTACACTAAGCCAAAAGCATTGCTAGGGTGGGGTTAAGGGGGCAGCTGCACCAGGCACAATGTGTTAGGGGGCACTATCAGTATAATGATTGCTTTTGTTGTAATTAAAATGTTGATAGCAATTATTCAACCTTGATTTTGCTTTACTGGTAACACACCAGCAATATAATCAAGTAGTTAGAGGTGGGCAAGCCTGGGACTTTTGGAAAACAAAACAGAGCCAGGGTCTGGCTTTGATCTTACAAAGCAGTAAGAGACAAGCCAGAGCTTATAAAGTGGAGAACAACAGACCAGTACTGTGCCCTAGCTATGCATGCTTGCTGACTCATATGTTTACATGCACCCATGCATGCATGCATAGACACACACACACACACACACACACACACACACACACACACACACACACACACACACACACACACATGCACACATGCACACACACACACACAAACGCACACACATGTTCACTCTCTTTACTCTTGAAAAAACAGTTTAATGGTCGAGTGGCTCCATACAAAGCCTCTCTGCCTACCCCCAGTAAAGTAATACTTTATACTTATAAGAAGTTCTTTTGGAGAATTAAGATAATTAACTAGTAGTTACCATGGAATTCTTAACAAAAATTATGTGTGGCACAGTTTGAATGTGGAACAGCTGAGCATGCATAGTTCTCAACCTCCTAGCTCAAGACTCAGAAAGAAAGCCAACATATAATGAGGAACTTTTTGGATTTTATACCAAAAATGCATGTAGCCAGTGGTCATCTCCCAGGCTTACTTTCTCAGCAAGTTACAGGCTCCTAATGTATTTCTATGAGAAATGACTATTTGATCCATGACGAGTCTTTCCAGCATTCACATTCATAACAGGTGTTTCATGGTTGGATCTTGAGCTAGAAAAGCCCCAGTCAAAGATTAGGCTGGCAGGTGATCTTCCTGCCAGTATTTTTAAGTAAAACATGAAATGTGACAAAGATTTTTCATGAGGATTTACGGGTATTTACATGGAATCTGAGGCTGTGTCTACAGTGTCTCAAGTTTTTTTTTTTTTATGACCTATGCATCAGTTCCTGTTGATATTGCTGATAAATGCTAAGATCAGTTGCTCTGGAAAACTGATCTTTAGCATTTACCTGTCAATCGTTCATTGATTCACTGATTATCTCTATATCCTAATCAGTATTGGACTGCAAAACTTGGTTTGGATAAAGCACATAAACAGAGAGTGAAGAAAGAGAACAATTTTCATTTTTCTTACCCTTAGCAGCTGGTATGATACCTCACTCCAGTTTCAGTCAACTGTTGTGACTGAGCAAATGTACCTAACAGTGAGCAGTCATAGCTTGTAGGTCCAGCCAGGACCAGATACTTTATAAACAACAACAAAAAATAATTGCTGCATGTCTCTGGCTCAATGATTTGCCAAATCTGGAGCTGAGCTTGTACCCAGTCTCAAGTTGACTCTGGCTCACTGTCCACTGCATGTAGTCTTAAGCCATGACTTGATATTTGTATCACTGTGTTAAGGTTCTAAATTTATAGTTTTGTTTTTGCCTTTGCATGTTATTTTTTTCATTTTTGTAAATGTTAGTTGACATTTATGCACTTGTTCCCACTGTTAATGGGCTTACCTCAGTGGAGCTAAAGGTTATGAAAGAATAAATAAACAGAGTTTGCAAAGGTGACTTTGAAAAATGATCCTTTTGTAAGTAAAATACTTGCTCAGTGATCTGCAGTACAACAACTGTGATCCCAATACACACTTGATCAAATTTCACAGTTTGCATAATAATTTACTGGTACTGGAACAAGTCTCACTTTCCCCAAACCACAGTGACTATGGGGTGCTTATAATAAGTAGAAGGGTGCATAGATTACAACCTTCTGTAGCAGGGATATGGCAGGATTTGCCGCACCCCAAAATGTCTTCTAGTTTCATATTGAATGCTGTTTTGTTTAGTTATAACCTTATAAACTCCATTTAAAATGAAGTACAAACAAGCAAAATAAATTACCAAGCAGATAAACGTAAAACTGCTTTAAAATGACTATAAGAAATGTATATTCACCTTTCTGTGAAAGTCTGAAATCAGATAAGTACCTAAATCAATGTCTCGCTTTCTTGATTCCTAATGAATGCTAATTGATAAATTCAAATGGTGCTTTGGTGAAACTGAAGCTTCCCTGCAGTGGAATCTTCAACTGGGAATCTTCTTACATGGCTGGAAAGAAAGTTTATATATTTTAACTGTATTTTAAACCGGACTGCTAAAGTTCGTAATGTTGGGGTTACCTCACAATAGCATCTTCTACTTCTGACATGAACAGCTTTGTTCACTAATTCAGAAATTGCTTGTCACCTGGAAAGTTACTTGCCAACAACGCAAAAAGAAGAAGACCCACATCAACCATCACCAGGACAGGTCTTCTTGTACAATCGTTCTCATTTTCTGTCTCTGATCCCAACCTCCCTGCTTACATTTCCTGCTTCTCCTCACCTGATCATCCTTACTGTATCTGACATACAGCAGGCACAGTCATGAAGAGCACAGCACTTCCCCACTAGGTATAATTTTACTATATGTTTAGTAATGAGGAGACATTTTATTTGCAAACAATTTTCACTTAATACCAGCCGGAAACAAGACTGGTGCTCCTTTAACTCATTCTTGTGTTATGAGCTGTTTATTCTAATGTTCATGAAAACGGCATAGTGTGTCAGTTGTAAGACTTTAGGTAGGGGGTAGGTACTGTAACAACCTTTCTATACTTTTCACCTCAGCTACCTATTCTACACCTTTGCCTTCAAGTCTCATGCTTTTTGCCTCCTCTCATTCTCACCTCTCAGCACCTCATTTTACTTGCCTTACTTTTAAAAAGAATATTGTGTAGTATGGTACTTCTTTATTCTGGTTTGATTCCCAATACTGCACTCACAAAAAAATCACCTCTACCTTCACCTTGCCTTTTATAATCTTTTTCCCCATTGTTACTGTGGCATACCTGCCCTCCATTTCTGTGCTGCAGTTGTCATGCTTTTGTATGATTTGTTAATTCTCTCTGGTTCTCTGCTTCATTTCAGCTCAATTGCTGCTCATTTTTGGTTGCAGTTCATTACCGCTGCCCTCTTCCTCATTGGCTCTTTTACTGACTCCACTCTATACTCTTGTCTATAAACAGCCCTGTTCTCTCTGTACTACTGCTGTTCTTCTCGTTCAGCTTTTTCCTCTTCCCTTCATCTTCCCATCAGTTCTTTTCTTCTTTAGTAATTTCATTTCTTATACTTTCCTAGCCTTTTTTTCACTGCTGACTTTTTATTCTCTTTCCCCTTCCCTATATCAAATTCTTGTTAACCTTCTTTACTTTTTCCTACATTTTGTGTATTCCTGGCCTTAGAACTGCATCATCTGTCACACATGCCTTCTCATAAATGTGATGTAATAACTCTTGCTGTTTTGCTTCATAATACATTTTTTCTAGTCATTATCATCCTGTAATGTGCATTTTACAGGTGTGTAGTATTTGTAAACATTCTGGTTCTGTCTTGTTACATGTCTACTGCAGTGAGTAGAGAGATTTAGGCTGTCTACGTCATCTCCTTACTAACTGGTATTTTGTTAGGACGTTTTCTTTATGTTTGCATATCTGCATTTCATTTATTGCAGTTGTTGTTTTTGTCTATAGATCATGATATGTCTGAAACAAATCCACTTATCAGATACACAAGAAGGGTTATCAGCTCCCAGAGATGTGAGATTTTTTTTCCTGTAACTTGCATGCCTTCTACAGCAAGCACTAAACAACCCTAGTAACAGTTTGCTTATAAGGCTAAGGGTGTAATTTATCAGCTTCCAGCCCGGGCATGGAAATTATCGCTTCTTGGCCTTTTGCCTAAGATCACGTGTAGTATCTGTTCTTATCAGTTTAATATGGGGTCTAATATAAGACAAGATTATGTTCTGAAAAAGAATTACAGTGCTGCTCTTTTTGACCCTCTATTGTGATTTTAAAGGACAATGTTATAATTAATGGCACTCTTCTCTACTGTTGCTTACATGTACCTGTTATTAACACTCAGACATTAAGAGGTATACTCATATAGTGAGACTTAAATTTAAAGTCTCATGCTGTTATGTAAGAGGTTGCTGCAGTACTATACATTGGGATTTGAATTTAAATGATCAGTGGTGCTGGTAGTTAAAATTTGTTACTGATAATGAGCTCTTGTATAAACATAGTTCAGTCAGTTAATTTATATTCCTTTAATTAAAGGACAACAACGGGATTCTATTATTAAATGCTCAACTTCTCTGTCCTTTTTCTCCCTATTTACATTCCCTGGTATGAATAAACAACAATACAGAATTTAAAATATTTTAAATCGGCTGTTTCCACTAGAACAGTACCTTAATGTACATGGTGGTTTTTCAAAAAACATTTATCCCGCCCTGGAAAGGCTTGCTGCAATCTCCAGTTCATTGATGTCATCAAGGCCAATGAATAAAGGTAGTTTTCAGGACAGTTCCCTCCCCAAACTGACAGCACCACGACTGTCCTAAAAACCCACCCATACTGTGTCACTGCTCCTTGGTCCTTCCCCTACCCATACAGAAAGTAAAGGCTAGAACAAGAAAACAGTACATGAGTCAAGCATCCTGCTGTGAGCTGTCAATCACAAGTGGTTGTTGTTGTGTGTTTCGGCTTTTCCCAGTTAGGGGTCACCACAGCGGAACTCCGGTCTGCTAATGATTGGCAGTAGATTTTTACGTGTCGAGTTGCCAGCTCTGACGCACAACCTTCAACGAAGGTACACCCATTCACGCATGTCTCCACACAGAAGACGCTCTAGCTGAGAATCGAACAGGACAACGTCATACTGTGAGGTGACAATGCTACCGCAGCACCAACAACTCAAAAATTACCCTTAGCACTTTGGCAGCTAGGGAAATTTGTTGTGAAGGGGGATGGGAGATGAGTCAAAGTAGTACAATTCAGGCTTCACAAAAGACTGCAATTCAGCCATTCTAAAAAAAAAAAGCAGCAGTAAAAAGTACTCTGAATGTCTGTTTTGTGGCATTTGCACTCATTTTGTTTTAAGTAGTCATTGAACAGCATGAAGTGTTACTTAAAACTAGTTGACTGAAAGCAGTATATGCATGTAAAATCAGTGCAGTGACAGGAGCTTTAGGAGGAAAGAGGCCTGCGTGATGTAATTTTTTGACAAGCACTGCATTGTGGGATACCTAGAGGCAGACTAAACAATCAGGATCACTTCAAGATGCTAGACCCCATCTGGTCAGACTCAGAAATTATGTATAAAAATATTTAAAAATCTGTAAATAGTCCCAGAGTGGTGTTAAAATTTAGGAAACACCAAACAATGATGAAATAAACATGTTTTTTTGAGTCTGTGGGTATGGTTCTCCTTTAAATTGACCTCTGAAGAAAATCAGTAAACCTGGGAGGAACTTGGCTTAATCTAAGGGTAAAAGGTACAGAACTGTGACTAAATCATACCACTTGCAGCTGTAATTACAGATTAATGCAGGTGCTGGAACTGGAAAGGTAACTATCATGAATGGTTCAGACTGGGCATCATTAACCAGATTATGGATCCTTACCTATCAACAGATTATGGATCCTTACTTACCAGCAGATTAAGTAGCACATCATTTAGTCTTACTTCTGTAGTTGTTCCATTAATTAAGTAACATTATTAATTCATTACTTGGGCTCATGTTTATTCAGTTGGCATACTGTCAAAATGTTCACTTGCAAATATGTGTCTCACATAGCCGTCAGCCCTGTGCAAGTATGCATTAGGTGGAAGAGAATCATTTAGTGTAACATTAGTCAATTCATAAGCATGACACATCAAAGTTTGAGTTAATAGTCGCAAGGCTTCATATAAAGGATGGTGAGAAAATACTCAGCCAGAACTTTTCTGCTACTCTTTGGTACTGTTAACTGCCTTAAATACTATTTTAAAAGTTGAATATTTTTAAATTATATTTTCCCTTAACTTGTAGGCCAGAAGCTCTTGTGAACTATGCAATGGCAGCAGAAACCGGCTTTGAGGTGTCCCAGTTCAACATGGCATATCTCTGTGAGCAAATCCCTGTAAGTATAGTTACAGTTGTCCAGCAAATGTATGGTGCTTTTTCCGAAATACATCGAAAAAAAGGGTTATAGTGTGCAGGATCATTCACATAAACAGGAATGATTTAAAAAAATAATAGTTAAGCATTATTTCAGTGGGAATGCATTATGGTTAATATCTTTACCTCAGAGAGAGAAGGTACAGTGTTTGATTCTGACCTCTGGTTATTGGCTAGGATTATTGGCTAGGCTTGTAATAATCTGCAGACAGACTAGGATTCGCATACCTGTCTCCTACAGGCTGTCAAAGGCAGATTTATGCCTGGCATAAAGGACATCTTCGGACACTATCCTGATGGACCTTCTGCATAGCAGCAAAACAAACAGCATCAGAATGACCTTTTTTAAAGAATTAAGTCTTGCCTGTGATATGAATAGGACCTGGTAGAAAGACAGGTATGTATCCCAGATACTACTCCCCTGCAATAGGCTCCCCATCCATGTGAAGCAGAGTTTCTCCTTAGTCCAATTCAAATGTAACTTTGACAGCTGGATGGGAAACCAGAAATTCACCAGTGGTTTTACACCTATGTCTCTAATGGACACAGGCAGCCTAGCCCATAAATGGTTCATTTCCCAGGCACCTTCTTGTAATTGCTTCATCTCCCAATCCCTTGCTTAAACTACCAAGTACAAAATGTGTCAGAGGTTTGGGATGCGTGGCTAGGCTTAAAAGGGCAGCAGTGGTCATTAGGCTAGTGCACATTTATGAACCTATGAACCTGTGGTTCATTCCTGTAATGCAAAGCATGCAAGATGCTTCCTGCAGACAGTATCCAATCAGTTTCATCCCCCTACATGCTCTTTAAGTCAAGAGAGAAAAAAAGTCCATTCCTTTTACTTGCATACTAACCAGGTAACCAGATACAGGTTGCCCCCATCAAGCTGTTCAGATCCCATTTTTGTTTTCTGCCCCAGCCCTTCTTCCTTACATTATAGTAAAAAAAAAAAAAAAACAGCTGCTGCAGTTTATACCCTGCACAGAACACTAGGATGTTCAGGTTTTAATTAAAAACATACAAAAAAAAAACCTTTAAATGATAGCAAACTGCTGTGCCCTCCACATCCCCCTAATTATATATTCCAACTCCCAGATTGTACTACATTGGGGAAAAGGGCAAATTTGTTACAACAGCAACTAACTCCCTTTCCCGGGAAAAATTTTTGATGATGTAATCCTTCATTGAAATAGCACTTGATGCTTTAAGTTTGACGAATATACGTTCAGCAAATTGGAGCTACAGGAAAATGATAGGTACCCCATATATATATATATATATATATATATATATATATATATATATATATAGAGAGAGAGAGAGAGAGAGAGCTACACACACACACACACACACATATATACATATATATATATATATATATATATATATATATATATATATATATATATTTGTATATATATATATATATATACATATATATATATATATATATATATATATATATATATATATATATATATATTTGTATATTATATATAATATATATTGTGGCATAGTGACTGCTGAGCATAGAAAATGCACTGGTTTTGGCTAAATTACTTACTGAAGGGTATATCAGGGATGGGACTTACAGAGTTCCTGAGAAATGCAGAAAAGTCAGATAAACAAAAGAAAAGCTCTTCATAACAACTGATAGGTCCATTGCTTATGAGAAAGATCTGATACCTGACGTGGGTTTGGCAGAGGAACAACTAAGCATCTATGTGAGATGAACAAAGGTAGTCTAGATGCTATCCCTGAAACCTGAGTAGGAGTTGTTAACATACAGAACTAGTACCTCTGCAAAACTAAAGGAACCATGTCAGTTTGTTTAGAGGTATGTTTTGTAAGCACTGTTTGTTTTCTAGTCATCTCTTGAAAGCTGAAAAATGCTGTTAGTGACTGGATTTCTTTTTTGTAGTTTTGCAAGAAAATATTTTTCCCCATCCATGTAAATAAGCCTCTACTTAAAAGTTTCAGAGACTGTACTATTTTATGCACTGAAAAATGCTACCACTTACACACAAATGTATGCATTACATCCCTCCTGTTTATCTTATTTAATTATGCATGTGTTCCTGCTGTTTATCTTAAACACAGATGTATGCATTACATTCCTGCTGTTTAACTTTATTCTTATATTTTACAAAAACAAACAAAAAAGTTAGTTATACTACAATTTTCTGTACGTGCCACATGGGACACATTCTTTTTAAAACCCCCAGCATTGTGTGGAATTCTGTATTATCAGTCACTCCTGTCATAGTTTGTTTCAAAGTCATATTCTTCAAGTTTTAATTATTCTTCTAAATCTGGCTGTTTTAAGGTCAGATCTGTAATTATAGTCACATCTCACAGACTCACAATAGCAGGCTCTAAAACATCACAGGAGAATTTTGATAGACATGGTCTGGTACAGGGTTGTGCTCAGAATAATCTTGTGAATATGAATACTCTCTCTGGCACTTGTCTTGTGCTGGAATACTTCTGCCGCATTTTGCAAACTGATTGGATTGTTATTGGACTGAAATGAAGTTAGTCCTGTTTTAACTAAATACCTTTTGCTACAACTTGGTAATAACCTGCATAATGAAAAATGATTTCCTAGCAACAGTGGAATTGTGATGGTCGAATGACAGGTCAGCTCATTGTTTACATAGGTCCTCAAGTCCTTTAATATTGGGTCAATTTTTAGGGGAGTGTTGTGTGTGTGGTAGTTGCTGTGGATGTCATGTTACTGATAGTTATGTTTTTTTTTTTTGTTTTAGGCCATGGGTTGACTCCAGCTGGTGTCTTTGTGTGAGTTTATGATGGCACCAAGTTTACAGTCATCTGCATATTTGGTCAGTCATAGGTCTTTACATTAACTTTGATCTCTGAGAAGTAGATGTTAAAGAGGAATGGCCTAAGGATAGAACTCTGGGATGCACCACTAATGACAGGTCTTTTGGTAGATGTAGATGCACCCACTGTAATTTCTTGAGTTCTATTTGTGAACCAGTTTGCTATCCAATGAGTTACACAGGGGCTAACATTTAGCTGTATAAGTTTGTCAGCTACATCCGAGTGTGGGATGGTAGCAGACATCTTCCCTCATCCATAGTTTTGTTAACCTTCTCAAAACAGTCAACCAGGCAAAATAAGCAGGACCTGCCCTTAACAAAGCTGAACTGGCTCGGGTCAAGTGGCTACAGGTTTCCTATGTCTTTATTGATTAGTTCTATAACGATCCTTTCTCTAGCTTTAGAAATGAGGCTGGTCAGGCGTATAGGTCTATAGTGCATGGGTCAGTTTTATGCAGGAGAATGACTGTTGCAGTCCTTCACTTGTACGGCACATACCCTGTTTGGAAGCTGATATTGAAAAGTCTCTTTAGGGGGTCTGATAGGTCATATTTTAGGTTGACCAGGGGGCATCCCAATATGTTATCTGAGCCCATGGACACAGTGTTCTTAGCCTTGGATAGAAAAACTTTGATGACTTGCTCCTGGGATATTTGGGGGAGGGTGGATGTTGGTATGTGGTCGGGGAGTGTGGGAAGAGAGTGAAGTGAAATTAGAGTTAAATTTATCCAGTAATAGACTGCCTATGTTCTCAAGGTTGGAATAGGTAATTTCATTAACTATTATCTCTGTGCAGGTTTGTGTATTATTTCTGAGATTTCAAACATAGTTAAAGAAGGCTTTGTGATTATCTTTTGTCTAAGTGGCGATTTTTACCTTGTGTCTAGCTTTGTTACATTTAATCAGGGTCCAGAGTTTTTGTTGAGTTTGGTCAGAGCGTTTTTGACAACTGGGTAGCCACATTTATTTCTACATGCTAGGAGCACCTTTCTCGTATTGTAGAGCCTGTTTATTTTGGGGGTTTTAAGTTTAGCATTATATTTATTTTGTAGGAGGACAGATGCTTCTATGCAGTTGCCTACACAAGCATGACATTTGCTTGTGCAGGATTTTGCTTTGACACATGGTTAATCTGAGTGGAAGGGAATGTTGAATTTGGCTCTAGGTCATCACTCAGTTTTAGTAGATTTGTTTTGGCATAATCTCTGAATACTGAGTTATTAGACATTGCTTCTGGATTCAGTCTTACTACTGGTGAGGATCAGAATTGCTCCACATTGGAGAGATCCAAGTCCACATTTATGTCTTCCCTTATAGGAATGTGGACTAGGTAGTCTGGAGAGTTTGTATTTACAAAGTCTGGATATCTGTAGGCATGCATGTTTGGGGATATATACGTTTCCTAATTTATGAAAGGAAAATAGAAGGTTCCTAGGAGAATGGTGTGAGAGTAGATACTTAGGGCTTTTATACTATTCTGGTAGGAGGTATAGGCTAGTGGCTCATACCTCCTACCTGAATAGTAGGAGGCTTGCGCCAGTGGGGTCATGGATGGGGTCTTATAATTAGCTACTATGTGACTTGGGGTTTTGTTAGTGATAAGTTGGACATGTAAGAGTTCCAGGTTATTGCATTGTCTAGTGAGTCTGGAAGTGAAGTTTTGTTTTACGTATATAGAAACAATGCTGTCCTTAGTGCCTTCATCTATCGAGGTGGGTCTGAACTCATGGTAGGTACTTAAACCTGCACAAATGGGGTGCTGTCAATATTCTTGAATCAGTTTTCTGTGACGATGCATATGTCAATGCATTAGAGTAAGGAGTGCCCGAAAGGAGTGTAGTTTTTATTTAGGCTCTTAGTTTTAAACAGTAATAACACCATGGTATGCAAATTTTATTTCATTATATTGGAAGCTTTTAAATTGTGATTTTGCCTAAAAAAGGCGCTATGGGGGGGGGGTCATGCTTTCTCTTTGCATTTCATTATTCCAGGATGCGTTTCAGGTTCTCTCTTGCACATTTTCTCTCAGAATAGATAAGGCAGTGGTGTGCTGCTGCACTCAAGTAACAGACCTTGTACATAAGTGATTTCATCACGAAATATATCATACCTCAGTCTTTGGACTGAAACTTTCTTCTCTTCTGGCCATCCTGACATCTGGATGTGTCTTGGCAATTGCATTTATGTATTCAATAAGGCACACTTTCCAAATACTTGTAACTTTTCCTCAGATGCTGGTAGGCAGGGAATGATGAATATCACCTCTAAGTCACAATGCAACAATTCCTCATAGCTTTCTCTTGATAACCTCTAGGACACATTTCTCTCAACGATACATCGAGTTTATGTTTTTTGCTTTCATCTAGACTACTGCTGTCAATTCTTTAGAATCAGGTTGTACACCTTGATATGCCAAAGCATGTGCTGTATATTTAATAGTTGTCATATATATCTGATACTCTCTGTCTCCTTCTAACAACTTTCTCACACCCTCATTATACTCTATTTTGGTCTCATCCCAAATGAGTATGTCATCACTGGTGTTTATAGCTCCTCCCTGACCCTCTGTGATTTATGCAGTAACTCATTAAAAAACACTCAGGTGCAAAGAACATTCTCAGGAATCTGTACCTTCCCAAATGTATGTTGAATGTATACAGCTTTGAAATGTTTGGATTAAGTTTAATTTACCAGAATGCCTGGACAACACCAAGGCTGAAAAATATTTCACTACAGGCATTACTGAGCCAACTTCTTTAATAGTTTTAAGTAGTTAATTCTCCCTTAGAATAGTTCTGTTTAGAGCTTACTGATCTGTGCACATTTTAGTTTTGTCTGGTTTGACTACTGTCATTATGACTGCTCAGCTGTAGAGTAGGCTGTGATTGTTAAGCATTTCAGTCTAGCACCTCCATTTGGCATTAATTCCTCCTAGTTCTTTTCCTTAATGAAACACAATTCGTATTGGAGTATTCACCACTGGTATAGTCTCTGGGTTTAGGCTTTATGCTGTACTGACCCAGTGTATAGACAAGATCAAAAAATAAAGCAGAATGACTTTTTGAAATTCCAAGCTTGTCATCAGGCTTCTAATTCTGTCTGCATTTACTACAGATCTGCACAGTGACTCACAAAGCACCATTGGCAGATTGCACTGAATTGCTTTACAACTACCTTGTATGAATGTGGAATTTATCTGCTTAACAGACTTGCAAATCATTGCATTTGTGAGTTTTCATATTATATCATACATAACTGCATGACTTTCTGCCTTCATGCACATACAGATTATGTTTTGCTTGAATATGTAGCTGTTTAGCCTCCCCTGTAATGACCCACACTTAGTTGTCCCCAGTTGGTCAACTGCTACGTCTCAGTCTCATTGCCATTGGTCAACCCTTCTCTCACCCTAACGGTCAAGGTATCTCAACTGTCATTCGCTGACTAGTATGGCACTTAAGTGCATCCACCCTTTTAGAGTACAAAGAGCAGATATTTTTATGATGATATGTATGGTTGCGTGGTTTTAGCTGCAAAGAGCTCTTCTGATCATTAATCTCAAAACTGCACAGTGAAGTCCTGCACATAGTACAAAATTACTACCCAGCTAATAAAGCTTATTAGTTTATATATTTCACTTTTTATTTCATATATCTATACACATACATATATACTACAGTATCCCAGGGATTTCGTCCACTTGCATCATTGTACTTTCATATAAGAGGTCACTGCATTACTTAACTCCTTAGACATTCATAGTCTCTCTCTCTCTCTCTTCTTTTGGCTTTTCCCAGTTAGGGGTCGCCACAGTGGATCAACTTGTCCATTCATGACTGGCAGTGGAGTTTTACGGTGTTGTGTTGCCAGCCCTGCGCCCAGCCTTCCATGGAAGGCACACACACGCATGCACTCATGTCTGGGGCCAATTTTAGCTTGTCCAATCCACTTGCAACATGTGTTTAGGGATGTGGGAAGAAATCGGAGTACCCGGAGGAAACCCACATGACCACAGGGAGGACATGCAGACTCCGCACAGAAGACACCCCAGCTGAAGATCGAACCGGAGAGCCTCTTGCTGTGAGGTGACAAAGCTAACCGCTGTACCACCACAGCCATCCTTAGACATTCAGAGTGATAACTGCCATTTCCATAAGACAGAAGTTTAAAGAACTGGGTTGGTACATTATAATATTCAGCATAATAGCAACACAAGTAGAAAAATAGTTAACAGCCATAAAGAGGAGATCCGACTTAACACGACATTCTGGTAGTCAATCATTAAGTACAACTAAAGTGAAACAAAAGCTGTACTGATTGTGAATGACATATACTGAACAATAGTGTCAGTTGTACATATAGTTATATATATATATATATATATATATATATATATATATATATATATATATATATGTATGTGTGTGTGTGTGTGTGTATGTGTATCTTGCTGCCTGGATGGGTTTACAAATTCACTGTGACTTTTCTTAGATGTGAACTGAGCAACTTCCAGTGGCAAATAGTATATGCAGTATTAACAGAAAGTACACAAGTCTGAGCATGAAAGCGATTTACATCAGACTAGAAGTAAGCACAGGACAGCACACTGTAATGCAGTTGCTAAGCCATTATTCGATTTGATAAAAGATTGTGATACTGTGAAAATAACCATACACATACACATTCCATTAGACAGGCTCTGAATTTTTGTAGATTTGGGTTACATTTAATGGATAGTGGGATGTAGTTCCTGTTTTTTGCAACAATGTGAGATTAGAGTCAGAGACCAGAAGATTTACTGGATTTGTAAATGGAGATGAGATGTTTGTTATTAGAGCAAGGGGGTTGTTAGGGTGGTAGCAAGAGAAAATGCTGTTGAGGGCAGTACAAGCAGAGGGTTTATACATTATGTTATGTGTTGTAATTAACTGAAGGTAACTGAGGTGATGGGGGAGTTCAAGCCAATTTAATGAGTGGAGAGAAGTGCAGTGGTGAGTGAAGTGTGTTGAGATAGTTGCAAACTGTGCAATCTTATTATTGTGTGCTTCAAGGTTAGATTTTAGTGTGGATTGGAGTTTTGTAAGGATTGATGCTCTGTACAAAAGTGAAGAAAAGAGGTTTGTAGGAGTTCCAAGATGGTCGCCGGCTAGACTGCACTCTATTCACTGCGCTCCTCACTGCTCTACATTTACCGTTTTTTTAATCATCTTTCTAGAGAACTTTTTCCACAGTTTTTTTCTTAGAAAGTTTGTAGAGCTTATTTACTTTAGTTTGATCTCATTTATTTTTGGAATTTCTACAAATTATTGACTAATTTACCACAACTATTTTTGGCCTCAACATTATCCTGTCACTTGCATCCAAGAAGTCTCCTCCTGTGACAAGTATCCTGATTTCACACCTTTTTCCTGGCATGACTGGCTACTCTGACTCCATGGAAACACAGTTTACAAAGGCCAAATTTTCTTCTATGCTTTCTCCTGAAAAGGAAACTGGCTCCAAAAGACTAAGAACCACCAAACAAACTAATGAAAGCATCAAAGTAAGTACCAAAGATAAAAATGACTCTAACTTTCATCTTGAAGACTTAAAAACTGCTTTACAACCTAGTCAAAGTGCTATTCAAAGTTTTTCTGAACAATTCACTGAGTTTGGCAAAACACTCAAGCATATTAATGATAGAATGGATTCACTGGAAAGCAATAATATAGCCATAGAACTAAAAATAGATTCAGTAGAAAAAAATCTAAAATCTAAAGATTCACTTATTGCTGAGCTACAAACCAAAGTTCTGGATTTAGAGGCAAGAAGTCGCAGAAATAATGTAATAATTAGAGGACTACCCGAATCTTATGATAATCAAAATTTACTATCTGTTACTAAACAAATATTTGGAACGCTTCTTGATTGTGAACTAAAGACAGATACCCTTATTATAGAAAGGGTGCACAGAGCCCTGAGAGCCCGACAAGATACTGCTTTACCAAGGCTTATTTTTACAAGATTACTAAACCTTCAGGACACTCATAATATCCTGGAGGCTGCTAAAAGCAAAAAGCACCTCATTTGGAACAAACATAAACTTACATTTTCACAGGATTTACCCCTGCAAATAAAGCAAAATAGACAGAAACTGTCACCATATTGTTCGGTTCTGATTAAGCGCGAAATTAGGTTTCGTATGAGATACCCAAATACATTATCCTTTAACTACAATGACAGAAGATACACTGCATCTAATCCACAAGAGGCTAAAGATATTTTCCTGAACTTATTTAAAACTCTCCCAGTGTCAGACACATAAAAATAATGCAGCCATATCAAGATACAGTCAGTCATTGATGTCGGACTTATACCATTCAACAAATAAACCAAATATAATTAAACCCATATTAAATTACGTCAAAAGGAAAGATCTCTAAACACAGTGTAACACAGAAGAAGTTATTTATTCTTTATTTCCAATTTTTTAACCCCAGGTTTGCCTCAGAAATGGTCTTTTTATCCATCAAAGTCCATTTACAAATACAAGAATATGTGTGGAACTATTTTTTCAAGTGTTTTACAAGAACTATGCCAGGTTGAGAAATCATCTTCTGAATGCAAATACTATGTATTATAACAACATCCCTGGTTAGCGGCTGTACTTAAAAATAGTTTAATGTGTACTAACTTCATGAAGTTTTAGTTCTTCATGTTGTCATTAATCCTGGTGGGTTAATGGCATGCTTGGTTTGACAGAATTTTGTGCAGTTCGGAATGTCAGAGTTAAAACTTCCGTATGCAGCGATGGCATTGTTTACACTGCGGCTTCGTTTTGTGTTCCCTCAGATTCCCACCTTCCAGTTACTAAGTTATCCTGTGAAAGTATGGCTTCTCTTCAGGATTGAGGTTGAAACACAGCGATGAGTTCTTATTCTTGATGGAGCGGAAAGTCGGGGCTGTGATATACAGCCACATGCCGTGATGTGAACGGAGGTATGGTTCTCTTTCCCTTATTCCTCGGTGGTTTGGGTTCCTGATATATGGCTTTCCTGGGGCCATATAGATTCATCTTGAGACTGAAGATTTATCTCTATGATGGAGTCCTCATTGTTATCAAGATATTGGTGCTTACTTGGCTGTTTCTTGGCTTTTAGACTGAAATTCAATTTGAGAGTGCTGCGCGATGTGCTACAGACGGAGGCTTGATAAACATTCACTCGTAGATAAGGAAATCCATGTATCTGATGCACGTCGGTTGTTCTTTTATTTTAGTGAACTTTTCACAGTTAAATACTGTTGTACAGAAATGTCCTATGAATATGCAGAATGTATTCTTTTCTTTTCATGAAATGTTATACACAATCATATGCACACATGTTTATGACTTAGATTATTATATTTAAAATGTATGGAATATTTATGTTCCTACTAAACAAAATACACTGAATAACTTAGTGGTTTGAAGATATTCAACTGAGCAAGGTGTGGACCCTTAGCATTTATTTTAAACAAAGCTGCATGGTCAGGTGGGGCTCACTAAAATGTTATAATGTGTAGGTTTTCTTTATATTAGCATACACCATTACTAATAAATATCACAATATCTACAAATGTTTAGGATAATTCCTGCTTAGTATTGATATAATATACATCTATACATGTGTTAATTTAAGTCATACATTATATTACTTTATAATTTTACCCCCAATTTCTTAATAATTAGTGGGGCTGGTTTAATTCTATGGCTACTGTAACATATTAAACTGTATCAAGTAAAGTTTTTTTAGGATTGTCTAAATGTTACTCCTTTACTTTATAAAGGGTATTATGATATCTACCAGGAAGGACGGCCATACACTTATGTGAGCATATTATTAACTACACATTATTAAATGATATTTTGTAAGCTGGCATAGATTAAGCACTTTTATCATGCCATATCCTTCCGGGCTCAACACAAAAACTGATTTTTTAAAGATGAGAAGCAATATTTTATATCGGAGTTGTAATACTTGGTATATATTTATATGGCAGTTATAGATCCTTATATTTCATGGCCAGTACTATAACAGGTTAGAAAATTGTCAATTTTGTTAATAGATGCTTATATACCTGAGTTATACAAATCTTTTTGACAAGGATATGGATGTACGGAATACAGTAGACAGTTTGATTATATAAATATTGTAAGACGATTGAATCTTAAATCTACTTGTAATTAAGTTAATTTACATAGTTATCCTAGGTGAGTTAACTAGACATATATTTTAAAAATGAAGACATACACACTTTTGTAATACAAGTTTTTATAGTAAGTTTGTTTGTACAGTGGCATTTAAATTTGTTATGTCATTCATTATACACAAAGGAGCGGTGGGGACTGAAGTGAATGGGGATTAAGTATGTCGGTCATCTTGTTTTTCGATAGTTTTGTATATATGTTTAGATTTGTTAAATATGTTTTAGTCCTTTTTAGGACTTCACTTAAGATATTTTTACTTTTGTTGGATATATTGGTAACCAAGATTTTACATAGTTCATGCTATGACCTTTTTATTCCTTCTTTAGTTAAGGTAGGGTGGGTAGGCACTGGGGTTGGAAGGAAGGAATATCACGATAATACATGCAAATTTATCTTGAATGTTAGTGTTACACAAAACTACATTTTTTATAGGACCAAACTCTTTATTCCCATTTATATATCTATAATTAAAGAACATAGCCCATTCTTCTGATTTTTTTTTTGAAGACTAATGACAAATTTTTTAAATATTGACTCATGGAATGTAAGGGGAATCCAGAACAAAGCCAAAAAATCTTTACTATTTCATTTAATTTTTAAATCTCAAGTGGAGATATGCTTTTTACAGGAGACTCATATTCCCAGAGATGATTGGCACAAAGAATTTAACAAAAAATGGATAAAAAAAATAATAGCATCTGGTGACACCTCTAACTCGAGAGGGGCTGCAATCATAATCAAACAAAAATTTCAGGGGACCATAACTGAAGAAAAATATGACACTAATGGCAGATGGTGTTACTTTACCATCATTTTACATAACATCGACAAACCTCTTCTTATATTTAACCTATATGCACCCTGCAATCATCAACATATATTTATTTTCCAAATATATAATATTCTTTCTTCCTTCAAAGATCATTATATCATTATCGGAGGAGATTGGAATGCCGTTATTAACCCTGAGGTTGATCGTTCCAGGAACACATCTTCTTATAATTATCAAGCATCCATAGCTTTAGAAGAGTTTATATTAGATCATAATCTTATAGACCCTATACAACTTACTAAATATACCAATAAAAAAGATAGATTTACTTATTATTCAAAATGTTATAACTCATGGTCTAGATTAGACTTTTTTCTTATATCTGCCCCTCTTTCATATAGGGTATTAGACTTTACTGTTGAACCCAGGTTTCTTTCTGATCATTCTAGAATTTTTCTAAAAATAGATCTGAACTTAAACTCTGGATATTCATATAAACAGAATACGTGGACAATGAATAATAACTTACTTAATCATAAGGAAATTACTAATTTAATTGGGGAAATAATACAGGAAATGGAGGGAGACCTGGACTCAACAGATATTCCATATGATATACAATGGGCTGCATGCAAGGCAAGACTGAGGGGTATGCTCATCAATAAAGCTTCCTATCTTAAAAAAATATATAAGAATAAGGAATGCCTTTTAAAACTAAAGATTCAGACTCTTGAAGCTAGATTTAGATTAACTTCAGATCCTTCAACCTATAAGCAAATTTTGGAATCCCAAAAAGAACTTCTTCTCTTACATCAAAATAATCTTTCCATACTCGAACAAAGGCTGCTAGCTACTTATTCTGAATGGGCTCAAGTGCCCTCAAAAATTTTAGCAAGAATTATTAAACAAAATTTCGCCAGGCCTAAAATATCACCCATACAATATAAAAACCAGATTTATAACACTGATAATGATGTAATGCAACTATTTACCTTATTATATATGGATCTTTATTCTAAAACCTCAAATTCTATGACCAATTCATATATAAACGGATTTCTAAACCCTTTAATATTCCCTACTCTAGGTGATCAACAACAAAACATTCTTTCAGCTCCATTAAGCATTCAAGAAATTTCTGACTCTATTGATAGACTCAAGCCTAGTAAATCTCCTGGGCCAGATGGATTCACACCGGAATTTTTTAAATCCTTTAAAACAATACTTGCTCCCTTTCTTCTTAAAGTTTATAATTACATTAAAATAAATGGTATAACCGATCTTTACTGGAACACCTCAAAAACTATATTTATTTTAAAAAATAACAAAAACAAATCAGATCCCTATAACTATAGACCCATAGACCCATCTCGCTAATCAACATAGATATTAAAATTTTATCGTCTATTCTTGACAATAGACTTAAGAAGGTTTTACCATCAATAATTTCTCCAGACCAAGCAGGGTTTATGTCTGATAGGCATGTTTGGGACAACACTTTGACTTTAGAATCCATTATACACCTCTCCAAAAACGATAATAATCCATTATATGCACTAATCTTGGATGCATCAAAAGCGTTTGATCGTGTGAATTGGGATTTCCTTTTTCGAACCATGGTTTGTTTTAATATTCCTGATACATTTATAGATTTAATTAAAACTTTATATAAAGACTCCTATACGAAATTGTATATTAACGGTTTTACGTCGCTTCCTATAAAGATTACTAATGGCACAAGACAGGGATGTCCTTTATCTCCATTTCTTTTCAACTTATATATAGAACCACTACTTCTATATATTGCACAAAACACCTTACATAGAATTCACAGGGTCTTGAACACTAATTTGCTTCTGTCAGCATTTGAGGATGATCTGGTCTTATTCTTTCAAACACCGAATACAGATCTTAGAAAATTGGTCAATTCTATAGAGAAATTCTCACTTGCCTCAGACTATCATATTAACACCCAAAAAACATACATTTTTCCTTTAAATCATTTGGCTCACAAACCACATCTATTCCCTGACTCTTCCTTTCGTATTACTTATGAGGTTAAATATTTGGGCATCAATGCTGAACATAACAGTCTCTCCCCATTTCAAAATAATCTAAACAGGGTTTGGGCATCAATATTGCTAGATATGCGTAGATGGGAATTACTCAATTTATCACTTTTATCTAAAGCAGCAATAATTAAAATGAACATTTTACCCAAATTTCTTTTTCAGTTCAACTCCTCAGATCAAATTGTTTCAAAATCCTTCTTTAGTAGAGTTAATAAAGAATTAGCCAAATTTTTGTGGTTTCCTAAATCTGTTAGGATTTCATATTCCAACTTATCAACCCCTAAAGATAAGGGTGGATTGGGACTGCCAAATTTTTATCTTTACTACTTAATAACCGAGGCTAATAAATTGTTATCTATCTCTAAATTGAATAATTCCAATTATAATAAATATCCTACTTGGATCAGGTTTTGGCATCAACATATTGTAACCAAAAACATTAATCCCATTGCCATTCCATTTCTTTCCCTGGATGTCATAAATACTCTTAAACTATCAAATTCCCTAAAGCAAAAGGTTAAATCATTTCATGAGATATTACATTTGGTCAATCTAGAAATCTATTACAGCCTCTTCATTTAAATCCCAACATTAAGTTGAATGATATACAATTTAATCTTACAAATTATCCTCTAATTAAAAATTTGAATGTATGGGATTTATTGAAATATAAAGATGATTCCTAGGCTGATCTTCGAAACATTTTAAAAGTCAACAGCAAGTATACCACAATCTTACGTCAATTAAGGGAAATAATTAATGCCAAATTCGCGCATATTAAGCCAACAAAACAAGATATAAATAACTTAGACATGATATTGAAAACCTTGCTACTCCCAGAGAAAATGTTATCAAAAGCATATAACCTACTAAACAAATTAATACAAGACTCAAAGTGTCTTTTTTCCAACTTTTGGGATAAACACAATGCTCAATTAACTATGAATCAAAAACTGGCTGCTATCAAGATTACTCTAGAGCATTCCCCCTTCAAGAAATTATTTTATACCCAATTAATGATAAATAATAATTCTTATTGCACACCTTCCAAACTTAATAAATTCAATGCTAACAAATCCCCCTCTTGCTCGTGTTGCTCCTGCCCTAATGCTGACCTTTTACATATTTTTTGGTACTGTAATCACTCACACAAACTCTGGACTTCCTTGAAAATACGTTTACAAAAAATGGGTTACCACAAATCCACCCTATCCTGGGAAACAGCAATCTTACACATACCTATGATACATCTTTCTAAAATAGACATGAGGGTGATTATATATATTTGTTCTCTTATTAAATTCTACATTTCCAAAAATTGGCTAGATCGCACTAAAATGAATTGGAATGGGTTTAGGTCTCTGGCATATAAGTATATCTCTGCACAAAAAACTTTGCTGAAAAGTCCTAAAAAAATGGCTTTCAATAATAAAGCTTTAGAGAAGGTCCTTTACATTATTAACAATGATTAATGCTTGTCTTATTTTTGTCTTGTTAGAATATATGATGTATTTATTGAAATTTATCACTAGATTATATGTTTACATCTGATTAAGCTAAATGTTCCTTGGTTACCTTTTGTATATAGTGTATATAGTGTTGCATATCCTCATTTTCATGAGTAATGTTTTATGTTTCTTTTACAACCTGTGTAATTTACCTAATTCCTATATCTAGATGTTCAAAGGTCAGTGTTACTATTGATATGTCATATTCTTTAAATTTAATATTCAATAAAGAGATTTTTGAGAAAAAAAAGAAAAGAGGTTTGTAGTTGTGTGGGTGATTTTGTGGTGGAATATAAGAAATGTTTGTTACAATACAGCATCCCCAATTTTTATGAGGTTTTTGTGGGTGATTTTGTGGTTGAATATAAGAAATGTTTGTTACAATACAGCATGCCAATTTTTTATGAGGGTTTTTGATGTTATTTTGGATGTGAAGACCAAATTTGAGACTGTTACCAATGATCATACCTAGTAGTTTTATATGGAGGAATATGTCTATTTTGGTGTTATTTACTTAAAAGATTTTAAAGTTCTATTTGCTATTATACTGGGGTTTTGTGGATAAGAGAAGAAGCTTGTTTTTTATTATTTTTTTCTTGACATTAAGAAGAATTTTGGCATTGCCAAGCCAGCTCTCAACTTGAGGTGAAGTATTCTTGGCTTGTTTTTAAGAGATGTGACAGACTTTTAGAGGAGCACATAAGGGTGGAGTTATCCACATGTTGGATGAGAGAGATCTGACAGAAGGTGGTGTGGAGGTTATTGATGTAGATATTGAAAAGGAGTGGACCAATGATGGGACCTTGTGGTATTTCACTGGTGTTAGAGAAGTAAAGGGATAGAGTGCCTCAACATTTTACTACCTGGTGTCTGTCAGATAAATAGCTAAGGAATGAATTTAGAACAGGAGGAGACAGACCAAATCTAGATAGTTGTTACAAGAGTTTTGGGTGAGAGACCTTGTCAAAAGCTTTAGACTAATCGAATAGTGAGGAGACCGTCTTGCCAGTGTCTCATGCTCTGTTTACAGTGTCCATGAAGGATAGAATTGCAGAAGTTGTACAATGACTAGACATAAAACCATGTTGACTAGGGGTTAATAGCTGATTTTGTAGAATATGTTAGACCAGCTGGGTGTGGATGTATTTTTCTAGTAGCTTAGAGAAGGATGACAGTACTGCTAATGGACAGACATTAGCAACTTCAAGTTGAGCTTCCATCTTTGTGGAGAGGGATGATAATGAGCCTTTTACCACATGGTGGGAACATGGGATTTGAGTATGGAAAAAAATTGATAAGGATACTAACTGGGTAGGCTGTGACATGAACAGCTAGTTTAAAATATTCTGAGGGAAGGCTGTGAGCTGCAGGGGAAAGCAGTTTAAGAAATAAAAATTATCATGGAAGTGGTGATTGGTTGGAGGGTAAGGAGGGAGGAGAGGTAGCTAGGGATGAGTTTGGGGAAGTGGTGATTGGAATTTGTTTGGGTAGAGGCTACTAAGAACAGGTTGTCAGACAGATGGTGTGTGGAGAAACTGGAGTAGTTTGGGATGAGGAGTTGGATGAAGATATTGAAGTTACAGTTAATGAGGAGAAGCAGCCTGTAAAGGAAATGTTGAATTAGGTTGCAGTTTGTTGTAAAAAGTTGTTAGGAGAGAGATCTGGGTCTTTTTTTGCTACCAAGATTCAGTAGAAAATTCATAGAAGGCCGAAATCATTTTGTGCTGTGCTTATAAGTAGTTTGAAGGTGAGCATAGAATTGTTTTTCTTGTTGTTTGCTTGCTTGTTTGTTTTTTTTTTAATAAGATACAAAGTTGTTTGAAGGTGAGAAGGTGCTGAGTTGTTTTATTATGTTTCTGAAGCAGGAATGTGTAGTGGATCTGAGAAGGCATTAGTATTATTAGACCAGCATCCTGGAAATCCATGTGCATGTGTGTGCTTGTGTGTGTGAAATAGTATAAACCAAAATTCACTTAATATTGTTAAGATAACACAGGAGGGCACTGACAGGAGAATACGTGGATGGAATCCTTGGAAACCTGCTGTCATAATTCTGTACAAAATGGTGCTGTAGCTGGCTTATTTATCTGCCAGTGCAGTTCTCCAAACTGAATCCTCCTCAACTCCAAGATGAAGAGCAAAAAACAGGCATCACTCCAAGCATGGACCAGAGGACCGAAAAAAGGTCTTCTTCTTTCCTCATTGTAACTGTAGCAATATCTTGCTACAATTGTAATAAATGGCTTGCTACAGTTACAATGACAGCCAAGAAGCAGCTGTCCACAAATGCAGTAATAGCATTAATTTCTGAATGCTGGTGCTATAATACTGTCCCATCAGCAACTACCAATTGCATCCCTAACACCTTGCACTCAGGGTAGCAGCCCCCTTAGCCCACCCTAGCAAAGCTTCTGTCTCTAAACATACATTATGTTGCTAGTCTTGTTCATAGCCCAAGGTAGAAGAGCACAAATTTCACATGCTTGAGATGCTATCCCTAGCACTCACAACAAACATAAACTAAATAAATGAAGGTGGGGGTTGCTATTTGCCATGTGATGCTTAACAGTGAGTACGTGTTTTAGGACAGCATTAATTCTAGCACTTTGTGTTGTTTATCAACGTTATGAGCATCATGTCTATGCTTCTGGTTTCAGTTTTGTCACATGGACTAATTTGGCTAGGTGGCCTACTACAGAAAGGCTATTTTGTTTAGCTGTTATTATTAAATAGCTTCTGTTTGAATCTGATATAATGTTTCTAGCTCAGTATTTTAATTCCCTTTACCATTATTTCTCTTTTGTTATTTGGGTCTAATTGTTTCATGTAAGATTACAATTTTGTACATGGAGTGGATTTGGATTGCACTCCAAAAATCAAGAAAAAATGTAACCTTGTTACAGTAAGATGTAAATGTGTAGCTCTAACAAACTTGTTATAGTGAAGTTCATGGATATGAACCATGTTATTAGTGAGGTCTGCAGAGCCACATAGGCAGCAGCACCACATAACTGCACTGGAAACTTACAGAAAGCTTAGCATGCTTTGCGCTGTTATACATACAGCAAAAGAGTTTTAGAAAAACCCATCACCCAGTAAATTCAAAGTAAAAGAAATAGTAGTGCTGTGATGGATAACTTGCTCCTCCTCCAAGATAAGAAAGCTGGCTTTTAACCATGGCAGCTCTCCGCACCTATGGCGAGCTCTCTAATACTGTGGATGCTAGTTGAGCTGTCAGGAACAAACTCCCATATTCTGTAGAATGGTGTCTGAAAGATTCTTATGTGAAGGCACACATGTGAACATATGGGAGTTGGAAGGACGATGGATGCTGTTTGTATCAGGCACTTTCTTAGACGTTACTCCAGGTGATTCATAGGGATGGGTTAAAACAAGAGTAAAGGTGAATATTAGTGTAACACACATGACTTAAGTTTTTGAAAACAGTTCAGTGCCTAAGTCATCAGCATACTAGGTATGAACGTCTCAGTCTAAATACTGTTGCACTACAGTAGATATCAGTGAGAGCTGTCATTGCCATTACTTCCAAACTATACATATTACATTTATAATGCCACCAATATTTTTAAATGCTCTTGTGTTATTGTTCACTGGAAAGATCATCGGTTTATTTTGGACATTCAGGGAGACATTATTCACTTTTGAGCTGGCACACTACTTACCACGAAAGGTAGGCTGGGATGTATCTTTATTTTGAATAAGAGATGTTTGATGGAATAGCATCATATGGTCAAAATATCATTGTACATTATTTTAGGAGCTCTGCAGTGACAGTCAAAGTCTCTCCACTGGAAGAAAATGTCTGCTAGGGATTTTAATCCTCTACTCCACCATTAAATATCATTCTTTATTTTAAATGTAATCCCATTTCTTCAGTGACTGATATACATGTGGTTGGACTGTAGTTGGTCAAGAGTTATCTCCATGATTCTTTCACCACAATTTTGCCATTTCCTGACTATTATTCCAAATATTTCAAAGGGTATTGAGATCATGATTCATATAGCAGCTGTTATCACCCTTATAGGGTCTTTGTCTTTTCTCTGCTTTTTGTGTAACCATGGAGTTAAGTGTGTATAGTTAATGGGATGAGGGTCTAAACTCTCAAAACATGGAAGTGTAAGGGGGCTCAGCTACTTGGAAAAATATTGTTTTACTGTCATGCAGATGATGTTTAGAGGAATTGTGCTGTTCGTCATTTGTGACTGACCAGTTATTGCTTCAGGTAGATGGGACTCGAGTAGTCACCATAACTTTCTCCAGCACTGCAAGTGGACATCATGGCTTATACTACCTTAGAGCTTGAACAATGTACCCATTGTTAAAATATGAATTCAATATTTTTTGAGGACAACTGCCAGCCATGCATGGCAAAATTTACCCTTAACAGACACAGCCCTGCCTATGTTGTTTATGTTAAAAACAAGCAGTACCTTAATAATTTTTTTTATAACCTTTTGGTGAAGTCTTCTAGCTCACTGAGTTCAAGAAAATTCACTTGTGGATATATCCCTGTGCCAAGGAAGCAGTGCCATCTAAACACGCTGACACAAGACCTTGTAGCATTAATGTGAATGGGTATTGCCAAAAACATGTTGCATTATTTGTTGTAATAACAGTTGTAGCTCAACTAAGATCAGTGTTCACAGCTTTTGTACAGCTCAATTATTGGGTATCATTGGATATGTGTAAGTGTACTATTTGTTATTGTTTAATTTAGTCTCTTCTCATTCCTGTTTGTGATTAGGTGTGAAAGGCAACAACTTAAAAAATATGTAACACCTGTTGACAAACTGCTCACATAGGATGTTATAGGAAGACATTATTTGTGAAGAACCGACCTGTTATGTCACTGTATTACATAAAGGCAGACTGAATTCTCAGTACAGTTAATCTTCTCCTTTCGGCTTTTCTCATTAGGGGTCACTGCAGTGGAATAACGGTCCACAGAATGAGTGGCAGTGGAGTTTCCACAATTTAGAGTGTCCAATCCCCCTGCAGCATGTCTTTGGGATGTGAAAAGAAACCGGAGCACCCGGAGGAAACCCATGTGACCACAGGGAGGGCATGCAGACTCCACTCAGAAAGCATTCCACCTGAGAATGGAACCAGAGAACCTCTTGCTGTGAGGCAGCAAAGCTAACCGCTGCAACTCTGTGGCTGCCCAATTCTCACTACAGTTAATACAGCCCTTTAAGTGGGTAACTGTGAAAAGGTTATTAAAGTCAGTGGCAGGCCATTCTATGAATATGATGTAATAATCAGAAATGATAAAAGAAAGCATCATGCAGATGTTCACCTCTGAAATCTCCATTTACATTACACATTTTATTTCAATGTAAAGTTTTCCAACTAGGGCAAAGTATAATAACTTTGAAGCATTTTCTGTCAGTGATCAGTTTCATAAAACACTGTATGACCAATATCTTGACATTAGAGCTGTGTTTCTCAGTAAGAGGACATTATGAAGTGATTATAACTGACATATAATTCTCCTCACTGTACTCTGGTTCTATCCCAGGACAAGTTAAATGGTTAGTCTTTTAGCAGTTATGAAGATCCCAGCAACATGTTACATCATTTGAATGGAAGGAGGGATTAAAAAAAGCTTAAAATCTAGACTCAATGACACTCTGTCAAAGATCTAAGGAAGATGAAAACAACAACTCTGAACTTGCCATTAAAATGCTTGAAATCTAGAAGAGCTGCATAGAGAAGCAAAGGTATAAATGAAAACAGTTTCCATAATGCTAATAGTTTATTTATTTTTGTTTGGTTTGGTAGGAAGGCCTTGTGAGCCGCCATATGCATACCAGCTGCATCTGGAAATACTACAATTTGTCAACCCATGTTGAATACCCAAACACCTATGGTAAGTACTCATAAATATAAAACTCAGTAGTGCAATATATATATATATATATATATATATATATATATATATATATATATATATATATATATATATATATATATAAAATGCATTACATTGTACATTTATTTGTCTGTCTGTTTTTCTATCTATATTTACATGTTTATTAGTATGTGTTTATCAGGATAGTCCAAGTGGACTGTTTCAGTGGAGGCCCAGGGTAATAAGCTCCAGAAGGAAAAAACACACATATGTTATTAATTCAGTTACAGAAGTATGAACACATGCATTTCACAATTAACTCATTAATCCCGACTACTGTCTCATGACGCCTCTGTGCTTAACACCGAGCAAGCTGTGAGATGGTAGTAATTACATGTTTTTACACCCGAGTGCCTTCTCTCAGCGTAAGTAACTTTGTGGGCATATTTTAACTCCACTGTTGAAAATTAAGTTGAAAAAGTAACTGAATTTGTCAGTTACCTTGTCAACTTAAGTTTCAGTGTGGAGTTTTGTGGTCTTCATATTTGACTTTAATTAGAAAATCGGCTTGCAATGCACCCTGTATTTGCATCACAACAGCAAGCTGGTTTAGTATGCTTTTCATCCAGCAACTTGTGTCCACCAATAGGAGTCACCTCTTGATTAACACCTCCCTACTCTGTTCTGTCCAAATAAATAGAGGGTCCTACAGTAGATATTCCCTTTCTTTTTCTGGATTTTGTGGAATTAACTACTGTATCCCTCTATTTATTGTGCTGTTTGGGTTGTATTGTTACGGTCTGGACAGAAAAGCTGCAACGGAGATCCAAGACTTCAGCATCCAGTTTTCACCACCGAGCCTGCCTAAGTCCTCAGTTCGGTAAGATTCTCTCATTCCATAGCTTTCATCCATTTTTAAAGTTACTTCCGTGCACACCTTTGTAGTTTAACTACTTGGCAAAACTTGTTGTAGTTTGTATGATCAATATTTATAAATGACAGCTTTATTGCTCTTACCGGCTGAGAGGTGTCTTTCCAAAAAAAAAGAAAAGGAATCCGCTCACTAATTATTATGCCCCCCTACCCCATGCATTCATGTATGAATTCAGTGCTATGTTTTACTTATAGATGCCAGAGTACTACTTCAGAAACTGCTGTCCAGTAACTAGAATACTATGCTCCAAATTAAAGTGCATTTTGTGAAAAACAAATTGTCCGCTATTGCTGAGTATAGAGTCAAGTGTTCCGTCTCAAAATAGTAGTAGAAAATGCGCATATCAGTCACATTTCAAACACTATTTACACAGCTGCAAATTATCGTACTGACGAGCAAAGTAGACAACACCTTCATGTTTTCACCAAGTATCTTAGGATCTCGCAAGAAGAGTGAGCTCTTTTGGGCTTCAGTGTTTTTGGCATTTACCATAGCGGTTAACCACTGTACCAGAGTGTACAGTAGTAAAGTGAGGTTGCCTAAGGTATAAATGCAATTTAAAATAAAATACTCCAACTGATTTTGTTCCGTATATAGAACCTTCACCCAATATAAAATGTTTAGTGAAAGGAGAGAGGATATAGGTTTGTCACCAAACACCGATAACATGGCACATCATCGTACGTACGAATGCTGTATGTTGTCACAGGACATTGCTTTTTGAAATGTTATTTTTTTATAAAGCAAACTTTCTTACTGCTCAGCCTCTTAGCACAAGAAATCTGGACAAAGCCTACATTAACAGGGGCACAAAACAAAAGCCCCCCCCCAAAAAAGATTTTAAATATTGATCTTATAAACTTATAAAGTCGATAGCACAGGATTTGTTTTTAACATGCATTTCTGAAATATATGAAGTCTGAAACCCTAATGTGTGTCATTTAGTGAGTTCAGTCCTCGATTATTTGCCAGAAAACCACAAGTTCTATGAGGAACAGATGAAAAATAGAAGGCAAAATCTGGACAGTTGAAGGCACGTTCAAGATTTATAGTATTTCCGACATCATTGTAAGATACAGCCAGAAATTACTCTGTCCTGTTCCTAAGCACAAGATAAGTAAACATCAACCAGCTGGCAATGCTGGTACCAGGAACACTAATTTTATTCACATTTCTTGCATCATGTGATCTTTACTATTTAACCGGTTATTTTCTTTGGCTGATTTTCATGGTGTTTGTATAGCAGTGTTCCTCCTTTTGTATTGGTGGTTCCGACCTTAGACAAGCTCCTAAAATGCTGTCAGAAGTAAGAAATAATTAGAGTGTCAGATTTGTGCTCTGTTGTCATGCGAGCTGTTTTTAAACGTTTGACTTTACAGTATGTACCTTTGGCTGTTGTTACCGTGGGCTAAACTTAAGAAATTTTAAGAGCTGGACTTAAGAAGCAACCTTTTTATTTATTTATTTATTTATTTTGTATTTGCATGCTGATTTACTGCAGGGAGACCTCATTGGTCCATAAAGTACATGCTGGGAAAGTTGCCAGGGCTTCTGAAGCTCTGTGACTACTCTTTGTAAATATATGAACATGGCATAGAATTACAGCAAATATGATTACTGGCTTGTCAAACAGTCTGAGTGGCCCACGCTGCATTCTCCTTTTCTGTCATCACAATGTATACTGCTGTGTTTGAAAATGCTGTTTTAATAGTAAATGAGCTGCTAGGAATCATAAGTTTTCAGTATGGTCTTAGCTGTCATCTCCGTATTCAGGATGTATTTCTCATTTCAAATCCCTTACAAATTTGTTTATTTCTGCTATATAAACTTGGAAAACGACAGCAGATCAATTTGGCAAGTCGGTTTATTATACAAATGCACAGTAAGAGCCATCAAGCCTAGAGAGGCTGCTTGTATTTGTGACTTATTGGGTAAGTTACTGATTCATCGTTACTAAACATTCTTCTTTTAAAATCTTTGTCTTTCACAACCATTACAGAATTGAACCACTACAGCAAATAATGCATTTTTGCAGAATGTCTCAAAATCCTACACCCCTGTGGTGTGACAGATTGCACCTCCTCTACCATTACTTATACTAACTCTGAGATAACGCTGAGATAACTGCAACTCAGAATAAGAGGAATTGTATAAGCTACTGCAGTCTCAAAATTAGTGTATAACAACCAGCTTTAATCACACTACTAACAAGGAGCATATGGTGAATACCCATTTCTGGGAATTACAAGGAAAGCTAACTGGTATAACGAAGGATTAATGAACAAGTAATTGCACATATTAGAAATGACACTGTACTGTTGCTTACTACTTAGCAACTATGTGACTGTGGGAGTAATATAACTAAATAAGGAGGATAGCCCCATAGAACAATGTGTCCAGTTGTCTTTGTTTTGGGTGGTTGCTTTAGTTGTATGCTTGCAATTTAATAAGAAGGAGCAGACTGATGGCTTTCTTGTTGATGTCTTTTGTGTATTCAGTAGACTGTTGCAATGCTGGGTTATTGCATGATGTGAAACAGACATTTCCAGGCCTGGAGTTTTGCTTGGTTTTTTTTTTGGTATGATTTTTACCTCCTTACCTGCCAATACTGCCTAACCCCACACCTGCTGGCGATGCAAGCTTTTATGCCACAGCAAGGGCCATAACTATACCTCTCTCAGTCCATGCATGCCGTCCTACAGGCTCCATCAGGGGCTACCTTGAACTGCTTTATTAGCCATTAATAGCTGATTGGTCCACTTGGTCTTTACAATGCTATAGTACTGATCTGATGTTTATTGTCTTGTGTGATTGTATTCGATATTAGTAATTTAGGTTTGCTATTGAGGTGGTACTTAGCAGGAACATCACTGTTACCGAAAGGAATGATAATACCAGGAGCGGCCCTAGCTCAAATGATGCCCTAGGCAAAAGGGCTCCACAGCACCCCCACACCACATTACCTGGTTCCGCCATCCTGGTCTACCTACACCAAATAAATACTGGAAAAGCGCCCCTGCTAGACCGGCGCCCTAGGCAGCCGCCTAGTTGGCCTGTGCCTAAGGCCGGCCATGGATAATACATATATTTACATTGAGTTTAAGGCCATGACTTTGGCAACAATCATTTGTTCATGTAAGACCCTCTTGTAGGGTGTTGACATAATTTGAAAATTCTATGACTGCTCCCAGTTTGCAGGCATCAGAAAACCTTATCAGCCACAGACATTTAGTTTGTGCTTGTAATAGATTCTAAACAGTAGAGGACCCAGGACTGAACCACGTGGAACATCATTACTTACAGCTCTGCTGTTGGAGGTGGATTCCCCTATTTTGACTAGTGACCCCTCTAATGATATAAGGGTTGACGCCTAGTTGGGTGAGTTTGTCAATGATGCCTTAGTGGGGGATAGTGTTAAATCTCTTGGCTAAGTCCAGGTAGGCTTTATCCACATATTTCCCCTCATCCAGGTCCTTGGTGACT
Organism: Protopterus annectens; assembly: GCF_019279795.1. Classification (NCBI taxonomy): domain Eukaryota; kingdom Metazoa; phylum Chordata; order Ceratodontiformes; family Protopteridae; genus Protopterus; species Protopterus annectens. The sequence goes on along the minus strand of NC_056736.1, from coordinate 365,880,840 downwards.
GTCTGAAAGAAATCTATACAGTATAACAGGCATGATCTCCTTTTGACAAATCCAAACTGTAAGGTCAACTGTTTAGAGATTACCTATATCTATATTTGATAAGGTCCATGATGATTTGCCTCATGGCCTTGCAGATGTGGCTAGTCAGATTAATAGGTCTATAGTTCCTAGGGTCAGTAGACACACCACCTCTGTGCAATAATGGTGACTGTTTTCCAGTCAGCTGGGATGAAGCCAGTGGTTACACTGTGATTGCAAAGAGTTCTCAATGGTGTTACTAATCCATGTTGGATCCATTGTAGGACACAGCCTGGGATGTTGTCAGGTCCCATAGATGCTGAGTTTTTGTCCTTAGAGAGGCCATTTGCTCTTTAGAGATGCAAGGTTGGGGACAGATGGTAGGGATGTCATGGGGTATGTGTGGTGGGGACAGGGGACTGAAGTTTTCACAGAACCTGTCAGCCAACAGGTTAGCTATGTCTATAGTCTCAGTATATGTGGTATCATTAACTATGAGGGCCTTTCCTTTTAGGTTACAGATGTAACTATAGAATGCCTTGTGGTTGTCCTTTGTGGAGGTGAAGTGAAGCTATTTATACCATCTCATAGGAGGTTATAATCTGCTTTGGTGAAGTTATTTAGTTTATTTGCTGCAAGGGGGGGTGTCAGGTGTCATACTTACTTTGAATGAGACTGATTTGTGGTCAGATCTCACCAGGGAGAACCTCACAGTGGGGGTGTTACAGTGGTCCCCCATATTGGTAAGCACCCAATCCAGTATGCTGGCTCTTCTTGTGGGGATGTCAACCAGCTGGTCTTGGGCATTGGAGGTAATGAATTTGAGTAACCTTTGGACAAGTGAGTTTGAGCATGAGTAATCAACAAAGTCTGTGTGTAGTTAAAGTCACCCAAATCCACAGAGTTCGGATGTATCTTGGTACACTCAAGTAGATCCAAATAAGCAGAATGGGTGTCCTGATTCATGGAGGGGCTCCTGTAGCTGGTAATGACTTGAATAGGTGCACTATAAGCAGTTATTATTACTTAGAGAAATAATATATACTATAAGTTTAGATCATAAAGACTACTTGTTTCTTGTCAGTGGAAAAAGCATATGATTCTATTTCTCATACTATATTATGGCATGTAAACAGAGGGATGGTTAGGTGAGGTAACAGGAATTACTACTTTTTGGAATAATTCTTAGATGGATCAGCCAGATAAGTTTGACACTTCTGCTTGTCTTATTGCATTTGTGATTATACTTGGTAGTTGCCTGAGTGAGATAAAGGTTATTAATTGCTGACTGCTACCAGCCTAGAGGTACCATATATTTTGGGCATTCTTCTTCACTTTGTCAGTCGTGTGGAATGTAGGTGGGAGGAAGGGCTCAGTAATATCTAAGTGTTGCACTATTTTACTGAATTACTCAGGTATTCTCCTTGGGTGGCCACGGTGGTGCAGCAGTTAGGGTTGCCGCCTCACAGCAAGAGGTTCTCTGGTTCGATCCTCTACTGGGATGCCTTCTGTGCGGAGTCTGCATGTCCTCCCTGTGGTCGCGTGGGTATCCTCCAGGTGCTCTGGTTTCCTCCCACATCCCAAAGACATGTTGTAGGTGGATTGGACACTTTAAATTGGCCTTAGGTGTAAGTGTGTGCATATGTGTGCCTTCTGTGGAAGGTTGGTCGCTGGGCTGGCAACTCGACACCGTAAAACTCCACTGCCAATCATGAGCGGACAGGTGATCCACTGTAGCAAACCCTAACCGGGAAAAAGCCGAAAAGAAGAAGAATCAGGTATTCTCCTTACTGATGTTAATCACTTTACATAGCTGCACAAGGTAATAAAATGAATGCCTACTCAACAGGTTATGTGCAGCAATTATCACTTGTGTCTGAGCATGCTTAACTTTGCAGTAATGAAATACAGGTCATTTAACAATAAGTGCAGTTACAATATAGCACTCAGTCATTATCACTTATCATTTTTCAGGTAAAACTGTCAGCAGCTGTCACTTATAAATAGATGTCGTTATCACATTGCTGAATGTACAAGCCAGATTTGGGTTTTTCCCTACTTGAGTCATTGCAAGCCACCCCCCCCCCCCACACACACACACACACACACACACATACCAGTTCTTCTTCATTCTAATTTCATCTTCTAAGTTCAAAGGCTTGTTATCAACAGATTCTTTAGCATCAAAATAGGGTCATTTATCTCTGAAAAGACTCTTCTTTGAAAAGGTCTTCCGCAAATCTCCATACAAGCCCCATACCTATTTTTAGTTTTTATCAAAACTGCTTAATTATTTCCCAAATTACTTTGATTTTATACTGGCAGAATATGGTCATTTGGGGTGCAAGGAGCTTGCCGCATTCAATAATACTTTTTTTGTAGTTCCTATTGTGTAAGGATATCAGATATATATATATATATATATATATATATATATATATATATATATAGGTCTACTTCAGAATATTGACCTTTCAGAATGTCGACTTTCATATGGCCAACACCATATGATCGACATTCCGAAAGACCGACATCCTGAAATAGCACCAGTTACCTACCTGTAAACACAGTAAAACTGAGTTATGCATGGGGACAAGCCCCCCTGCATCCCCCACACCCCCTGCTACTTAAATATTCTCACTCCGAGATTGCACTACAGGGCAGGAAAGGGGAATCTCCCAGTCCTGCACTGTAGCGGGATCTCCGCTATCATTTGTCGGCCTTTCAAACATTCGCTGATATGGTGTCGGCCATATGAGTTTCGAACATTTTAAAGTTCGAACAAATGAAGGGCTCCCTATATATATATATATATATATATATATATATATATATATATATATATATATGTCTGTGTGTTTATATAAAATATCTGTATATCTAATCTGTAGCTATAAATGTATGTGCATGTCTATAGCTATTATCTATTTATATAGATAAGATATGTAATTTGACATAAGCTGTGAAAGGTCTTCCGCAAATCTCCATACAAGCCCAGTACCTTTTTTTAACTATTTAACCGGTTGCACACATACACACACACACACACACACACACACACACACACACACACACACACACACACACACACACACACACATGTATGTGTGTGTATTAAACAATATTGTTACATTTCTGTTATGAGTTAAGTGTGCTTAGACCACACCCCACAAGAAAATTCTAAATCTGATAATCTATTGTGTGTTTTTGGTGCTAAAATATGTTTTTAGCTAATTTATACAGCCCACTCCTGTTTTTTTCTCTTATATTAAATAACAATTTGAACTGTTGGAATCACTATCAAAGTCAACAGATGGCTCACTGACTGCTGGGTCATTGTTAAAAACTGGTTTACTCCTGTTTCATGACTCAGTTTTTAAGAGAAGATAATGCAGCATATAATAAAACCATACTAAATATGCACTGACAGAGAATATGTTTATCTCAACATAGAACCCTCCAGTATTAATGGCCATATCTGAGTGCATGTGTTGTCGTTGTTGTTGTTATTGTTGCCAGAACTGTAACCTGTTCTTTATTTTATTCTGCAGCCTTGGTGAAGATGGGTGACTTGTTTTACTATGGACAACATGAAAAGAAACGAGACTTGGGCTCTGCAGTAGCAATGTATAAAGCTGCTGCTTTAAAAAATGACCCACAGGTAAATGAACTTCAGAGGCCTGTCTACAGATTGCAATGCAGTTATCTAGTGAAAAATATAGAACTGAACATTATGCGTGATTAGACTGACAAAGAGTTGGGCAGTGCAGCCTAGTTGGTAAACAACTTTTTGAAGATAAAAGAACAACATATTTAAGTAAATTTGCTGAGCTACTGCTCCTGAGGAATTCATCTGTATGCACACTCTCACTGAAATAAATGCAACTTCCTTTCAGGTTGCTTAATCTTATCCCATAGAGCAGCCCCAAAAAGAGTCCAGTGGTTACTGATACTTACCGCTGCTGAGTTCTAAAAACAGCCATGAATTGTTGCATGGGCAACGTGCTCTTTGGTTAGCCTATCAAGATAATAATTGCAAAAATACCCTTATAACTAAGGATAACTATCTTTATCCTCTCATGTTTTAGTGCCATCTCTTTATATAAACTAACAGATGCTTGATACAACACTTGCTTATTCTTAGCTTGGTACAGTAGGATGAGAAGGAAAATGAAGTTTTCAGGAAGGGAGTATTAATTATATAAACCAGCAATGGTGTGATCTGAAGCACATAAGCAACATTTTTGTCGTTAGAAAATGAAATTTCATAAAAACAGAATGTATTTTGCAGTTTGAAGTTAATACATCAGAATATGAAAAGAATTACTGTGTATTGGTTCATACTAATTAAAAAAAAACTCTTTTCATGCATATGCACAAATACGTGCATCCTGGAAGCAGAATCCCAGGCATGGTGGATACAGCTGGAGATGAACCAGCAGCAAAAGCAACATAAGGAAGGGACCTAGGTAACCATATCACATGACCCGAAGAGAAACAAAACATGTGAAAATTCACTTAAGTAGAGTGGAATGTATAGAAACAAGCAGTAAGTAAAAAAAAAAGGTCTATCCCACCTTATAAACTGTTGGCAAGACCTCACCTGGAAAAAGGTATATCCCACCTTATAAACTGTTGGCAAGACCTCACCTGGAACGCTACATACAATTCTGGAAACAACATTTTTATAAAGACTTGAGAATAACACAAATGTTATATGGCCTGCAACAGAGGTCATGGAAAGCAAAGATAAACAGCCTAATGTAGTATTGTGGAACTGAGACTGGTTAAGAAGACAAGATATGACCATCTGGTACATCAGAGGAAGCCATCTAAGTCCACACCAGTATCATGTTTTCAAAAAAGCAATCCATAGCAACAAAAAGGTCAAGAGTTTCAGGATATAAGGCATGCAGATCTAAGCAGATATTATGAAATATTTCATGGAAAGAGTGAATGAGCAGGACAGCCTTCCTGAGGAGGTGCAAAGGTTAGAAATACTGACTGAATTCAGCAGTGCATGAACACAAAAAAGCCTGGATCTAGCACACTAGACTAAGGGGAACATGCCCCAGCTGACCATTTATGCATCAAAAAATGTCATCAACGAACTATCAAACAACCAAACATATCCTATCAAGCCACCACACACCCACTGATAAAAATGCAAAAAAAGTAACTCAAACAACTGCCAACAAAACAAAGAACCAAAGTAGCACTTTCTGAATGGGAACAGGCCCTGGAATCACCCTCCCCAACAGTGGAAGGGCACGTGCCTTGCGTGTCCTCTATTATTTATATATTCTAATTCAGGATCATACAAACAGAGAGAGAGAGAGAGAGAGAGAGAGAGAGAGAGAAAGAGAGTTAATGCAATAGAAACTGTTCCCTCTTTTTTCTTCGTTGCACAGACACATTCAGACCTATCAATTCAACTAGTTGCAATATTCAAAGGGACTGCTCTATGATCAGAACATTTAGTCACCAGCAGCACTCAGTAAATGAAATCTTTGATGAGTGAGACTTGATCAGTGTATAATCTCCAGTTGCTCCTGCAACCCAGGAAGTTAGAATTGGGAAGTCCACCTCTACAAAGATGCCAGTCACAAGTGGAGTCCCTTTTTGCCATTTACTTCTCAGAAGTCAAGGCCAATGTCATTGGTCTCTGGCTGACTAAATTTGCAGATGATTGCAAATTAGGAGCCATCATTGAATCTCATACTAACACAAATGTTCTCCAGGAGGGGCTGACACAGACAAACAACTGGTGTCAGAGCCATGGAATAAAACTAAACTCCAATCAATGCATAATAGTATCCTTTGGGAAGTCATCCATCCCTGGTAACTATCATATTGATAACACACCCCTTAGAGTTCACCCAGTATTCAGGGACTTAGGGATACACATAGATAGTAATCTAGCCTTTGATCGTCACGTGTCTACAGTGATGAGGAAATCATTCTATGTTGCGCAACTTATAAACAAAGGTATGGCATCTAAGTCCATGGAAGTCATTGTTCCACTGTATTTGGCATTCATCAGACCTATCATTGAGTACAATGCCCCATTTGGTATGTACCTACCAAGGCATATCCACCAACTGGAACGTCCACAGAGGTTCCTCACTAAAAGAATATGGGGCATAAGTAATATGTCCTTTGCTGACTGCCTCAAGGCCCTATCCCTATATTCTGTTTCCTACAGGCTTTTGAGGGAAGCTCTATGCCTGGCATACAGGGCATTGTCAAACCCCACTCTGATGGAATTCCTGCATATTCACAAAACAAAGAGTACCAAAATTACCCTTTTTAAAGACTTAAACTTTGCCTGTGATATAAATAGGACCTGCCGGAGAGATAGATATGTATCCCAGAGACTACCATGTCTATGGAACAGGCTCTACATCCATGTAAAGCAGAGCTCCTCCCTAACCCAATTCAAGTGCAACTTGGACAATTGGATGGGAAACTGGAAATACATCCCTGGTTTGGCACCTATGTCTTTAATGCAAACAGGTAACCTGTAAATAGTTCATCTCCCAAGCCCATGCTTACACTTATCAAGGGTGTCATAACTTGTTAGAGATTTGGGATGCATAGCTAGGCTTAAAAAGGCCCTTGTGGTCATTAGCCTAGTAAACACCTATGAACCTATGAACTAATTGTCATATACCCTAAGGCCTTTCTTAAAATGACCAAGTGTGTGTGCAGTGTAGTATGATTTTCAGCTTATCTAGTAAATGGTAAATAGTAAATGTATTAGACTGGCCTAACCATCCTTATCTGCCATCAGAATGCATATTTCTCTGTTGTTTGTTTGTCTTTTCCCGGTTAGGGGTCGCCACAGTGGAACTCCAGTCCGCTAATGATTGGCAGTTGATTTTTATGGTGCCGAGTTGCCAGCCTGACGCCCAACCTTCAGTGAAGGCACGCCCATTCACACATGTCTTTCGGAGGCCACTCGACCGCGGGGAATGCATATTTCTCTGTAATGGTAGAAAAAAATGAAAATGCTAACATTTAAGTTAGATAAACTGAATGGGGTCAGTTGTTTAAATCTGGATAGGATAGTTGCATATTAAACATAATTGCAAAGAGAAGTGTGGAATACTTAGAATGGTGACAGAATACTGTACGCTAAAAAGTTCTAAGTTCGGCTAACTTTCTAAATTGTGTGCATTATTTTGCCTCTGTAGCTGAAAAGAGGGTTATTTCATCTTGCAAAGTGCCAGTTTGCAGAAACATAATGCTATATTTTGACATTGTTTCAGATCATTGATCGAACTATGTCAAAGAAAAGTGTGGAATTTTCAAGTGTGGAACTCCGAACCATCATGAAGTTCTTATTCCTGCAGAAGAAAATGCCAAAGGAAATCCATGAATGTATGATGCAAACATTGAGTGACAAGTGCCATTCTTACTCAACTGTGAATAAGTGGTGTGCAAACTTTTAGCGTGGAGATTTCGAGACTGAACATGCAGCAAGGTCTGGGAGGCCTCAAACGGTGTCAACTCCTGAAACTGTTGACTGTGTCCTTGACCTGATTTTGACAGATTGGTGAATATCAGCTAAAACAATTGCTGAGACACTACAGATATCCAGGGAATGTGTTGGCTTTATAATCCATGAGCAGCTGGGTATGCAAAAGCTGTCAGCCAAGTGGGTGCCCAAATGTTTGAATGCCGATGATAAAAAATGTCGCGTGGACCCTTTCAAGTTGATTTTGCAGCATTTTCATTGAGCTGTTGCAATCTTTTTGGAATGACTAATTACTGTTGATGAAACTTGGTTACACCACTATGATCCTGAGACAAAACAACAGTCCATGCAATGGCGGCACTCAAGTTTGCCACAGCCAAAGATGTTCGAGACCCAAAAGTCAGCAGGAAAGGTCATGGCCACAGTGTTTTGGGACCAGCAAGATGTTGTAATGACTGACTAACTTCCAAAGGGCCAAACAGTTAAGGCAGAATACTACTGTAACTTGATGTGCTGATTAAAGGAGGAATTGAAAGAAAAAAGGAGAGGGAAGCTGCGGAAAGTTCTGTTTTTACAAGACAATGCACCTGTTCACAAGGTTGACAAAACAATGGATGTTTTGACAAAATTGGGGTTTGAGTGCATAGACCATCCACACTAATCACCACATCTTGCCCCATCTGACTATTTCCTGTTTACAGACCTTAAAAAGAGTTTGAAAGGCGGCAATTTTCGACTGATTCGGAGGTGATTGCAGCAGAGGAGCAGTACTTCAGTGACCAGACTTCAGACTTATTTTTGGCGGGTTATAGAAACTTCAGACATGATGTGCCAAGTGTGTTGAACTTCAGGGTGAATATGGTGAATAACTTGTAAGTTTAATGGCTCCACATCATTATCTTCTAGGTCAAGCTAAGAACTTTTCAGCACCCCCCTCATAACTAAATGCATGAACTTAAAACAATAAGGAACATTATTTTTTATTTTTATTTGTCATCTTAGTAAGTGAGCTGGTCTTTCTTAGACTCTTCAGACATGACGTAAGTGTCAAGGGCAAGGGTAAAATGCAATATATATATGAGGGCTAGGCTGTCCTTACCTTTCAAGCAGAGTACTTCTCCCACTAACCCTTAAAGCCACTCTGGTTGACTGGATAGGTGAAATCTTCACAAATGATATGTGAATAAAGTCTACTTAATGGGGACAGTGCTAGTCTCTCACATAATTGGGTGATGTGGCTGAGCTACTAGATGGTCACCCTTGACCATATGCTTAGTTAAAACCTATGAACCTATTAAAATTTAATGTAGCCAGTCAACCAAAATAGTTTGAGGAAAAGGTAGAAAACTGGAATGCCCAGAGGAAACCCACAAAGGCACATGGAGAACATGCAAATTTCCACAAAGATAGTGACCAAAAGAGAAAACTGAAACCAGACCCTAAAACACTGATACAGAGAACTTACATTTAAACCACTGTGTGCTTCAAGCTTTTAACATTATGGGTTCATAACTTAGAAGTATATATTAAAATGTAAACCTTGAAAACATTAATACTACTTCTGTTGAAAACCTACCTGTTAATGTGCTATACCTAGATTTCTTTAATATGCTGCATGTAAAGAACCTCTTTATAATTATTAGGTTTTGCATCTTTTGTGACTGCTTTTTACTCTAGCTAAAGCTGGTTTACAGATTCATAGACAAAATGTTATGTAGCTAGCAATGTGACACAGCTGAAAGTAAATCAGATATTTATTAAGAACAACAAAGCACTGAGATAGCAAGTAAGTGAGTATATTGTAAATTAGAATGGCCACATTATGAAGACGAGTGGCACTAAGGTGTCACAATGGAGGAGTAGTGTGGCAGGTGGTCACACGACTGATGTGGTTGCTGTCAGCATTAAGGCAGAATAGCAAGGCCCAATTCATGCACATCCACGTACCCAGTGAAATGCCATATAGATGATAGTACAGATATCCTAGTAATGGTCAGCACAACAAAGTACCAACCCAGTTTATCACTGAAATATGGAGGAAAGGGGAGAAGGCAAAGCAGGAAATGAGAATATTGCAAGCAGAGAAAAACACTTGGGTAATCATAATGTGTGACAAGTGTCAGTAAAGAAAGGCAGGTTTTTTCTGAGGTAGAGGGTCTAATTTTCAGTGTATGAGGAAGAATAGATGGTGGAGCAGTAGACAGGAATAGTTCATTGTCATCATCATCACTATCAACCCACTTTTCCCCACTTTCTACATGGAGTTGGGGTGTTGCACCAGTTGTCACCATCTCCCTAGATTCAGTACAACCCTTGTACCTTCTTTGACAGTCAGTCAGTCACAGATCTTCGGTCATACAGTCCATCCATTTCTTTGTTAAATTCCTTAATTTCCTCTTGCCTTTTTCCTGTCTCTCCCAAATCTCATTCAGTATATTATCCTCTGCTTTCCTACATTTATGCCAAAATTACTGTAATCAGTTCTCTTTGACATTTTGTGCAGATGGAGCTACTTGGACCTCTGCTCTGATGTCTTCATTTCTTCATCTGTCCAACAGTGTGCATCCTAACACCCATCTTGGACACTTCATCTCCAAAATCTCTAGCTTCCCCAACTACTCTGCTTTTACTGCCCAGGTTTCTGTACATTACTGTAGTACTTAGTCTTACAACTGTTTTTTTGTCTTACTTTTCAGGTTCTTTGTCATTCGTCTGTCCTCTGGACAATCTGTGCGAATTAGCTGTAGACCCTCTGATTCTAGCTTACACTTCCTCATTCAGACTTCCCTTTCCCCAACCACCACTCACAGATACTTGATGTTTAATCTGTTCCACTATTTTGCTTTCCGTTTTGATTTTCAGCTTCTTCTGACTCCCTCGTTTGCTGCCATGACAACAGTCTTAACTGTACTTAGTTTTATCTCTTGTGCCTTCAGGTTTGCATTCCATGCACCTGTCATTTGCTGAAGTTATTGTTCATAGTCTGCTTGTAATGTCACATCATCTGCATACAGCAGCTTTGTTGATCTGTCCTCTACAAGCTCTTTGCTAATGTAGTCCATCACAAATATAAAAAACAGCAAGCTCAGAGCAGAACCCTGATGTGCACACACATTCCCATTGGGAATTCTCTGCATGAACACTTTTCATACTAGTGTCATTGGGTCCTTGCACATCGCTTGTATTAAATCTACCAGTTTTCCAGGCCTTTGAACTATTGCAGAGCTGCCCAAACCAGCCTCTTGGGACCTTGTTATATACTTTCTCCAAGTCTAGGAATGCTCAGATGGACATTCTTTCCTAATCTCTAGCCTCTTCTCAGCTGTCTGTTGTAACTGCAAACATCTGTTCACTTGTGCTGCATTCTGATCTGAATCTCCCATCCTACATTTTACTACTCTGTGTACATATCAGTCCCCCACTTCAGTATTTTTATGCAGTGTGACAGGAGTTTAATACTTCCTTACTGCCCACAGTTGTGAATGACCCCTTTGTTCTTGTACACTGACACCAGAATGCTCATTCTCCAGTCATCTGGGATGCATACATCTTTCCTTCTCTACTGCTATGAGTACCTTCTGGAGCCGTTTCTCCCCTGACTTACCCAACATCTTAATCACATCTACTGTGGTGTCATCTGTGCCTGCTGCTTTAACTTACTTTATTCTCGTTAATGTTGCTCTTCTTCCATTTGCGTAGGCTCTTCTTCGTCTTTCATCATAGACTGTGTCTGGGGCAGTACAGCTTTTGTGGAGTTTTCTTCATTCAGAAGTTGTTGGAAGTATTCCTCCCATCTGCTTTTGATGTCCTGTTGTTGATGAGCAGGTTGTTGCTGGCATCCCTTATAAATTCTTTTGAATTTATCTTGCAACCTGGCAAAGTTTATTTGTGATATCTTCTGAGTCACTTTCCTAAAGTTGGTAGAGTGTCTCTGATGTCTTGTTCTTTACTATCGCAACTGCTCTCTTACACTATTGTTAGCCAACCAGTATTGCTTCTTAAGCTGGTCTATTTTCCCTGTCTCCCACCTTTTCCTGCACTCCTTACTTTTAATAACTTCCTGGACTTTTGTATTCACCACCAGCATTCCCTTTGTACCTTGTCTACATACCTGGCGTGTCCTCATATGTGTTCTATAGCCTTTACACATGCTGTTTTCAGATGCTGACATTCTCCTTCAACTCCACTTATTTCCTCTTCCTCAGCCTTCCAGAGCCATGAGCATTTTCTTGAGCCTTTGTGCTTTCAATCCAGTCTATTTCCTGGTCTTTAGCCAAGTTTTTGTTAACCTCAGAGTATTCTCTGACCAATTCGTGTAGCTGATTGTGGCCATCAGTAGTTTATGTTGTGGCCTGACTGTTTCACTGGAGATGACTTTGCAATCACTGAGTCTACCCCAATGCCCTTTCTTATTAGGAAGAAGTCTACCTGCGTTGCATGTTGAGGAATAGTTGAGGATGGGACAGAGGAAGAAGGGAGGGTATACAAGCAAATATTGCAGATGGCAGTGAAAGGACATAGACTGACAAGGACAAGTGGTGAAAGGGAGAGTTGGACAACAAACAATGCATGGACAAGGACACAGTAGGGAAAGTAACACCTAAATGGAGATATAATATGGATCATGACCAGAGGACAACACCAACTCCATGATGGATGCCATGGACAGGCTGTACTTCTCGTGGCCTAATGGTCATGGCTTGCAGGTCACGTGACTCAACCATTTGCACCAGAAGGCACTCTAACCTGCTGAGCTGGGCATCCGGTTATTGGTGTACCTTGGAAGAGACCAGCTTCTGCAAATTATATCAGCTAATGATGGGGGACCCTTCCAGGACACTTTCAGAAGATAACCCTTTGCCTCTCTGCCCTCTTTATCTGAGAAGTAGCTGCAGAGGCCACCAGTGATTCAAGCCACTTTATGCAGCATGACCTACACTCCCCTACTCAGTTGCAAACCCAGTGACCACTATTAACTCGGAGCCAGAGGCATCAGCTGACTCATGACAAAGTAGCTGCTGCCACTGAACAACCTGCACCACAAGTGGACCTACAGAAGGATAATAAAAAGTGAGCACATTAGTACAGCACACATACGGCAAACATACAGCAGCAGTTTCACACTGAGTGCCACACATGGCATATCCCCAGAGCTGCCAGGATAGTTACTTTCATCTACTGCAACATCCAGTCACGTTCAATTCATGATCCATGAGTGTGCTGTAAAATAATGGATGCATACCTTAGTCAAAGGTACAACAGTTAATAAAATAATAGATGCAAAAATTGCTTACAATACATGTCTGTCACTCATTTCCTAACCTTTGCTTCTCACTGATGAAGTAGGTCTGGGTGACGCTGTGCAGGTTACTGTAATGATATTGACACTACTCACCAAAATGAGTAATGTCAGCGGCATCACTTACCATCCTGACAAAGTCATACCAGGCATTCACCTTGTAAAGAGACCATCATGATTTCCCATAAAGCACTCAGGGAAATGGCTGTGATGGCAGAGTAAGAAAAATCTTACTCTACTTTTCACACCAAGAAGGAGCCTTGTAGTTTACAATTACTAGGGAAGCCATGATAGCTACACTGAAGGAACAAAATGTTATCAGGGAGCACACAGACACACATTCAGACATTATGTGACTTATATCATATCACAGCAGTGCTGTGCTATCAAATCTTCACAGCAGAAAGCTGTGGTGGTACTGGTCCAGGTTTACATAAGGTGTGTATATAAACACACTGTCCACATGCTTTTGTAGAGCCGGACTGAAAATGGCTGTTGATGTATGAACAGATCCGCTCATTGGGCTCCAGATGCGATTTAGAGACAATGACTCTTAAGAGACTTATTAGCATAACTGCTGCACTGTGATGCCCTTATAAGCATGATACGTAGCTGGTCATCATTTTGTATTCCACTTGAAAATAAGTGGAATACAGAACTATACAGGGATATTGTGGAAGTGGATATGCAAGTACTGAAGGCAGAAACCTTGTCTGGGAATGTACCTAAGCAGTGTACTGAGTGCCTGTGCAATGTGTGATGGGGAAACAGAGCATAATGGCAAGTCCGGCTGTGGTGCTGATGCAGACATTGACCACTGAGTACATAGGAGAACAGAACACAAAGGGGATGAAGAAACCTGCACATATTAATAGACATGGTAATTCATGATGTGAGGAATGGATTTTCAGGGTGTGCATACCACTACATGAGGCCAATGCACAGCTGAAGGAAGGGGTGTTGAGAGGTCATATCCTTTGAAGCAGGGTGTACATTTGAGGTGGACAGAATTACAGAGTCCTGCTAGCAATTTGCATAATGGGGAGAAGAGAAGGGAAAGTGTTGTAGATGGCAGACTTCCATAGTTTGTCTGACATAGCTGTTCACTGATATGTGTAACCCTAATTGGGGAAACAGCTGGAAAAGTTCACAAATCAGAAGAATGTGGTGTTACTGGAAACAGGAGGAAAGTAGCAAAGATGTTGCTGAGTGATGTAAGTAGTGTGTCAGTAGTGTGTGCAACATGTCTTTTCTCAGTGTAGTTCAAGAAAACTGTTACTTGTCCAGCTATCATTGGACCTCATCCAAACTGTTACTTGTCCAGCTATCACTGGACCTCACCCAAAGTATAATGGAAAGATTTATTGTTTAGGTATCATATACCATGTGACGCCCATGCCCTAGCCCAGCAATCAAGGAGCCTCAATCCTCACCACTAACACCAGAGAGGGCGTCTCATATATGAGGAAAGGATAACAAATATACACAGTAAAGTGCAATTTCCCTTAAGAGCACACAGAGGTCACAGTTAGTCAGGGGCTAGTTGCTCCCTTGCTCCCCAGGACCCCAATAAGACTCTCCACTGGCACAGCTATAGGGTCCATATCTCAGCCTAACTGGGCAAGCTAAAATCTCCAGCATCCTCTCTGTCCAACCAGTGCTTCGTGTCCCTGCCCAAGTAGCTGACACACACACACACACTTTGAGATAAGAGTTTACACAACCACACAGACACTTCTGGGGAAGGCTGCACAGATTCTCCAGCTGTGCCCCTTTTACCCAGACTGTACAGTAGTACCACTTGTCACCGCCCAGCTAATATTTATCAGCTACCCAAAGGCCCTTAAAAGGGTGTCCAATTATTACTGCGCAATATTATTATCCAATTGGTAAGTGTGACTAATCAGTCAAGGCTTATTAGAGTGGCTTTGTACAATAAACTCTATAAATATGCAATGCACTCTAAAGCTTGACTTATCTCTACACAAACCAGCCACAGTTAAAAGGTTTTAAAATATTTAACAATAAATAATTAAAACCACAAGACAATACTTTCTACTACACAGTCAGTGCTAGTCAAGAGAGTTCAGAGATCACACAGAAATACTTAAAATAAATCAGTAGTACAGTTTTGACATCACAGAAAAACACTTAGTCTAATCTTTATAGTCCTAGCTATTTCTACAAGAAAACACACTTCTAAGATAACTTACTTAAGAGAACATAAGGCAGTGCTGAGTTGGATATCAAGACAAAAATTCTTAATAATCTCTGGTTTTCACTGTTTAAATTGAAATTGCAGTTCTGCTAAAACATTACATCATCTTTTACACTTTTCTGGTGTTCCCAGGCTGACAGATTAACTACATTTACATTCTTAACATCTTCCTTTTGTTATCTTGCAGCTGGTCAGGAACTTAGCAATAAAAATACATTTGCATGTTTAAATCTAGCAGTTTAACTCTTGGTTAAAACAATAGAAAGAATTTCTTCAGCTAGACTTTTCGGCACCACTGTTCACTTAAAAGGGTCACCACATTCTTTTACTGGGTCAGTAGAGAGCACTGTTCCCACATTTTTGTAACAGCATTTCTTTACATTTAAGACAAAAGCCTGTAGTTTACATTCATATTTATAAATGATAGAATTATGTATAAAATTCTATCTGGCTAGGCTGGCAGCCTTCACCCTTCTCTACCAGTCTTCACACACCAGCCTACCTGAGATAGTTCAGGTACTAGTATGCTATGAATCCTTGGGGAAAAAAACCTACATACAGGTAAGGGGTTTTGTAACAGACTGAAATAATGGTGCAAAATTTACAAAAAAATGTTGAAAACCATGCACAAGTTCCTAGTCTTGAAACATAATTTAAATACAATATAGTACCCTCACAGTTCAGGATTTGTGGACTATATAAACAAAATAATTAAGCAGGGAATTACAAAGGTGTTAGTGTGTACCAGAAATGGAAGGTGTCACACCTTGTATTTTTATCCTGTTGAAAATTAGGGTTACACCAAGTGCTAACATATGTATGAGTTAATGGTAGGAAGAGCTGTGAAAATGTCTGTAGGAATAATTAGAGAAGTGGGAGATACTGAAGCTTGTTGAGACTGACATAGGTAGTTCATTTCCTATATGTGTATGCAACACAGAAATATGAGGCAGCAAATTAGGAACCAACAGCAATTGCATGATCAGGAGCAAAAGTCTCGAGATTTGGTTGCGTCCTTATCCCAAAATGACATTAGGCTATGGTAAGAGACCTACCATCTTGCCCAGGATTACAGCCTAAGCAAATTAGTCTGTATATTGTCCTGTAAATTGAAGGATGTGTGTTTGCATAGCATGTGAAGCTGGGAGTCAACTAAAGCACTGTTCTCAGATTAAGCCATTTTACCTTCTTCCCCAAGGACTGGAGGAGAGAATGATGTTCATCTTCTTCCTTTGGCCTGCACTCCACTGCTGAATTCACAACTCAAATATTTCTGATCTTCTAGAGGAGGGACTTAAAATCAGCCAATAAGCAGTTAGTATAGAGATCACCTTTGCTGAGCACATGTATGGAGGGTGATACACTGGTATTCTGGCCTTAAACTAACAATGATGATGTCACTTTTGCTGTTTTTGATGACACCTATCAGCATATGGACTTTGCAAATTTGATATGTTTCCATTGATTTGATGTATTACACAGAAACAGAAGAGAGTCCAGTGACATGACTAATTACTTGGGAATTTACAGATGTTATAAGCAAATATATGACTTGTTCACATGGAACAGTTGTAGGTGACATATCAAAAAACATCCAGGGGTACAGGAAAATAATTTTCTTGGGTGGCGAAAGCCAGGGTACCTTTTTGGCTAGGATTATATAGGTCCTCAGGCCAATAGCCTAGTACCTACCTATGAACCTATGAACATGTGCAAAACTAAGGAAAACTTTTTCTTCCTATGGCTGGACTAAGTGAATAGTATTTCAACATTTTGCAAATATAGTGACTATATATTCATCATGTGTCAAAAAGGCTATGGCTTTCTTTGATGTGCATCCATATGCTGTCAGTGAAATTATTTTAGATTATATGATGATGAATGATTTAACACTTAGTTTCTGTAGTTGTATGTATTGCAAACATGAGTGCATTCCAATACCGCACCAGGATATTGATCACATATTTAAACCATTTTAAATATTATGGTGTTACTACAAATCCAGGTTTCTTGGGAAACCAACAAAATCCAGAGTTGCTGACTCTACTATAGTACCACAGAAAAATCAAAAGGATTATCCTGTATCACCAAAGATGAGCAGTGAAGATTTAACACATGCAGAGTTTAGAATCTTTATGGATACATTCCCATTTCTGTTGAATTGTGAGTGATTGTTTCGGCTATGGTTACTAAGCATAGCTTTTCTAAAACTAAATTTTATACAGCCTTGAAAATACTAAATATAAGCAAATATTATCAACTCACTACACTATGGATAGCTGCAGAAGTTTCGGAACCAACTCTAGATGAAAAGATGCCTTCATTCCACAAATATAGGATACAGAAACAAAATAATCTGATTTTTGGAGGTATAAAGTACATGACTACACATATCAGGAAGTCACCTTAGCTGCTCTAACACCAAATATTAAATACTTAGAAGCAAAATTGAAATGATTCTCTGATGCCACTACCAATTTTGAAGTTCTAGTGAGAAGATAGAATAAAAGCTTTTATTCTATGTCAATTACTAGATTTATTGAAGTCTACCTTTGCTAGTAAGGTTGCAGCAATGAGTAGAATGGTATTATTTGGGTCTCTGCTGACACATTTGATTATTATTGCAGGTAATACCTAAATAGAAATCTAGAAAGTTTCATATGAAATAATTGAGTGACAGCCAAAGATTTTATTTTCTTTGCAAGAAGAGGAAAGCGTGCCCATTGTGTAACTAAGGTATGCCATACATTGAGATGATACAGTGACATTGTTGGCTCCTGATGTTTTTTTTAATTGACCCTTCAGCACTCCATAAGATGCTTAGAATGGCCTTAAGAGATAGGACTTTGGAGTCTACAAGAAGGATATGTAGTTAAAATGCATCTGGAGGGAGATGCAGTCACCTTCATAGATGTGCATTCACACTATTTTGTGTTAAGATATTACCCAATGTAATCCTGATGATATAATTTTTTGCAAGAGGTAAATGTATAGTCAGAAGTGGAATATGTCGTAATAGTATGTTACCCTCCAAGACAGAACAGAAATTTTGCACGTTATCCATATAGAGGTCAATGGTGTGTTTTGGTATGACCATTCCTAAACATGCAGTAGTGCCATAGTGTGAAGTGGAGTCCTTAAAATTTAACTTTGTGACAAAAACGTCTCTGTTCTGTATGGTACCTGGTGACATTAACTTCTTCCGTGGCTTTGGAACCTGTTCTTTTGCTTTCTTTGTCATTTTTCCAAATATGTATTCTTAAGTGTAAACAGCAGACCTATAAAATGTAGCTGCACACAGGTCACCACACATAAAGCAGCAGAGCAGACTAAACGCATTCCTGAACTTTTTTCTTTTGGACCTTGGGGTTGTAGCAGAAGGTACTGAGGCCACCTTGATATTAGTTTTGTCTTATGTAACTGTAAGCTCATTGCGAGGATAGCAGAGCGCACCAATGCATTACAATACGTTTACAAAGGATGACTAAATTCAGTCAGAAGGAACTACTTTCTAATTATCTGGAAGTACAGAGTGTTACAATATACAAGCCATGCAATGCATTTTCTGTAAGATTAACTCTAATAGTGTTACACTGACTGTAGACTGTTGGAAAAAGCACCTGCATGTTAAACAGGAGAGTTTGTCAGGGACAAAAGTTTAAAAGATAGCTAGAACTGGACTTTGCTTTAGTTTAAATCAAACATGCTGTACTGTTTTCTCTTTCTGTAGCACACATAAGAGGAAATTTTTAAAGTATTTAAAAGTTGTAAGACAGACTAAAGTGTGACGAGCTGAGTATCTTGGCTACTGTTCCCATACTTGTTTACAGATGCTTAGCCTTCTTATGTTAGAATTGGCTTCAATAAAAGAGGAATTCAGCCTTTTTTAACAGCATTTCAACAATAAAATCATGTTGTTTTAGCATTTAGCTGCTGACAGAAATCTGTCTTCAGTGCTTTCATAAAACATGTAGTTATTTTATCTTAGAATGAATAATACTCACCGGCATTTATTTTCTCGTGTATTACAAAACAGAAGTTCTGCTTACATTTTTCCTGCTACGTTTTTACATGCTATACTTAAGTGTACATTTTAAATTCAGAACTGTTGACATTTTGTATGTTCAGGGTAGTTAATGTAATACTTTCCTAAGACAGCTGACTTTGCATTTATTCTGGTTTTCTTCAGCTTCTGTCCTGGCATTTGTTCTCACAAAACAGAAGACAGACATTATATTTTTGCTTGCAACTGATACTGAACTCTAACCCTGTTTAACCCATTTCAAGTTACTGGCTGAAATTAATGCCGTCTTGGAACAATGACAAAAAATGTAGTTCTCAAATGGATAGGAATTAAAAATAAGCTTATATTTTCCAATTGTAGCAATACTAGTAACATCAGTGGTGGCTTCAAAGCAAGGAAGCATTTGAATTGGTGGGGATAACTGGAATGATGTGCAGCTCTGTTATGACAGTTCAATGGGAATAACCTGTGCTCAAATAATACATGGTGTCAGTTGCTTTCATCCACAGACTGCCTCAATGCCTACTCATTATAGTAATTCTGTGAACTATATACACCTCAAATGTCTGACAGCAATCAGCAACAGCAGCCTTAGGTGAGATGGAGCGCTAGACAATGGATTCTATCCCGCAGTTGCACCCTAGTCCCTGCTGTACCTCAGTATCCTTTCCTTGTTTTTCTTCTATTTGGGTCTCAACCCATCCAGAAACATTATTTCTTTCTTGTTTTTGTCACACTCTGCCTTACATTTTAGCGTTCTTCTCCATCCTTTTAACATATCATAACTGGCCAAGACTCCACTGCAATAAGTGTGGAGGAAGTAACTGAATTAAGCTAAGGACCTGGTGACTGCTTCATTCCTAGAAGTCAGTGGTTCTACATTTTTTGAGGAGGTAATTTTAACTAATTTTGGTTCAATGATGGACTGAATAAAAGTACATAAGTTAGGAAAAATTCAGACTAATTCTTTATAATTCAAATTAAAGTACATTGCATATAAAGCATAATATTCAAAGCCAACAAAATAATAGATGCCAGTAAACTGAGATGACAATTGGCTATATGGGAAATGTATCTGCCACCTCCAATAAAGAAAATTACATTCTGAGTACCCCTCTGATGTTAGACTGGGATGAATATAAAAGCAGAAATGACCACAGGCATACATTATACAGCTGAGGGTATGGGCAGGAAAACAGCACCAGGATAAAACAACACAGAGTAAGGGAGTGCATGCAGATTCCATGCCAACAGAATCACAGCCAAAAACTCAACAAGCAAACTAATCCCTGGGAGATGGCAATGTCACTCACTGCACTACTGTGCCAGTGATCCATTGCTATCATGTACATCCTACCCAAACCATCACACACAGCTACTTATTGTGTGTGGTGCAGATATTTGTGATGGAAAGTTTAAAAATATGGCTAACTTACTACTTTTAAATGCACTGTAACCCCCACACAGACAGTTTCAAAAGAGACAACCCCAAATGTATCAACTACAGGGAATTTATTGACTGTGCACACCTCAGATGTCTGACTGTGTGAAAAAACATAGCTGCAGTAAATTATTCTGGAAAACTTCACATAAATACACACTTGATCAGATATGAACAGGTCATTCACTTGTATTTACCAACAGTACCCAGTAATTAAAGTCATATTTATTGACTCTATACACCTCAGATGTGAGATTGTAAGAAAATATAGTAACAGACACAATAATTTATTTTAACGCACACACACACACACACACACACACACACACACACACACACACACACACACACACACACACACACACACAGATGTGACCACCTGTTACAGCCAATGGTTTGACTGTGATTATACACCTCAGAAAATTGATTGTGATTAAATGAATAAAATAAATAAATAACTGTCACAGAGGAATGAATCTTCTCAGCTCACTGCTGTCAGAATGCAAGGTGCAGCATATTCCAGTTCCTCACCCTCAAATTCCTCTTAGCTTTTTAGCTGATGAATCAAACCGAAAGCTAAAAAAATAATGAAGGAACAAGCAACCAAAACCCGGGGCAGACATTACCATTCTATACGTAGAAAGTTGCTAGAAAAATTTTTTTGAAAACTGTTAAGTCTGAAACTCAAATGTGTGTCATCGTGTAGTGACTACAGTCCTCACTGATTTTCAGAAGATAACACAAATGTTGTTGGGGACAGACCAAAACATGAAAGACATTCTGTGAAATGATAAACACTTAACAGCATCTATACTTCACACACACACACACACACACACACACACACACACACACACACACACACACACACACGCACAATGTGACCATTAATTACATACACTTGTATGACTGTGAATGGACAACTCAACAGTTTCTGATTAAATTAATGAAAAAATACATAAGTTAACTGCCACATGTCTCACTATTGTCAGAACACATTTGCAACCACCCCCAAAACATAGCTCTCAATGTCTTAGCTCAGGAAATAATGGGGGGAAGGGGAAAACTTAGTTACAACTGTTGCCCTTATTTAAGAAGACATTTACTAGAATAACTGTCTTTGCATCTGCATGCTTTTTCTTAAGGCTATTAGGTTTGAAACTCAAAACACGTTATTATTTAGTGACTACAACCCTCACTGATTTTCCAGAAAAAATACATTACACTACCCAGACTAAATATCATGCCTAATTGTCACAGATCTTCTTTCACACAATCCATCTGCCTCTTTGCTGGTCATCGTTCTTTCTTCTTCCCTTCTTCCTGTCTGTCCCAAATCTTCTTCACCAGATTGTCTTCTGCTTTTCTGCACGTGTCCGAACCACCGTAATTTGTTTTCTTTGATCTTTTCTGCAATTGGAGCTACTTTGGCTTCTGCTCTTATGTCCTAATTTCTTCATCTGTCCCACAGTGTGCATCCTAACACCCTTCTCAGGCAGTTCATCTCCATCACCTCAAGCTTCTTCAGCTGCTTTGCCTTTACTGCCCATGTTTCTGTACCATACAGTAGTACTGGTCACACTACTGTCTTGTACACCTTACTTAACTAAAATATAAACCAATTTATGCATGGTAAAGCTAACCAGGACACATGAAAATATATTTTCAGGACCTGTGACACTTTATCTACTTTTAAAACAGACCTTGATCACCTTCTCCATCAACTGTTGCCAGGTGAAGACCAGCTGATCTTGTCTTTATCTATGATATTGCACTATGAGTAAAGGGAATAGCTGAAATATAGGCTAAAGATCTCTGTCTCAGAGTGTTAATTGCAAAAATGAAAAAAAAAAATAGAAAGTGGAAAGTCTGATCTCCCCGTATTTCATAAAGTGTGTTCTGTATTAGGAACTATTAACTGCTAGAATTATTGTTCAGCATATTTAATACTGATGTCATTTCAGTTATCAGTTAAATACAAACTTTTCCAGGTCCATAGTGCAGCTAACTGTGAGAAATGTGAAAATCAAAACAACATTAGTCAGTATTTAACAGCATCACCATCATTATAACTAAAACTACTGAAAGTTGTAGATAACTGTCACATATCAAGAGGTTCATAGGAGGTTACTAGGCTAGCAGCCTAGTGTCCATGTTAATCCTGAGTTGTCACAATTGTCCTTTGTTACATGGACGTAATTCACAGAGCGAGTCTATGGGAAACACCGACTGCTCCTGTCCATGAGGGACATGGGTGCCACCCCCAGGGTGAATTTGTTGTCTTCCTTCCATTTGACCAGATTACACTTGAATAAGGTCAGTGAGGAGCTCTGTTTCATGTGAATTAGAAGTTTATTCCAGAGTAGCAGCAATCTCTGGGAAATATATCTGTCTCTCCAACATGTTCTGTTAATGTCATAGGCTAAGTTATGATCTTTATAGTGAGTGACTTTTGTGCCATTTGACTTGTGGATGTGCAGCATTTCCATCAGGGCAGGGTCAGAGACTGCTCTGTAGGGCAGGCACAAGTCACCTCTCAGCAGCCTATACTATACAGAGTACAGTGACAGGGCTTTCAGTCTGTCTACGTAAGTAATGGTTTTGAGGCCCAGTATTTTCTTGGTGAGAAACATCTGTGGTCTTTCCGGTGGCTGCAGGTGTCTGGTGAGGCACATGCAGAAGGTAGCATTGTACTACTTTTAGATTTCTGACATAGTTAAAGAATGTTTTATGATTATCCTTAGCTAGGGATTTTGTTTTAACTTCATAATTGGCTTTAGAGGACTTTACAAGATTTCTGATTTGTTGTTCAAGCTCTGGATGGAATTCTTCCTGTGCTGAATCAGTTCCCTCTAGATCTTAGGCATAAGTTTCTTGTTATATAACCTGTTTGTACTTGAGGTCCACCAGGGTGGCTTATTTTTTTGGAAGGACCTGGTTTTAATCCAGTCAGGTATGGCTGAGTCTATACAGTTTATTTAAGTGTTTAGATGGGGTATTTGTGTATACCTCTGCATAGGAGACATAGCTATCTGTGATTGCAGAGGGAATGACCTTGAGCAGTATCCTACCTTCACCTAGAATGATGCCACAATACAGTGATAAGATGATCAGCTTTAATAATTGGCTTAAATTCTGGTGTCATTCAAAGGGGATCCAATGTCTGTCTGCCTGGGATGACATGCTGGACAAGCCACGCTGCTTCGCAAGGGACGGCTTGCACCTGTCACCCCTAGGCTTCCGGATATTGGCAAAGGCTCTTGCCACCCCCATAGTGCCTTTTTTAGGCAAGGCTCAAATTCTAAACCTACCAACCTAGAACACAAAAAAGTAAAAAAACTAAGGGTAATGCTGCTCAATGCCAGAAGTCTCAATCTCAAGATGCACGCATTCGAGGCCCTTCTCAGTATGGAAAACATTGATGTCTGTGCTGTGACAGAAACCTGGTTCAAGGCTCCTGAGAGCACCCCAGCACTAGCAGGTTTCACCTCATATCATGCGTTCCTGCCCCAAAATCCGGACAACACCAAGAAAGGAGGGGGGGTGTCCATATTCATAAAGGACACCCACACCTCAAGGTTGGTGGCAACGCACGATGCATCGGAGACCATCCAGGTGCAATTAACCATAGGCAAGACTGCTCTGCAATTTGTAGCATGTTACAGGCCACCCTCTCAAACTCAGGAACCTCACATGGCCTTCTTGAAAACAATGGAGGGATAAATGTATCTCCAAACACCATCATACTAGGTGACTTCAACTACCCTAATATAGACTGGGAACACTACTCAAGCCCAAACACTCTAGCCCAAAGGTTCCTGGAGTTCATAAACTCAAATGCCATGGAACAACTAGTCACCATCCCCACAAGAGGAGAAAACATACTTGATCTCATCATCACGAACATGGGATCGCAATGTTCAACACCGAAGTATACCCTCACTGGTGAGATCAGATCATAAACTAATCTCGCTGGAGGTCCTCATCCCGCCCCACCTGAAATAAAAAGACCACAGTGAAAAACTTCTCAAAAGCCGACTTCACACTTCTAAAAATTAGTGTGGTCTCCTTTAAGGCCCCTGAGCCAGTGGTAAACATTACTCAAACTGCTGAATCACTTACAAATGCCTTCTACCAGCACCTACAGGACTGCATGGATCAGGCAATCCCAAACAAAACTAAGACTCTTTGTACCAAAGGCAAGCGTCCAGTCTGGTGGACCCCAGCCATAAACAAGCTCTACAACAAAAGGAGGAAGCTACTACAAGATAGAGCAAAATCCTTGAAAGGTAAGACACCTTTGATCATTATAAGTAAAAACTAAGAGCTCTCATAAAATCATCCAAGGCAAATTTTGAGAGAAAAATCGCCAAGGACTCAAAAGACAATCATAAGGCCTTCTTTAGCTATGTTAGAAACCTAGGAGTAAACTCCCAGATATGCTCAGAATTAGTTCAAAATGATGTGAAGATTACTGAACCTACACACATTGCCAACATACTGGCTGACAGGTTCAGTGCAAACTTCTCCCCCCAAAAGGAGAGATATCTATACCAGAGGATTGTAGCCCCCCAAACATCTCCAACGCCCAGGTGAGAACTGCTCTCTCCAAAGCAAAAAACACAGCATCCATGGGACCGGATGATGTCCCCGGCTGTGTGCTCCATGAACTCAATGAGGAATTAAACCAGCAGTTAGGACAG
This sequence comes from Protopterus annectens, assembly GCF_019279795.1. NCBI lineage: Eukaryota > Metazoa > Chordata > Ceratodontiformes > Protopteridae > Protopterus > Protopterus annectens. The sequence continues at coordinate 365,855,657 of NC_056736.1, read as the reverse complement.
CTGTTTAATCTTAGCCTCACCTCAGGATACGTACCCAACGAGTGGCGCACGGCGACTGTGGTCCCACTTCACAAGGGCGGTGCCTCCACCGACCCTGGAAATTACCGTCCCATTAGCTTGACAAGCCTTATCTGCAAAGCCATGGAGAGGATCATAATGGAACTCATAAATAAAGACATAGGGAACTTGCAGACTTTGGATCCAACCCAGTTTGGCTTTGTCAAAGGCAGATCATGCCTTTTAAACTTGGTTGACTTTTTCGAGACAGTCACCAAGGCCATTGATGAGGGAAAGGCAGTCCATACAGCCTACCTTGACCTGGCAAAGGCCTTCGACACAATACCCCACTCAGGTATCATCGAAAAACTCATCAGCTTGAATGTAAACCCATACATCACAAGATGGGTTGCAAACTGGCTAAGTGACAGAACCCACAGGGTCAGAGTTGCTGGAGCCATGTCAGACTCAAAGCCTGTCACAAGTGGTGTCCCACAGGGCTCAGTCCTGGGTCCACTCTTGTTCGGCATCTACTTTTCTGAAGTACAAGCAAACACAGGAGGGTTATGGCTGACAAAGTTTGCAGATGACTGCAAACTGGGCCATAGTCGAAAACACATCTGACACAGATATCCTTCAGAAGGGCCTCACAGAAATGGATAACTGGTGCCAGAGCCATGGCCTAAAGTTAAATGCCAAGAAATGCATAGTCATACCCTTCGGGAAAAACAAGGTTACCCCTAGCTACCATATAGGTGGCAATCCACTGAGCACAGAAGAAGTCATCAGGGATCTGGTGACCCAGGTTGACAGTAGCCTTCGCTTGACACTCATGTTGCTAAAGTAGTTAGGAAAACCTTCTACATTGCCCACCTGATCATGAAGGGATTCACATCTAGATCAAGGGAGGTCATCGTCCCCCTGTACTCATCACTCATTAGACCTATGATTGAGTACAGTGCCCCATTCGAATGTATCTGACCCGACACCTGCAGCAGCTGGAAAGGCCCCAAAAGTTCCTCACCAAAAGGATGAAGGGTCTCAAAATATGTCTTATGCTGCCCGACTGAAAGAACTCCAGCTCTATTCAGTCTCATACCGCTTGCTCAGAGGTGACCTGTGCCTGACATATAAGGCCATGTCAAACCCTGATTTGATGAATATGCTTCACCTCAAAAAATCTAGATCCCTCAGAACCACAAGGGCGGGAGACTTAAACCTTGACACGGTTATTAATAGAACGTGCTGGAGGGACAGATTCATCACCCAGAGACTCCCTATGCTGTGGAACAAAATCCCGGTACATGTGAGGCAGAGCACCTCGCTGGCCTTGTTCAAGAGGAATCTTGACCAATGGATGGGGGATCACAGATATACCCCAGGGATTACTTCAGTGTCACTGCTTGACAGAGGCACAGCAAAATAATAGGCATAGTTTTATTCAAACTAAAGGGGTGGCGAAAGCCAAATAACTATGGGCTAGGCTTATAAATGCCCTTGGGCAGATAGCCTAGTATGAACCTATGAACCTATGAACCTATAAAACTTTTTATACCATCGCTTAGCATCCTGTAGTTTACTTTGGAAAAGTTTTTTAGTTTTTTTTGCTCCTGTGGTGGTGACAGGTTCAATAGTTACTTTGAACAAGACTGATTTATGGTCTGACCTTACCAGGGAGGGTGTCACACCAGGGGGGGGGGGTGCAGTGACCCCCCCATGTTGGTGAGTACCAACTATGTTTAGGACATTTGAGCCCCTTGTGGGGGTGTAGACTATCTGTTCCAAAGTATTTGTATTGACAAATTCCAGGAATATCTGGGCAATCATGTTTGTGTTCATGTATGTCATCCAGTCAATGGAAGGATAGTTGAAATCTCCCATGACTAAGGTGTTGGGCTTTGTGGCAAGTGACTCCAATAAGTCCAGGTAGACGGTGTGCTTTTCTTGGTTTATGGTGGGGGACCTATAGCTAGCAGTGATGTGGTAGGGTATTTTGCCTATAGTTAATTGGACATGGAGTAGTTTGAAAAGATTTTACTTTTTATGCTGAGTTTTGCTGTCTTGTTATATTGTTTCGCCATGTTTCTGTACTGCTGCTTTTGTTAATTCTGTTTATAGTTTTTGTGTGCGAGAGGTATGATTAATTCCGAGAAAGCTGTTTTATTCTACATCTTGAGAGTCATACGGTTTGCCCAGTCTTGAGGTGTCCTTGGCTTTAAGGAAGATGGATACACCTCCACCTTTGGTTCTTTCATGGTCATTTTGAGGTCTGAATGTGTGGAAGGCATTGTAGCCTTGCATGGCTGTGGTGCTCTCCACGACCTTGAAACATGTCAGATTGACTGCACATCTTCCAAGGTGAGGAGTACTTACAGTGCAGTTTCATGTTTAGAGTCCTAACATTATGCATCAGAAACTTGAGTGTGTCTTGAGTGGATTTTGTTATGCCAGGAATTTTGTTGTTTTGATATTGCCTAAAAAAAGCCCTATGGGGGAGGAAAACACCTTTGCCAGTATCCAAAAGCCAAGAGGAGACAGGTGCAGACCATTTTTGGAAAAGCAGAGTGGCCTGTGGACCATGTCTTCCCAGGCTGACAGATAGGGAATCCCTCTGGACTGACACCACAAGCTAAGCCAATTGTGGAAGTTGATCATGTTTTTGTTTATATTATGGCATTATCCTGAATGAAGGTAGAATGCTGCTAAGGGAGAGGGTCATATCTGTCTGTGACACACAGTCTGAGAGTTCAGTCATGTTTTTCTTCATATACTCCGGAGAGGTACATCTCAAGTCAGTCACCCCAACATGGACTATGGCAGAGTCATAATGGTACTTGTTGAGTGATTTGAGTGCATGTGTGATTTGATGGATCCTGGCACCTGACAAGCATCCAACCATGACTTTCACCTGGTCCAGCCTCATGAGGGGGACATCTATGTGTCTCACTATGTAGTCCGCTATGACCAAGACATTAGGTTTTGAGGTGTTTTGCCTTAGGGGCTTATTTGCTGTGACACTGGTGTATGTGTTATTATGTATACTGGTTTCTAATTGCATACCAGTGTGTGCAAGTGTTATATGTTTGGGCGGTCTCTGATCTTTTGATAGGCTTCTAGTGAGTACCTCCACGTATGTAGGTTTATGTGTCATGACCTATTTTGCATGAGATGTAAAATGTACGTGCTGACAACCTGTTTGATGTCTGGTTTGTTGTTACATGAGAGAACTAATTCCAATTTAATAGTGTAATTACATCTCTCACATAGGGTATTTGTTTGTTTTAGGAGTAAGTGGCTGTTATTGGTTCATAAATTCATAGATTAGTACTAGGCCAACTGCCTTTGTGGGCCATTTAAGCCTAGCCAATTAAACCATGTAAGAAGAGAAGCTTGGGTGGGTTCCACTAACAGATGTCTAGGGAAAATTTGATTTTGAAGGCATTTGCATCTATACAGGACACTGCTAACCCCAGCTGCATGGTGCACTGCAGCACAAAAAAGAAGCTTAAATACAGGGGAAATTAAAACACTTTAAAACTAATCTGCCAATAGGAAAGCACACAATGAACCTTCTTCCAGTGATCCCTAGCTCAGACAAGGCTGGATCCACACTCTTCTGCCATAGGGGTGTAGGGAAGCCCTTCTTAACGTAAGATGGCTAGTTCACTGCACAAGTGTATCATTAACAGGCTACATTCAGCAGGTCTGAATCTAGTCTATGGTATCGAGGTATCAGAACAATGCAAATCAAGTGCAGAGAATGAATCAGTCAGAAACAGTAGAACAGTAAAAAAATGAAATAATGCAGCAGTTCGATAAAATACAGTTCCAAAAGTACAGAAGAATCACAGAATATACTTATTTTCTTGTTTTCTTTTTACTTTGGATGCCTTGGATTAAAGCAGAAACACTCTAGACCTCTGGCAAAGTACTCCAAATGTAGAGCAGCTCTGGTTAATTGAGCGCAAACCTGCATAAACATGAGGCTTAAATACAGGCAAAATTAAACACTTTTAAAGTAATATACCAATAGGAAAGCACACAATGAACCTTCATCTAGAAAGCCCCAGCTGAAACAAGGCTGGACGCACACTCTTCTGCCACAAGGGTGTAGGGGAGCCATTCTTAATGTAAGATGTCTGATTTAGTGCTCAAGTGTATCAATAACAGGCTACATTCAGCAGGTCTGAATCTAATCCATGCTATCTAGACATCAAAACAGTCCAAATCAAGTGCAGAGAAGTGCAAATAAAATACTTAGACCCCTTTTGTGTGCTTCCCAGCTCAGATAGATCAGGTAAACACCTACTGCCATTAGATGAATAATCCCAGTCCTCCTAATGTAAAAGCACAGTAAAGGAGTGTCTGGAGTGAAATGCTACCACAAACAAACTTAAAAGGTACGAAATGCTACCATAAACAAATGTAAAGATATGGATACAGCAGTGTACCTTAAACAGCTTATAAAATGTGATTATTCAATAAAAGTGCTTTACTTTCAATAAATGAGCCAAATGCCACTCAATTGTACAGAATTTGTAAAGACACTAAAAAACAAGATAAGCTGATTAATAAGCTTTCCAGCAAATAAAGCTACATTCAGAAATCTCAAGTGTTTCCCCAACCTAAACAGACCAGGCTACCTCCCGGTGCACTAGATGGAAAATCCACTGACCTGTTTTGATGATATAGAAGTAGATGTGATATAATCAGCTAAATGGCCTCTGTTTTTTCAGGATCTTTACCCACTATGTTCTCTTTATGTGATAAGCACAAAGGTGAATTATATTTTCTGATGGTCATACTCTACGTCTCTGGGACCTGAGCAAAAACACCATAAACATTATATAACATCTGGATGTTTTTAATTGTCAGTACCTAACAGCAATCCTGCATGGTTCATGAAGACTACATTTTGATTGATGAATTTACAGAAAGATTTGGCATTGGAAGCCTAAAAGACATTGCTACACACTGTAAGTATGATGGACTTCTGATGTTATCAGAAAGTCTGAAAAAAGCCATGGTAAAGTCATACTGAAGGGGGGATGCTAGATGGTAGAGAAAGATTAGAAAGGCTTTGCGAAGTGCACTTACACAAGGACATGCCTGAAAGATGACTCACTTGGGAATACTCAGAAACTATAGCCACTGACAAGAATGGGTAGAAATGCCTTTCTGTTTGATGTTGCAGCAAGAATAGGGGTCACTAAATTAGGAAGTCTATTCTTGAAACCTTCTGTATACAGACAAGCTCTCTGTCACTTGAGTGGAGTGTTATCAACCTCTCTGCCACTTCATCCTCCTCAAGTAACTGACTGATTACACTTAACCCAAATTTAAAAACAATTTATAGTTAGAGCAAGACACTACATAGGGTATCAGTCATTTCTTGAATACTTGCAAGTTCATCATACTGTCTTAGTCTATGTTCAGTCGTGTTTAGACTATAGGAGTTATTGTTCAGTGAGTTTCTAGCCCAGTATGTAGGTAGCTGTCCTGTCATCTCATTAACAAGGTGGCAACATTAACCATTCCTAGCATCCACACTATAGTTTATATTACAGCTAAATATGGAGGGAAGGAATATAAAGCTGTGATTTAGTTGTGGTACATGGAATGCCTGTAAAGAAGAGGATGTGCCTTATTTGGCAATAAAATAGTGATATGAATTCATGTTATAAATCTTCTTGTTAGTCTAGCTTTATTTTAACTTCCTAATATTACCAGGAGCATAACACAATTAAAAAATATATTTTGATATGGTAATACATTCTGTTCTAATGTACCATAAGAGAATTAGTTATATATGGGGTTGACATCATAGTTAAGCTGTTTACAGTACAAACATAAATTATAGAGCTTGATTCTCACCTTGGGAAGCAGGGCTAGGCTTAAAAACGCCCTGGAGTCATTAGCCTAGTAATAACCTATGAACCTGTAATAGACATTGTTTAAGTAAGCTGTCTTAAAACTTACACAAGTTAAACCCTGAAAGCTGCTTATAAAAAGTATTAATTTTTGTATTTATTTATTGTTATTAAACTTTTTTTAGTTTCACATTCTTAACATTTCTAAACTTTATTGCTTGTGTTAGTTGTTGCTATCTGTAAAAAAAAAAAAAGTATTCCACTTATACTTGGCAAATAAAAACATAATATTACCTGTGTGCGTTTTGATGAATGAAATGACATCAGCTCATATAGCTGTATATCTTAGAAGCGAAGTGTAATGCATTATAAACTAAGGCAACTCAAAACAACTTAGACTGAATGAGGAAATGTGCTAAATGTTATTGATTTCATTTGCACTGTTTCTGTGCTGAAAAAGATGTGACAGAGATAGACATAGTAGAGACCATCTCAAGAATGCCCAGAAGTACAAGATCACCTCTGTTTACACAAGTCTTCTAGAAGGAGTCCTTTCTAACCCTTAGGTATGTGGATCTTACCCATCTAATCTGCAATACAGATAATTAGGTACTTGAGCTGACCCCTTACATGTTTGACATACTTTTTATTGGAATACTTTTATTGGAATAAAAAGAAGATTTTATGTAATCATTCTCGTGGTGTATCCTTGCAGTTTTTTCCTGATATGATGTTTGACATACTATTTATGCTTCTGTATTGCAAATCATGTTGCACGTCAGCCTGGCAGTAAACAGGGGAATCTGTCGTTTACCAGCAGCTCACATGTACATTTTTCAGATACTATAGCTATTAATTGAAACATAATGTTTCCAGTGTAGACTACATTTGGCTAAGTCTTTTTAAGCTATTGAACCTGTATAACAGAGGCTTTAAAAATGAGAAAATGTAAATCAAAAATGAACTGTTAATCAATTATTTTTACTTTCTCTTTACTTAGGGGTATTACAGCTTGGGATTTCTGGTGCAGGAGGGTGTCTCACTCCCATTGTCTACTCTTAATGAACTTGGACTTGAGTCTGATGCAAGAAGAAACAATTACACTATCCTCATGGAACTGTACAGAAGGTGAGGGTTTCAGGACAAAAGAGCAAATTATTATTGACTAAGAAAGAAAATCAGTGCTTTCTTACAACTGTTATGCACCACGTTCAGAGTTCTTCGATGTGGCGGAGGTATAGTACTACCCCAAAAACTTAATTTGAGTGAAATTAGCAACAGTATGGGTGATATGCAAAAGGAATTAAAAGAGCTTTTGATCACAACTTAAATTCACAAGTAGAAAATGTTCACTTTTTTTATATTATTCCACTAATACTTTTTAATGTGCCAGCCATGTTGGCATAGATAGGTAAAGCTCTAAATACAACCTAAGTGACCTGAGTTTGATTACCTCCCAGGCCCCTGATAGAGCTGGCATGGGAAAGGACAGCCATGATAAGGCTTTGTCTGTATACCTGTCCTGGGGGCAACATTGAGGAACATGCATCTGGGCACATTCGCTGTGGTCAAATCCCTGGTGAAAACTGTGGTTCACTTAAGAGGTGCAGTCTGCAAAGGATGTCTGACCTCACATCTCATCAATCCATTGCCCTTCTAACCCCTTAGATGTCTTGGCACATGGAAGTGGGCTTGAAACAGAAATCCTGTCCCTTCTGTGTGGATGACAACTCTTGCTCCACCTGGTCATTGTCCCAAAGAATGATTTGGCCATTAAGTCTCACCATCGGAAGCAAATGGGCTCATTGTGTGGCCGGTGGGGGGAGGGCTGAGCAAGATGGTCAGCAGGGGTACTTGACCAAAAAAGGTTAAAAAAAGATTGTATAACAGTTGTAGGAAATCGAGTTATATTGTTTTCTGTCACTATAGTTAGTAAATATTTCCCAGGACAGCTATTTTCTTTCTTTAGCTAATACAAAACATTGCAGTTTCATAGACAACCATTTGGTGAACTGGTAATATTAGTTCAGTACAGTGTTGTGGGACCAGTGTCTTTACTAGGGGATGAAAAAGATTATTGTTAACCAGAACCCATTTCACATAATAAATTTTATTATGTACGCTTATATTTTTGTTATAATGATTATTCTATAGATTAATAAATTCACTAATTTACATTGGTTAACCTATTGGTCAACTGCAGTTGTATCAACGTATTTTGGTTGACTTATGGGTACACCAATATATCAGTACAAGACCTTAGAACAGTGGGAATATGGACATTCACATTTTCCTCACTGTTGTATCATCTTTGTATCATCTCAAAATTAATATATATAGAGATGTGGAGTTCTGAGTACCTTGGTGTGTTCGCACAAGTCCTCTGCAAGGAATCCCTTCTAATCCTAAACTAGCTAAAATGCTGGGCTTTCCCATATGCAATGCTGTATAGCTACTTAGGTATAAAAGCTAATGATACATCTCTGACATATAGCACATGCTGACTTGTTCTAAATTGCTTGGTACTTTTGGTCCTCACAGCAAAATTACTGTATGTTAGAAAAGTCTGAGTGATCACTGGGGACTTGCTACATGACCACACATTAACATACACTAGAATGAAAAATAAGAAAACTGATGGAAACTATTCAACAACATAGAAAAAAAACATTAAAAAGGATTTAATTTGTCTGTTTTTTTTTTTTTTGGGTAAACCATTTTACTGAGAAAATAGTTTTGATATGTTTTTACAAGCTGGAAGTGGAAGGGAAATATGTGTATCATAACTACAGTAAATATGAACTAAAGATAATCTGTAAATTTTTTACCTTAATATCACACTGACTAAATAATTTATTGGATGTGAAACCTTTAACAGAGTGAGGAGGGGGGGTGCAGTAAATGTATGTATTATTTTAGTGTTCATTTGTTCACATCTCCTAGCTATACATATTTTTAGTGCTCTGTGTCTTCTAACTTAGATTAGTCCTTCTGCTCCCCCAACTCATACATACCTTATCATTCAACCTTATTAACAGACACACACACACACACACACACACACACACACACACACACACACACACACATACAAACAAAGACTTCAGTGTAAGTCTTCTATTAGATGTTTTTGTCTGTTTGTATGTTTTTTCTATTCCTGGAGCATAGACATGTTAATTTTATTATTAGTGTGTTGTTAGAATGGTAATGGTTACTGCACAACCGTGTACATTTAAAATGGTATTCAAATCATCATGCTTAATCACGTAGGGCAATTTTCCACTAGAAAATACATACTAGAGCACTAACACCATGCAATAGTGGGTAAGTATTGTTCAACCAGTGTGTACCTGGAGCAGTCTAGGAGTGGAGAAAATGCAGAAATAAGGGAAGGTGCATTTACCTGTCATTCACAAAGTATTGATCTGTGGCATATGAGCCCCACTCCACATTTAGAAAATGCAATTTTGGAAGGGCATACCAGATACACCTAACTGTAAACACAAAGCTCTAAACATAATGAAACCTAGTGCATTGCTCAGTATAACATGAATGAGCAATAAAAATTAGCTTTAAAGAAATGTAAACACTGTGAATATTTTAAAAACAAGCTGACCCTACATACTGCTCACCACAGCCAGAATACCATCCAGGCAAACACACAGCTCCATCCACACTCCAGCAGCCCACAATATATTGGCATTATGAATTTTGCAATGTAAGATTGGATCCAGATGTCCTTATTATATTCAAAGTAGCTATGCTCCATAGGTATGAGCAATGAGCCAGAGATGTCAGTGAATCACTTCTGCTCAACCTGTGGAACATATTCACCAAATAAAACAATATTTAATCTGCTGTAACAGTACCTGTGGATTGTGTATCAAATTTAGTTGGGAGCATGATTTCTTAAGTCTGTGAGTCTGGTGGGAGGCAGAGGGTGTGGGGTGAATAAGACCTCAGAATATCTATCAATGGACAACTAATGTAGAATCATATCTGGGTTCATAATAATTAAAGCATATTGCTATATGGCGTTGCTGTGTTCTGAATGGCATGGACTGTTGGGAAGTTTGTAATCCAGACATGAATGCTTAGCTGCCCCCCAAAATTATATAATTTATCCAACTACAGTCCTGTATATTTGCATCTATACTGTAGGGGATGGCATCATGCCGCTTTCTTCAACAATATCTAACATGTCGAGATGTTGTGTCTCTTCTGTGCAACCAAAACTATTGGCAACAGCTCTCAATGTGAACCACTCCATACGTGGTTACACCATTTGCGATCATCTTACACAGATAGCAGTGGCATGTCATTATTACTGTTTGCATTTATGAATCACACTAATGACAGGACCGTGCATGAAACAATGGGCAAAATGGAGTTTTGTAACTGCATACAGTGATTGTGAACACAACTGTTGGAATGTAAAACTCAGATTAAATGGATGTATAAATTAGAATGTCATTTATGCCTATATAATGTATTTAATAACTATGTTTTTCACGTAAAAAGGTCACTTTAAATAATGAATACCAGTATATAAATTATGTGAAAGTAACTAGCCAGTGTTATTCTCTTTGAATGCCTTATGGCCTGTGCTTCAGGTATGTTTTCTGTTCATGACTGAAACAGAATTTGATTACTTTGATCCATTAGTAACTGCTTTACTGGCATATTTAAGGTTAAAAATAGTACATCTTTTCAACGTGACAACAATATTAAAATAGAATCTGCACTGCAGAGATAAGATAAATAAATGTAGGATATAAGAAGGACTGAAAGAAAAACTAGCAGAAAGAAGTTATATATTTGTGCACTGTGCTCCTCACTGTTGATTAAACACTTTGCCATGAACAAACACCCAAACCAAGGAAGTAGCTGTAGTTGAACACGAGTGTAGCAGATAGAACAATGTAAGTATGCATGTCTGCAGTGTAGCAGATAGAACAATGTAAGTATACATGTCTGCAGTGTAGCAGATAGAACGATGTAAGTATACATGTTTGCAGTGTAGCAGATAGAACAATGTAAGTATACATGTATGCAGTGTAGCAGATAGAACAATGTAAGTATATATGTATGCAGTGTAGAAGATAGAACAATGTAAGTATACATGTCTGCAGTGTAGCAGATAGAACAATGTAAGTATACATGTATGCAGTGTAGAAGATAGAACAATGTAAGTATACATGTCTGCAGTGTAGCAGATAGAACAATGTAAGTATACATGTCTGCAGTGTAGCAGATAGAACAGTGTAAGTATACATGTCTGCAGTGTAGCAGATAGAACAATGTAAGTATACATGTCTGCAGTGTAGCAGATAGAACAGTGTAAGTATACATGTCTGCAGTGTAGCAGATAGAACAGTGTAAGTATACATGTCTGCAGTGTAGCAGATAGAACAATGTAAGTATACATGTATGCAATGTAGCAGATAGAACAGTGTAAGTATACATGTCTGCAGTGTAGCAGATAGAACAATGTAAGTATACATGTCTGCAGTGTAGCAGATAGAACAGTGTAAGTATACATGTCTGCAGTGTAGCAGATAGAACAGTGTAAGTATACATGTCGGCAGTGTAGCAGATAGAACAATGTAAGTATACATGTCTGCAGTGTAGCAGATAGAACAATGTAAGTATACATGTCTGCAGTGTAGCAGATAGAACAGTGTAAGTATACATGTCTGCAGTGTAGCAGATAGAACAATGTAAGTATACATGTCTGCAGTGTAGCAGATAGAATAATGTAAGTATACATGTCTGCAGTGTAGCAGATAGAACAATGTAAGTATACATGTCTGCAGTGTAGCAGATAGAACAATGTAAGTATATATAACTGCTAAACCTTCTGGCTTGATGAGAGAACTTTGAGTAAAGAGACACACATGAGGGTTGTAGTCATTTGAGTGCTTTCGTTCATTTATTTTGAAGATTGAACTACATCAGAAATGTTAATAAAATGTTCAGTGCTTGGGTTTTAAATATCGTTGAGGTCTGTGACACGGGTTTGGGTATATGTCACTTCCTATTTTCTCCATTTCAGTGTGCACCTGATGTTCAGGTTGTAGTTGAGGCATGGGGGCATGTCTGCCCTAAGTTGTATTTGCCAGTGGAATTATTTAACTTCATGCAGGGTGTTGAAGTCACCAATGAAGCTGGCTGGGCTTTCTAGGATTAAGAAATTAAATTGTGAAAATTCAGGGCAGTAGGAGTTTTGTATGGTTACAGCGATTGTTAGATATTTACTCCTAATTGCCTGGTAGTGTTCTTTAATTCTCTCGCTTAGTTTCCAGGTGTTTTTTCCAATGAAAAATGCTCCACATGGGGAGCATTATGCTAGCTAGACCAGGTTGAAGGAGGCACAATTATAGATGCCTCTAATTTGGATTTTACTGTTTCTGCTGTTTATCAGGTACTCTTTGCAGAGAGTAATGTATTTACAGCAGCAGCAGTTGCCATATTGTTGCAAGCCCCACGTTTGGGGGTAGGTAAGATCGTGGGTTTTGCCTTCAGCTTCAAAGAAGTCTTTGAGAGACTTTGTTTTTGGTAGCAAAAGGTGGGGATTGGGCCTAGAGTGTGGCTGAGTTTGTTGTTTTCTTGCACTATATCCCAGTTTTTTTCAGTAATGTGCATGAAACTGGTGGTGTTCATAAATTCATAGGTTCATAGGTGTTTACTGAGCTAACAACCACAAAGGCTTTTTTAAGCCTAGCCATGCATCCTGAATCTCTGACAAGTTCTGACACCCTTGATAAGTGTAAGCATGGGCCTGGGAAATGAACCATTTTCAGGTTAACTTTTTGTATTAGAGACATAGGTGCCAAACCAGGGCTGAATTTCTGGTTTCCCAACCAATTGTCCAAGTTGCACTTGAATTGGGTTAGGGAGGAGCTCTGCTTCACATGGATGGGGAGCCTGTTCCATAGACAGGGTAGTCTCTGGGATACATACCTATCTCTCCAGCAGGTCTTATTTATATCACAGGCAAGGTTTAAGTCTTTAGAATGTGTAATTTGGGTAATGTTTGTTTTGTTGATATGCAGGAGGTCCATCAGAGTGGGGTCTGACAATGCCCTGTATGCCAGGCATAGATCTTCCCTCAAAAGCCTGTAGGAGACAGAAAACAGGGATAGGGCCTTGAGGTGGTCAGCATTGTAAATATTACTTACGTCCTGTATTCTTTTAGTGAGGAACCTCTGTGGACGTTCCAGTTGTTGGATATGCCTGGTTAGGTACATACCAAAGGGGACATTGTACTTAATGATAGGTCTGATGAATGCTGAATACAGTGGAACCATGATTTCCTTGGACTTAGATGCAATATCTTTGTTAATAAGTTGCGCAACATAGAATGATTTCCTCACCACTGTATACACGTGATGATCAAAGGCTAGATTACTATCTATGTGTGTCCCTAAGCCCTTGACTACTGGGTCAGCTCTAAGGGGTGTGTTGTCAGTATGATAATTACCAGGGGTGGATGACTTCCCAAAGGATACTATTATGCATTTCTTGGCATTTAGTTTTAGTCCCTGGCTCTGACAACAGTTGTTTGTCTGTGTCAGCCCCTCCTGGAGAACATTTGTGTCAGTATGAGATTAAATGAAAACTCCTAATTTGCAATCATCTGCAGATTTAGACAGCCAGAGAACACTGACATTGGCCCTGTCTTCTGAAAAGTAAGTACCAAAAAAATAGCGGTCCAAGGACTGATCCCTGAGGGACTCCACTTGTGACTGGCTTCTTTGTAGAGTTGGACTCTCCAATTCTAACTTCCTGGGTCCTGTCTGTGAGCCAGTTGGCTATCCACCAGGTGACATATGGGTTTGCACCTAACCTCTTGAGTTTGTCAACAATGCCCAAGTGGGGTGTTGTGTCAAATGCCTTGGCCAGGTCAAGGTAGGCAGTGTGAATGATTTTGCCCTCATCCATTGCTGTGGTGACCTTCTCAAAGAAGTCCACCAGGTTGAGTAGGCATGATCTGCCCTTGACGAAACCAAACTGTGTTGGGTCCAATGTCTGGAGGTTTACTATATCTCTATTGATCATTTCCATGATAATTCTTTCCATGGCTTTACATATAAGACTAGTGAGACTTATGGGTCTGTAGTTTCCCATGTCTGTAGATGGCTCACCTTTGTGCAGAGGGATGACTGTTTCCTTTCTCCATTCATGAGGCATGAAGCCTGTTTGGAGGCTATAGTTAAATAGTAATTCCAGAGGCCCTGATAGGTCATGTTTCATGCTATTTAGAAGGCATCCTGGGATATTGTCTGGGCCCATTGATGCAGTGTTCTTGGTCTTAGAGAGAACATTAAGGACCTGTTCCCTAGTGATAGTAGGGGAAGTTATATTAGATGTTATTTCATGAGGGAAAGTTGAGGGGAGAGAGAAGTAAAGTTGGAGCTGAATTTATCAGCCAGAAGGTTTACTATATCTTCTGGCTCAGTATAGGTGGCTCCATTTGCAATGAGCTCTGCATGCAACCGTGTACTGCCTTTGAGGTTGTGGACATAGTTATAAAAGCTTTGTGGTTTTCCTTGGCCTAGAAGGCCAAACTTACCTCAAATTTGGCTTTGGCAGACTGTATTTTACCTCTGAGTTTGTTTAATTTGATGAGAGTGCTTTTATGCTGCTGGGTGCTGCACCTCCTAAGTTTTGCCATGGTTTTCTTCCTCCTGTTATACATCCAATTGATTTTGTGATTCCGTCATGGTGGCTTGTTTTCTGAGTTAGTTCTGTACTTCTTCCTAATGGGTACAGCTGCCTCCATGCAGACATTAACATGCTTGTACAAGGTTTCTGTGAACAGCTCTGCATACGCAGAAGTGTTCTCAGGGTTTATAGGGTCTTGAAATTTTGCCTAAGGACATGAGTAGTAGAAATCTGTGGGTGTGGTCTGAGGCAGTATTGCCTTTGGCAGTGAAACTGAACTTAAGAATGGGTTGGTGATTGGTACATCTATTGTTGCATACCTCTCTGGTTATGGATTTCAACAGATTGGGCAGGTAGTTACAATGTAAGTACACATACCTGCAGTGTAGCAGATAGAACAATGTAAGTATACATACCTGCAGTGTAGCAGATAGAACAATGTAAGTACACATACCTGCAGCGTAGCAGATAGAACAATGTAAGTATACGTGTTTGCAGGGTAGCAGATAGAATGATGTAGGTGAACATACCTGCAGTGGAGCAGATAGAACAATGTAAGGATACATGCCTGCAGTGAAGCATATAGAGCAATGTAGGTATACACATCTGCAGTGTAGGAGAGAGAACAATGTAAGTGTACATACCTGCAGTGTAGGAGATAGAACAATGTAAGTATGCATACTTGCAGTGGACGAGATAGAACAATGTAAGTGTACATTCCCGCAGTGGAGTAGATAGAACAATGTAGGTAAACATGCCTACAGTATAGCAGATAGAACAATGTAGGTAAACATGCCTGCATTGTAGCAGATAGAACGATGTAGGTGAACATGCCTGCAGTGTAGCAGATAGAACAATGTCAGTATACATACCTGCAGTGCAGCAGATAGGACAATGTAAGTACAAATAACTACAGTGTAGGAGATAGAACAATGTAAGTACACATACCTGCAGTGCAGCAGATAAAACAATGTAGGTAAACATGCCTGCAATGTATCAGATAGAACAATGTAAGTAAACATGCCTGCAGTGAGGAAGATAGAATGATGTAGGTGAACATGCATGCAGTGTAGCAGATAGAACAATGTAAGTATACATACCTGCAGTGCAGCAGATAGAACAATGTAAGTACACATACCTGCAGTGTAGGAGATAGAACAATGTAAGTACACATACCTGTGGTGCAGCAGATAGAACAATGTAGGTAAACATGCCTACAGTGTAGCACATAAAACTATGTAGGTAAATATGCCTGCAGTGTAGCAGATAGAACGATGTAGGTGAACATGTCTGCAGTGTAGCAGATAGAACAATGTAAGTATACATGTCTGCAGTGTAGCAAATAGAACAAAGTACACATTCCTGCAGTGTAGGAGATACAACAATGTAAGTAGACATACCTGCAGTGCAGCAGATATAACAATGTAAGTACACATACCTGCAGTGTAGGAGATAAAACAATGTAAGTATACATACCTACAGTGCAGCAGATAGAATAATGTAGGTAAACATGCCTGCAGTGTATCAGATAGAACAATGTAGGTAAACATGCCTGCAGTGAGGAAGATAGAACGAAGTAGGTGAACAAACCTGCAGTGTAGCAGATAGAACAATGTAAGTATATATGTCTGCAGTGTAGCAGATAGAACAAAGTACACATTCCTGCAGTGTAGGAGATACAACAATGTAAGTAGACATACCTGTAGTGCAGCAGGTAGAACAATGTAAGTACACATACCTGCACTGTAGGAGATAGAACAATGTAAGTACACATAACTGCAGTGTAGGACATAGAACAATGTAAGTACCAATACTTGCAGTGCAGCAGATAGAACAATGTAGGTAAACATGCCTACAGTGGAGCAGATAGTACAATATAAGTACACATACCTGCAGTGCAGCAAATAGAACAATGTAAGTACACATATCTGCAGTGTAGGAGATGGAACAATGTAAGTACACATATCTGCAGTGTAGGAGCTAGAACAATGTAAGTACACATACCTGCAGTGTAGGAGATAGAACAATGTAGGTAAACATGCCTACAGTGTAGCACATAAAAGAATGTAGGTAAATATGCCTGCAGTGTAGCAGATAGAACGATGTAGGTGAACATGTCTGCAGTGTAGCAGATAGAACAATGTAAGTATACATGTCTGCAGTGTAGCAGATAGAACAAAGTACACATTCCTGCAGTGTAGGAGATACAACAATGTAGGTAGACATACCTGCAGTGCAGCAGCTAGAACAATGTAAGTACACATACCTGCAGTGTAGGAGACAGAACAATGTAAGTACACATACCTGCAGTGCAGCAGAGAGAACAATGTAGGTAAACAAGCCTGCAGTGTATCAGATAGAACAATGTAGGTAAACATGCCAGCAGTGAGGAAGATAGAACGATGTAGGTGAACATGCATGCAGTGTAGCAGATAGAACAATGTAAGTATGCATACCTGCAGTGCAGCAGATAGAACAATGTAAGCACACATACCTGCAGTGTAGGAGATAGAACAATGTAAGTACACATACCTGCAGTGCAGCAGATAGAACAATGTAGGTAAACATGCCTGCAGTGTATCAGATAGAACAATGTAGGTAAACATGCCTGCAGTGAGGAAGATAGAATGATGTAGGTGAACATGCATGCAGTATAGCAGATTGAACGATGTAAGTATACATACCTGCAGTGCAGCAGACAGAACAATGTAAGTACACATACCTGCAGTGTAGGAGATAGAACAATGTAAGTACACATACCTGCAGTGTAGGAGATAGAACAATGTAAGTACACATACCTGCAGTGCAGCAGATAGAACAATGTAGGTAAACATGCCTACAGTGTAGCAGATAGAACAATGCAGGTACACATACCTCCAGTGTAGGAGCTAGAACAATTTAAGTACACATACCTCCAGTGTAGGAGCTAGAACAATTTAAGTACACATACCTGCAGTGTAGGAGATAGAACAATGTAAGTACACATACCTGCGGTGCAGCAGATAGAACAATGTAGGTAAACATGCCTACAGTGTAGCACATAAAACAATGTAGGTAAATATGCCTGCAGTGTAGCAGATAGAACGATGTAGGTGAACATGTCTGCAGTGTAGCAGATAGAACAATGTAAGTATACATGTCTGCAGTGTAGCAGATAGAACAAAGTACACATTCCTGCAGTGTAGGAGATACAACAATGCAAGTAGACATACCTGCAGTGCACCAGATAGAACAATGTAAGTACACATACCTGCAGTGTAGGAGATAGAACAATGTAAGTACACATAACTGCAGTGTAGAACATAGAACAATGTAAGTACACATACTTGCAGTGCAGCAGATAGAACAATGTAGGTAAACATGCCTACAGTGGAGCAGATAGTACAATATAAGTACACATACCTACAGTGCAGCAAATAGAACAATGTAAGTACACATATCTGCAGTGCAGGAGATAGAACAATGTAAGTACACATACCTGCAGTGTAGGAGCTAGAACAATGTAAGTGCACATATATGCAGTGTAGGAGATAGAACAATGTAGGTAAACATACCTACAGTGTAGCACATAAAACAATGTAGGTAAATATGCCTGCAGTGTAGCAGATAGAACGATGTAGGTGAACATGTCTGCAGTGTAGCAGATAGAACAATGTAAGTATACATGTCTGCAGTGCAGCAGATAGAACCATGTAAGTACACTTACCTGCAGTGTAGGAGATAGAACAATGTAAGTACACATACCTGCAGTGCAGCAGATAGAACAATGTAGGTAGACATACCTGCAGTGCAGCAGCTAGAACAATGTAAGTACACATACCTGCAGTGTAGGAGATAGAACAATGTAAGTACACATACCTGCAGTGCAGCAGATAGAACAATGTAGGTAAACAAGCCTGTAGTGTATCAGATAGAACAATGTAGGTAAACATGCCAGCAGTGAGGAAGATAGAACGATGTAGGTGAACATGAATGCAGTGTAGCAGATAGAACAATGTAAGTATACATACTTGCAGTGCAGCAGCTAGAACAATGTAAGTACACATACCTGCAGTGTAGGAGATAGAACAGTGTAAGTACACATACCTGCGGTGCAGCAGATAGAACAATGTAGGTAAACATGCCTACAGTGTAGCACATAAAACAATGTAGGTAAATATGCCTGTAGTGTAGCAGATAGAACAATGTAGGTGAACATGTCTGCAGTGTAGCAGATAGAACAATGTAAGTATACATGTCTGCAGTGTAGCAGATAGAACAAAGTACACATTCCTGCAGTGTAGGAGATACAATGTAAGTAGACATACCTGCAGTGCAGCAAATAGAACAATGTAAGTACAAATACCTGCAGTGTAGGAGATAGAACAATGTAAGTACACATACCTGCAGTGCAGCAGATAGAACAATGTAGGTAAACATGCCTGCAGTGTATCAGATAGAACAATGTAGGTAAACATGCCTGCAGTGAGGAAGATAGAACGATGTAGGTGAACATGCATGCAGTGTAGCAGATAGAACAATGTAAGTATGCATACCTGCAGTGCAGCAGATAGAACAATGTAAGTACACATACCTGCAGTGCAGCAGATAGAACAATGTAGGTAAACAAGCCTGTAGTGTATCAGATAGAACAATGTAGGTAAACATGCCAGCAGTGAGGAAGATAGAACGATGTAGGTGAACATGCATGCAGTGTAGCAGATAGAACAATGTAAGTATACATACCTGCAGTGCAGCAGATAGAACAATGTAAGTACACATACCTGCAGTGTAGGAGATAGAACAATGTAAGTACACATACCTGCAGTGTAGGAGATAGAACAATGTAAGTACACATACCTGCAGTGCAGCAGATAGAACAATGTAGGTAAACATGCCTACAGTGTAGCAGATAGAACAATGCAGGTACACATACCTGCAGTGTAGGAGCTAGAACACTTTAAGTACACATACCTGCAGTGTAGGAGATAGAACAATGTAAGTACACATACCTGCGGTGCAGCAGATAGAATAATGTAGGTAAACATGCCTACAGTGTAGCACATAAAACAATGTAGGTAACTATGCCTGCAGTGTAGCAAATAGAATGATGTAGGTGAACATGTCTGCAGTGTAGCAGATAGAACAAAGTACACATTCCTGCAGTGTAGGAGATACAACAATGTAAGTAGACATACCTGCAGTGCACCAGATAGAACAATGTAAGTACACATACCTGCAGTGTAGGAGATAGAACTATGTAAGTACACATAACTGCAGTGTAGGACATAGAACAATGTAGGTAAACAAGCCTGCAGTGTATCAGATAGAACAATGTAGGTAAACATGCCTGCAGTGAGGAAGATAGAATGATGTAGGTGAACATGCATGCAGTGTAGCAGATAGAACAATGTAAGTATACATACCTGCAGTGCAGCAGATAGAACAATGTAAGTACACATACCTGCAGTGTAGGAGATAGAACAATGTAAGTACACATACCTGCAGTGCAGCAGATAGAACAATGTAGGTACACATGCCTACAGTGGAGCAGATAGAACAATGTAAGTACACATATCTGCAGTGTAGGAGATAGAACAATGTAAGTACACATACCTGCAGTGTAGGAGATAGAACAATGTAAGTACACATACCTGCAGTGCAGCAGATAGAACAATGTAGGTAAACATGCCTACAGTGGAGCAGATAGAATAATGTAAGTACACATACCTGCAGTGTAGGAGCTAGAACAATGTAAGTACACATACCTGCAGTGTAGGAGATAGAACAAGGTAAATACACATACCTGCAGTGCAGCAGATAGAACAATGTAGGTAAACATGCCTACAGTGGAGCAGATAGAACAATGTAAGTACACATACCTGCAGTGCAGCAGATAGAACAATGTAGGTAAACATGCCTACAGTGGAGCAGATAAAAATGTAAATACACATACCTGCAGTGCATCAGATAGAGCAATATAAGTACACATACCTGAAGTGTAGGAGATAGAACAATGTAAGTACACATACCTACAGTGCAGCAGACATGCCTACAGTGTAGCAGATAGAACAATGTATGTACACATACCTGCAGTGTAGCACTCTGCATTAAGGCTGCCAGCTGCTAACAGGATATATCAAGTAGACCTGGCTCTGATACTTTCTGCTTCCACATGAGTGACTAATTCACTTAGCCAAGCTAATGCTTCTACTTCATTTCTGAAAAGAAGGATTTAATGCTTTATCATTCTCTGTTTATTAAAACTAATCAGTAAAATTAAAAAAGGCTAATGAATGTTTGAACACCTGACTTAAAAAATGTCGTGAGCAGCAAGAGGAAGGCACTTCTTATGTCAAGTACCCAGAAACCTGATAAACTGCCTTATTGTAGACTCTGAAAGTCAACAGAAGACTACTATAGTTGCATTCCAATTGATGATAGCCACAGAAATGAACAGACAACTGAAGTAACTCTTGCTTATTTTGTTTTACTGTTGCTTGTCGATATTTCCAGTTTTGTTTATGAAAAGTTTCATTGTTTGTTTTGACATCAGTTGATATTAAGTTATTAAAATGCCAAATTATTTGATCTATAGGTATATCATTGTATACTGAATATAAGTTAATATAAATCTATTCTTTTTTGATGGTGGCCCCTGCTGATATTCATGTGGTCCCAGCCAACTCCACATATTATCCAACTACTCCTCAACTGAACCGGTTACCCTGTTACTCATCATCAGGGAAGAGCTACATCAAGATGTCCAGCTCAGGCAACCAGGTGATCTGAACATGTTTGCATTTATGCAAGACCTACTCCTGTTCTTCCGGCAGCAGCAAGCCAACACAATGCAGTGCCTGGATTGTCAAGACTATCATGGGTGCCTGCAACCACACATCTGTGGCTTAGAAAGAGTGCTAAATACTGCTTAGTTTTATATACTGCATAACAGCACCTGGGTGTCCAGAGGTGCTATTCCAGTACTGGATCCCTAACCACCATCCTCCCTCTGGGATGTGTGTCAACACTAGCAGGTCATTCTCAAACCTTCCTCTTGACTTCTATAGCACCTGGGCCCACAACTTGAACACAGGTTGATGGGGTTGCAGTCAGGGATCTAGCTGTTAAAACTACAGAGCCAGCTTAGATATCCTTTTTCTATTTAACCTTTATGTTAATATTTATGTTTAAAAATTCTTCTAATCTTAGGTCTTTTCCTAGAGTTATTTCAGTCTAATGTCTGCAGTGCGAGATGATGACTTAGATGTTTCACATAACTGATACCAAGAGAATGTTTTGATGCTGGCATATTTGAGCTGTTTTAAACTAGAGATATTGAAACATATAAAATAAAGAATTGAGAAATATGTATATATAATATTAAATATAAGTGCGCACACACACACACATATATATATATATATCTATATATCTATATATATATATATATATATATATATATATATATATATATATCTATATATATATATATATATATATATATATATATATATATATATATATATATATATATATATATATACACACACACACACACACACACACACACACACACACATATATCATTTACCATCATAATGTCGAGCGCACATTGCTCGACACTGCATATGAGTGACACCTTTAAGCGAATCCCATAATGCCAATCGGTCAAAATGTTGCAAAAACACAGAACGTCAACATTTCCGACCGCTCTACACCTAAAAACAAGTGCTAACATGGGTCAAAAAGGGGGCAAGATTTTGTGGTTTGGAACATCTGCATTCGGCATTTTCAGCAGTCGCAGGTCGGTGTTCGCATTTGCAGTGTCAAGCAATGTGCGCTCGACATTATGATGGTAAACCTATATATATGAGGGAAAGAGAGAGAAAGACTAGAGCGCAACACAGTAGAATGGATTAGTAGCTGTAAAATTATATTATAGCCATTTAAAATTGATTGACTTAATATAATTAAAATATAATATTAAAGTTGCATGATTCAGAATAACGTGTTGCATTACACATGTGCCCATACATGCAGGTGTCGGGACAATGAAGAAGAGGAATCATACCTGGTATGCAGTTTAGCTCTCCTAAATGTACAGCTGAAGTACATCTGGATACATCACAGTGCCACTCTGAAGGTGAATTTCCATGGGATCTAAAGCAAAATGTTATGAGGCAATATTCTATTATGCTATTGGTTTTGTGTGTTAAAACTATTTTTTTCATACCAGAGCAGAAATGTGTTATAATAGTATAGATGAGTTATGTCTATATTCCTGCTTGAATGAACACAGCTGCAAAACCACAAGAGCATCAGATTATCACAACACATGCAGAAATATGTAAGTATATAAACATGCTGCAAGAGGAATACTTTCAGGACATTTCAGCGGAAAATCTTTAAATACTGCTGTTGGAGCATCAGCAGCAGTGGTTTTGCTGTTCTTGGGAAAATATGCAGGTGTTTGAACAGTGTTTATAGGACTACTACTTGATTATAAGCTTATCAAATACAACATGGTCT
Organism: Protopterus annectens; assembly: GCF_019279795.1. Lineage (NCBI taxonomy): Eukaryota > Metazoa > Chordata > Ceratodontiformes > Protopteridae > Protopterus > Protopterus annectens. The sequence goes on along the minus strand of NC_056736.1, from coordinate 365,832,612 downwards.
TGAACTTCAAGGTACGACTAAACACACTGAGTCTCATGTCACATAACCTGTTCTCCTGAGATGTGGAATAAATATTTATCTAATTTGTTAATGCAGAATTCAGAGACCTGGAAGTCAATGAATTCAGCATAACAAAAATATAGTCTGCAGATGTTCAACTCCAGATATCACAGTACATCAGATTAGGTAGTCTTCAAATTTGTCAGAACTTCAAATTAACAGTAATTAGAAAATGTGCATCGGAGCTGGGATCTTTAGAAAAAGGAAGGAGCAAAAAACATATCAATAAAAGAAATTATTTATTTATTGGGAAAGCCCATCCGGGAATTGAAATGTCCATTTTCAGTGGAGGCCTGGGGAGAAAAACTCCAAAACAAGGAAAGAACTGCATTCTTTGACAATTCAAAAGAAAAACAGTCAACAAAATTAGTTGCAAAGTATTTCAAAGCAAATGGTCAACAAATGTTATTTACAAAGCATATCAGATTAAGGAAGTACATGCTTTCAAGATATTGTGAGTGAAATCAAAAATACTATATTAATACACATGTATAGTTTCCATAGCAGATAGTTAGAATTGTATGCTTTTGTTGCATAGTTTACTAATTGACAGGTGATATTTTAGACAGATTTGAATTGCTGCAGGTTATTGAAAAGCTTGATGTGGTTTGGAAGTTTGTTTCATGCCTGGGAGATGACAACAGAGAATAGTGAGTCACTGTAATAATTATTTGATTTATTAGTAACAGTAAGTTTAAGTTCTAGGATCGTAGGGTTCTATTTGGTACATGCCATTGGAAATGTTAGAGGTCATGAAATGTTAGAGGTCATGGTAGCAGAATATGAAACAAGAGCTGATACCTTATTGAATGATTTGAATGTTTTGAATAACAGTTTGATTAATGATGAAAAATTTATATCTATCAAACGGAGTTATGACAACATTTTTAAGGAGGTTGACCAGCACTGTTTGAGGATTTTGAATCGAAAGATTCACAAGGTAGAGAGGGATTTGAAGGAATATAATGAAGGGGTGGCTTATCCACTACCTATTAAAACTAAGCAGTTTAATTACAATAATAACAGCGCACAGGGAAATTTTAACAGCAGTTATAGGACGGAGATGGCCTATGAGACACCGAGAAGCAATCGTAGGTTTGCAGAAAAAGAAAGAGTTACATCCCAGCAGGATTTTCTGTTTCCCCCAAACAGAGAGGGGGGAAGGGGGAGCAGATTTCCTCAGGGGTGGTGGAACAAATAGGCCAGGACGTACAAACTGCTCGAAGTTCCTTAGTAATGAATGACACCGTAACTAGCATAGATGTTTCAAGTAAGGTTACAGTGGTAACAGAAAATAATTTTTCTGTCTACAATTATACCAACATTAATTTGAGGAGAGAACACTTTGATTTATTTACAAAAGGATTGCATTTCGTGCCAGCATTCTCAAGTAGACTAGAGCAGGAATTAATAGATTTAAAAATGTTCGGTAAGCAATTGAATTTAATGCTTTATTTTAAAGGAGAACTTCCTCTAAGCATGGAACTTTCTCGAAAGAGTGTATTCAATCCACCTATGGACCCAATAGTAAAAATATTTGAAGAAATGATGGAAAAGGATATCAGGATGATTAATAGAAATAAACAGAACAATAACCCCCAAAATATCTGTATGAAGGAGATGAATTTGATTAAAGATCTTAGAATTAACAACTGTAGGGCGATGAAAACAGATAAGGGGGGGGTTTAGTTTTGATGTGCAACACCGATTATGCCCAGCATATTAGCCTGATGTTGCAGGACCCAGAGCAATATGAACAAGTATCCAGTAATGAGCTACATATGGCATATTCCAGAATTAGTTTCATTTTATATGACCACCTTTTGCAAGGAGTCTTTAACGAAAGATTGTATATTTTTTTAACTGTTGCCAAGCCAAGAATTCCTGTAATATTTGGTATCCCGAAAACACATAAAGGTTTGGATCCCTTAAATTTTAGACCTATAGTATCTGGACAGGGGAGTATAACAGAACCTATTGGGAAATTCATAGATCACACTTTGAAGCAGTTTACAGCTTCTTTAAAGTATATTTGCAGGGATTCTTGGGATTTCCTTAGGGGTTTGCAATCCCTAGAATATCATCCAGATTTATTGTTGGTTACTATAGACATTGTTCAATTGTTTCCTAGTATACCACATTCTACAGGATTGAAATGGTTCAGTGACGTTTTAGTTAATGAAGCGAAGCTTGCTCCCAACACCACCAATTTGCTGGTGGAACTTATGGAATTAGTCTTGGAAAATAATTTTGTATGCTTTAATGGCCAATTTTACAGGCAAAAGTTGGGTGTTGCAATGGGGGCAGCTTGTGCCACTGTTTATGCAAACATAGTGTTGCATAAATGAGAATAGACATACATCTTTGGCACAGAGTGGTCACGGTACATTAGGCATTATGTTAGATTTCTTGATGACATTTGCATTATATGGAGTGGTACTAGGACAAGTGTCCAAGAATTCATTGGTCACATCAATTCTACCACTTCCTTTTTAACCTTTACACACTCATTAAGCCTAGATAGTTTAAATTATTTGGATGTGTACTTGGTCAAGGATAATGTCAACAATAGGTTTAATTCTAGGGTGTTTAGGAAGCCCACTTATTCGAACGCATTCCTACATTTTCAAAGTAACCATCCTGATTACCAAAAAAGGGGAATAGTTAAGGGACAATTTATTCGTGCCTCTAGAATGTGCAACACATCACAATTCTTTATGGAAGAAGTTAATTTTTTGAAAGAAAAATTCTTTGAAAGAGGGTATCCAAGTGATTTTGGTTGAGGAATTGGCGAAGGAAATCAGTACCAGCAGGAGGACTAAATATCCACCACTGCTGAGCAATATAGATACGTCAAGTTGCCAAGCAGGCAATAGACTGCAAAATTTAGAACAAAAGGGATATATCCATACCTTTGGTATCGACTCTGATGTTGTAGAAAGCAGTGTAAGAAAATATTGGCCAATTTTGAGGCTGGACGATAGGTTGGGTAGTATGATCCCAGAGTTTCCCAGATTTATTAGATGAAGGGGTACTAATATAAAAGAAATGTTAGAAATGAAACAGACTAAACAAATGGGATTTAATGGGAATAAAAAAGAAGGCACATATAAGTGCAGAATGTGCAAACAATGCCCAGCCATATTTAATGGACACAAATTATACTTACCATCAAGAAAATTTTTATGCCAACCGAGGGGTTACTACAATTGTAACGCTAAATTTATTGTCTATCTGGGTTTATGTACGAAATGCAAGAGTTTTTATATAGGAAAGACTGAGAGAACCTTAAGAAGACAAATCTATGAACATTACTATGATATAACTAAAAAAGAGGAAACTAATGCCTTTTTTAGGCATTCTCTTTTTTGTCCCAACATGGAGATTAAATTTATTATTTTAGAGCAGGTAAAAACAGATGTCAGGGGAGGTGATTGGGAGTCCCTTTTGGAACATAAAGAATTAATATGGCAGTTGAGATTAGATGCAGGAAGGCGGCCAGGTTTAAATGACGCTTGCAGCATTAGCAGCGTCTTGAAGTTAAGGAAGGCAAAATTATGAATTTAGAGCCATAGCGCTCGTAGGATCAATTTAAAGTATTTTTTATGAAGCATTTTTTATGATGATTAAATTATTAATAGGTCTTATTAATGAAATTTTAGTTATTAATTTACTAGGCAATGTGGTTCAGCATTTATTCCTTTTGTTATCATTGCATGGGAGGTTTGAATATTAAATGTATAAATGCAGTATACAAAGTTGACACTATAACATTGTTTTATTTTATTTTTACACATTTAATGACAATTAATGTACATACTAATGATTGATTATTGTAGCGCTTTACATTTCTTAATATTGCAGCAGTTTGTATTTTGCAAAGGCCGGTTGAAAGCATGCCTTGTAGGAAAAGGGAAATGAAGAGTTAAACAGATACTTCTTCCCAACTAATTGAATAATTGATTGAATTTTAAATGTATATAAAGAGTGGCAAGTCTGAAGTGATTTTATCTTGAAAAAGCTCAGCATCGTGCTGAGCGAAAGCGCTTGATGAGATTGATGTTGTGATTGTTTTTCAATAAAACAAGAGATTTTTATTCAATAAGAAGCCTTTTATTTTCTGCTCGAGCAGAAGAAGGAGTACCAGCATTTGTATTGGATTTTTTACTTCTGGATTACCAGCGCCGCCTTCCAAGTCGTGGACCAATTTGTTTTATATATCAATAAAAGAAATTATTTATTTATTGGCATTTATTTATTGGGAAAGCCCATCCGGGAATTGAAATGTCCATTTTCAGTGGAGGCCTGGGGAGAAAAACTCCAAAACAAGGAAATAACTGCATTCTTTGACAATTCAAAAATAAAACAGTCAACAAAATTAGTTGCAAAGTATTTCAAAGCAAATGGTCAACAAATGTTATTTACAAAGCATATCAGATTAAGGAAGTACATGCTTTCAAGATATTGTGAGTGAAATCAAAAATACTATATTAATACACATGTATAGTTTCCATAGCAGATAGTTAGAATTGTATGCTTTTGTTGCATAGTTTACTAATTGACAGGTGATATTTTAGACAGATTTGAATTGCTGCAGGTTATTGAAAAGCTTGATGTGGTTTGGAAGTTTGTTTCATGCCTGGGAGATGACAACAGAGAATAGTGAGTCACTGTAATAATTATTTGATTTATTAGTAACAGTAAGTTTAAGTTCTAGGATCGTAGGGTTCTATTTGGTACATGCCATGGGATGAGCTTGGACAGTGAGGGCTTTTTTAAGTGAATGGTGAAGGATTTTGTGTGCTATAAGTAGCTGGGAAAGCTGGTGATGTGTTGACAAAGTTCAAGCCAGTTAAGTGTGCTGAGCACTTTGCAGTGATGGGTGTAGTTTGGGAGGCTGCAGGCAAATTTGCTAATTTTATTGTAGGTGCTTTCTTGTTTGTGTTTGTTGAAAGAGCTGAGATTTGTGAATATTGCTGATGCATATATGAGGGTAGGAAGGAGAAGCGTGGTGGAAGCTATGGTTTTACTAGGGTTCCTATCAGAAGAGCGAAAGCTGAAAATAGTGAACACTCTTCTGTTGAACTGTAAAGTTATAAAGCTGAGAATGTCGAAGTCATGGAACAGCGATATGTCTGTATAAATATATATATATATATATATATATATATATATATATATATATATATATATATATATATATTTATTTAGTTATTTATTTATTTATTTTTACATTTTT